>NC_136070.1:862187408-862698760 GCF_964261635.1 Lissotriton helveticus | reverse complement strand
GGGGAATGCAACCAATGTTTCAAAGGTGGCATTTAGAGGCCCAGCCACCAAGAGCCTGTCCTTATCTAGGCTCACCAAAAGAACTTGCTCCAGAACGCTAATAGCATTTGTCTCCTGATTACTATTCTCGACTCTATTTTAGACATTAGGGGCCTCATTTATGAAAAGTGACGCATCGCTGCGTGAAAACAGCGATGCGTCACTTTTCACTGCGCTCTCCCTGTGACACTAACGATGCGTCATATTTACGGTATAACGCATCATGTTGCAAGGAGTTACAGATACGTCAGTATTTCTGACGTATCTGTAGGCATAAAAGTGAAGCAACTCCAGCAATGTGTACTTTCACATGGGCAAGTCCCATGTTGTTAGTGCCTGCATCAGTCTTACGCCTGACACGAGGCCGGCGTAAGATTTTGACGCATTAGCATCCAAGAAATGGCGCATTGAAATCCCATAGATTTCACTGCGTCACCTCTATGACTCTTTCTTGCGTCAAAACGCCTCCCATGCATACATTATACCCGACGCAGGTATAATGTGGCGCAGGGGTTTACAAAGTGACGCATCTACCTAGATGCGTCACTTTGTAAATATGGTGCAACAAGGCACATTTTTTACTCTGCGGGTGCGTCACAAAAAGTGATGCACCAGCGGCGTAAAAGTGACGCAAGGTCTCATAAATAAGCCCCTAAATATTCCAAGATTTAGCCCCTATGGGAGCACCAATCTCACTGACAATATGTCGAGTGAGTCTACAGGCATTTGGGAGATTCTGGATTGGAGTGATGTTTTAATCCATATGCAGAGTACCAACAAGGGTCTCCCCCTTGCAAAACAAACTGCATTAACACTACAAAATGTGTACCCACTCCTATGAGCAGGAACTAAGCACTAAGTCTCTTGAAAGATGCAGATGTCATATGCATCAATAAAGAGCCCCCACTCAAATCAAATCAAATCAAACCAACTTTATTCTGTTTTTCATAATGATAGAAATACCATAAAAGTTCATAAAATACATTTTACACATTTACTCGATTTATAAAAACAATTAAAAGACAGATATTAATTATTACTGTTCTATTTAAAAAAGACAGAGAAAATGGAAAAACAGTTTATATAAAAGGCACAGTTCCTAGTGTCTTGACTATAACGCACAATTTTTGTACTAAATTCATCAAATCTCAGTTAGGCCAGTATGGAGACTCATCAATATCAAAGATTTGAGCGATGGCGTATGCAAAATTTAAGGAAGCGTGCAATCGCTTTTGCTATTAGTTCATTTTCAAGATATTGAAGAGCCAAATATGCTGGGCGGCATTGGCGTAGACCCCAGATTTTTAGTATGGACAATAGCCAGTGCCTCCGAGGTGCTATAAAAAATTTACAAAATAATATTGTGTGTATAGTTGACTGTTTTGATAGAGAATCACAAGGGCATGGTAATAGTTTTGATGACCAATCATTCTGAATGGGAAAAGAGGCCATTAAGTGGAACATGTTAAACCTAAAACGTGTCAGCAGCAGTTTTTCGAATTGGGTTACTCTATACATCAAATAAGGTTCTACGGAGAACGCAGTCTGTATTAATAGACCCTGTTGAGCAGAAGGTTTCTGTATCTCTTTTAGCAGACGTACCTGGCGCAGATGTGCAAGGCATGCTTTCTTTAGATCCGCCTTTGAGATCTCATTTATGGATAATGGCTCGGTAAAAAAATGTTCATATCCCAAGTCTGTTAGTAGGGCTTTAACGTAAGCTAGCCATTTTATCCTTCTGCAATGATCAAGTGTCTGAATGTCTTGTACAATAGATCTTGTTAGGTGACATTGTTCAGTTACCCAAATTCGACGCCACAACATTACTGGCTGGGCTTTTATGGTGTCTTCTAAATAATCTATGCCCAACTCTAAGTGGCAGGCATATGTAGAAGAATTCTTCGGCACTCCAAGTAAATATCTTAAAAAGGAATTTTCTATTTTTTGTAATTCATTCACATTTGCGAGGCCCCATATCCCTGCCCCGTAAGTGGCGGTACTGACACATTTGGCATTGTATATTTTTAGCATTTCTAACGGTGGTTTCTGGCCCAATTTTTGTGCAAAGGATCTTAATGCCGTGGTTGCTCTTAGAAAGGTTAGTTTCCTGGCATTAATTGCTGCCTTCCACTTAAAGTTTTCGTCAATTACGATTCCCAAATATTGGTATGTTGGTGTTCTTTCCAGTATTTCACCTTTCACAAATAGTCTTTTGAACTTTGCATTTTTTTCCCCCGCATGCATAGTAAAAGTTTTTTTTACATTTAGGGTCAAGTTTAAGCTCAACATGAAGTCACAATATTTGTCCAGTGCACGCTGTAGTTCAACAGAAGTTCTAGCTAAGAGGACCGCGTCGTCGGCATATACCAAAGCAGGTATTTGCCGACGACCAATTGAGGGGAGATCTTTACTTCCTTCCAGCATGGCGGCCTCAAGCCCGTTTGTGTAAAGGGTAAATAAAAAGGGGGCCAGCACGCATCCCTGTCTGACCCCCTTTTCCACTCTAAAACTTTCTGTGAGTTGGCCCTTGGTCCCAAATCTCACTCTACCTGTTGTTCCGGTGTATAGTTCCCGAAGGAAGTCCACGATAGGAGGGTCAACTCCCATTGTTAGAATGATTTTCCACAGCCTCGAGTGTATAACACAATCGAAGGCTGCGGATAAATCTACATACACCATATGGAGCGCAGTCCCCTTAGCTTCCACATACTTTCCTGCCAGTAAAGACAGGTTTAATGCTTGGTCTACAGTACCTAGCCCCTCTCGGAATCCGTACTGTATATCTGATATGATGTTCTGCGTAGCTGACCACTCCTGCAGTCTCTCGAGAATGATCCGACCGGCCACCTTACCAAGAGAGTCCAGGAGTGAGATGGGCCTATAACAGGTCGGGCAGTTTCGGTCCCTTTTTTAAAAATCGGGACAAGTATCGATGTTTTCCATGATTTTAACAGGCCCTCTACTACGGTGGCATTTAAGACATTCGTCAGGAGCGGGGACCAGAGATCTTCCTCATATTTAAAAATGTCAACAGGAACCCCGTCTGGCCCTGGGGCTTTACCTGTTTTCGAGGACTTTAGTGCTTTTTTTACCTCATCGTGTAAAAAGTGCAAGGTTAGTGGATAGGTGACTTGATTCAATGAGTCTATATGATCCATGCCATGTGGTTTCCCTATACTAAAAACTTTAGAAAAATGGTTTACCCATTCATTATTGCTGATTGCAATGTCAATGGATGGTAGATCCTCTTTGTCTATAAGATATGGGGACCTGACTATTTGCCAGAACTCTGCGCTATCTTTGAGTGCCGAACTTTTCCTAAGACGCTCCCATAAGTCAGCTTTTATCTCTTGTTTTCTGGTTTTTAGAGCTAGAGCATATTCTTTTCTCAAGCTGTTAACTTCCACTCTGTCTCTTTTATCCCTCCTTAACGCTTTCTTTAATTTTGAATGTGCTTTAGTACAGGCTGGACTAAACCAGCCTTTCTTCACCTGATTTTTTTGTTTATGGAATCTGGTAAGTGCCTTCTTTATGTTTTGTGAAATAGCATTAAAGCTAGTTATAACGTCACTCGATTTTGTCTCATACTCAAGACAGGTTAAAATGTCAGCTTTGCATTCAGTGACTATTTTTATAGTTGTAGCTTTTTTATCAATGTTTCCCCATTTTAAAGTATAACCATTCAAAGATCCTAGCTCAAGATTTTGTTGGTCTAATATTGTCATTATGTCGGGTTCTTTTTGGTTTTTTGAATCACGCAAAGCGATGATGATTGGGAAGTGATCGCTCAGCGGATTTTTTACTACTTCAAACAGTTCGATGTTTGTGCCTTTATGTCGGGTTTGCTCCGCTGGTCCTGACAAAGATAAGGTCTCCCCCACTCCACCGAGGGCTCGATGGCTTTGTAGCCCCTCCAGGAGCTCGACTCGCGTCAGGGCTGCGCGCTGCCGCAAAGGCTGCCGGGATTTGTGGTCCCGGAGCGGCGGCGCGGTTGGTGAGAGTGGTGTGGGCGTCCTACAGCGCTCCTGCGCTTGACCGGTGCACAGAAAGCCTCGCAATGGGCACAAGTCGACTCTACAGAAGTCGGGTTTGCTCCGCTGGTCCTAACAAAGATAAGGTCTCCCCCACTCCACCGAGGGCTCGATGGCTTTGTAGCCCCTCCTGGCGCTCGACTCGCGTCAGGGCTGCGCGCTGCCGCAAAGGCTGCTGGGATTTGTGGCCCCGGAGCGGTGGCGCGGTTGGTGAGAGTGGTGTGGGCATCCTACAGCGCTCCTGCGCTTGACCGGTGCACAGAAAGCCTCGCAATGGGCACAAGTCGGGTCTACAGAAGTCGGGTTTGCTCCGCTGGTCCTGACAAAGATAAGGTCTCCCCCACTCCACCGAGGGCTCGATGGCTTTGTAGCCCCTCCTGGCGCTCGACTCACGTCAGGGCTGCGCGCCGCCGCAAAGGCTGCCGGGATTTGTGGTCCCGGAGCGGCAGCGCGGTTGGTGAGAGTGGTGTGGGCGTCCTACAGCGCTCCTGCGCTTGACCGGTGCACAGAAACCCTCGCAATGGGCACAAGTCGGGTATACAAAAGTCGGGTTTGCTCCGCTGGTCCTAACAAAGATAAGGTCTCCCCCACTCCACCGAGGGCTCGATGGCTTTGTAGCCCCTCCTGGCGCTCGACTCGCGTCAGGGCTGCGCGCCGCCGCAAAGGCTGCCGGGATTTGTGGTCCCGGAGTGGCGGCGCGGTTGGTGAGAGTGGTGTGGGAGTCCTACAGCGCTCCTGCGCTTGACTGGTGCACAGAAAGCCTCGCAATGGGCACAAGTCGGGTCTACAGAAGTCGGGTTTGCGCCGTTGGTCCTAACAAAGATAAGGTCTCCCCCACTCCACCGAGGGCTCGATGGCTTTGTAGCCCCTCCTGGCGCTCGACTCGCGTCAGGGCTGCGCGCCGCCACAAAGGCTGCCGGGATTTGTGGTCCCGGAGCGGCGGCACGGTTGGTGAGAGTGGTGTGGTCGTCCGACAGCGCTCCTGCGCTTGACCGGTGCACAGAAAGCCTCGCAATGGGCACAAGTCGGGTCTACAGAAGTCGGGTTTGCTCCGCTGGTCCTGACAAAGATAAGGAGCCCCCACTCATCCTCTTCTAATAATTTAGTTAACCCTGCCACGTTCCATTATAGAATTTTAATAAAGGAAGCCCGGGATTGCAAGGTCCAACCCACAATTGCAGAGGCAACCTCGTCTACAGTACTACCCTCAACAATTGTGGCCGGGAACACACCGTCCAGGTGATCAATTCGATCTAGCAGGCCAACACAAAACACTCATTTATTTTTGCCATTAGTCAGGAAAATAGAATAATTCGGCAAGTTATGTAATAAAGTGTGGGTCGACGCTTCCTCACCATTTACCCCTTCCCAGGCACCTGTACTACTACATAGAGAACCCTTCTTTCACCAGTCAGTTTGGAGTCCCACATAACTCACTTTTGGATATAACCCTCCCGGTCTGGTGTCCTGTATTATACAAGTTATGAATTGGCACTGGATTAGTGGATTACTACATTCAATGATCCAATCAACACAGTTAGGGTGTGACTGGGCAGAGGATGTGTTAGATTTGGGTCAACATGGGTCTTTGTGTGATGGCAATGTGGGGCACAGTTGGAGTTTTGTGTGAGATTTCTCAAACATTATATAAACCTTTTGGCTAGGTTCTACATTGGTCAATTGTGTGTCAGATTGCAAATTAGAATTAGCCAAATCTGTACATTCCAACAATAGATTGTCC
Organism: Lissotriton helveticus; assembly: GCF_964261635.1. Taxonomy (NCBI): domain Eukaryota; kingdom Metazoa; phylum Chordata; class Amphibia; order Caudata; family Salamandridae; genus Lissotriton; species Lissotriton helveticus. Next base: position 862,692,949 of record NC_136070.1, on the reverse strand, counting down.
TGTCCATTACTTCTTCATTAACCACACACAACTGCATTTATTTTCCTTTGGGGGCTTTATTCCCCCTTTCCACAGCCTTACATTTGTCTATTTCCCAACCTTACACAGGAAATACACAGGTAAAGGAGAAATAAAAAATGAGGTTTGAGGAACAGATACAGAGTACTGCCAGTATCCTCTAGGCAAAGTAAATACAGACAAGACGAAACAAGGACTAAACCTGACAACAATGATTTATCATGAGAGTGTGCGCTCCAGGAGGGGCCTACATAGAGCCCATGCTCTCAAACAGGCGCTTGTGCACTCCTTCTGGCTGTCACCTCTCCTTGACAGCATCAGATAGGGCAAGTGTTTGATTGTTGATGAGCTACCTTCCTCCCTACAATGGACAAGTCATCTAGGGAAGTCAAACATCTCCGTATGTCTCACACTTCTGAACAACTTTATTAGTTAATGACTATTTTACCACATCATAAAGACCTGAAGGTTCATCAAAAAGTTACATGAACCTTGAGGCATTTGCTACTAAATATGCTTTATCTCATTCATATATGGAGAAGACCATAATGTAAAGAGAGAGACCAATGCACTCTCTGCTCTTCTTCATTGATCTTAAAAAAAGAAGATGACAAGGAAACAGAAAAAAAATCTTACTTTAACTTCTTGGGAAATCCTTGGGAACCCATGAAAAGGGTGAGGACTTCTGGTCCAATACATGCCCTTGATGAGAGAGCATGAGTTGAAGCTTGACTGGGGGACGTCTTTCTGATTTTTTAGCGTTGTATTCATTTATTGGGTCTGACCACCTTGCTGCCTTCCAGCCTTTTTGCCTACCTTTTTTCCCTTTTTGCCTACCTCTCGCGGAACCCGCTCCGCGGGTCCCGCATCGTTGGAGCGTTCCTGTTGCCGCCTGGAGTCTTGAAGGGTCAGCTGAGGGAAGTTTGTAACGGGGCTGCGAGCGAGCGCGCCTGCTCCCTGAGGGACTTCATCTCCCAGGAGTGAGCGCCAGCCCGGAGCAGCATCACCTGGGCCGCTCTCCCCGACCCCTCCCACCCTTCCACCGAGCACTGATAAGCAGCTTTTGTTGGGACAGAGAGCGGGACGTCTTTCTGATTTTTTAGCGTTGTATTCATTTATTGGGTCTGACCACCTTGCTGCCTTCCAGCCTTTTTGCCTACCTCTCGCGGAACCCGCTCCGCGGGTCCCGCATCGTTGGAGCGTTCCTGTTGCCGCCTGGAGTCTTGAAGGGTCAGCTGAGGGAAGTTTGTAACGGGGCTGCGAGCGAGCGCGCCTGCTCCCTGAGGGACTTCATCTCCCAGGAGTGAGCGCCAGCCCGGAGCAGCATCACCTGGGCCGCTCTCCCCGACCCCTCCCACCCTTCCACCGAGCACTGATAAGCAGCTTTTGTTGGGACAGAGAGCGGGACGTCTTTCTGATTTTTTAGCGTTGTATTCATTTATTGGGTCTGACCACCTTGCTGCCTTCCAGCCTTTTTGCCTACCTCTCGCGGAACCCGCTCCGCGGGTCCCGCATCGTTGGAGCGTTCCTGTTGCCGCCTGGAGTCTTGAAGGGTCAGCTGAGGGAAGTTTGTAACGGGGCTGCGAGCGAGCGCACCTGCTCCCTGAGGGACTTCATCTCCCAGGAGTGAGCGCCAGCCCGGAGCAGCATCACCTGGGCCACTCTCCCCGACCCCTCCCACCCCTTCCACCTCTTGTGTGCAAGTACTATATTAATTAGTTACCCTCCTGCAGCGCGGGAGAGCGCGCGGGAGAAGCCCGGGACAAGGGCGGGACCGTCTGTGGCCGTCCGGGGCCGCTGGAGGCCGGGCTGGGCCACCCCCTTACCATCTACAGACTTGTGTTTGAATATCATTTAGTAGTTCAGTGTTCACTAGGATCATCTAGTTATTTTAGGATAGCAGGGGGGTGTGAACTATGGCGAATACCTTAAATACCTCTGCTTTACAGATCTCTATGGGTGAGGCTGAAACTGCGGTCATGGGGCCCCTAGACTCGTATTTTAAGCGTCTGCCCCAAGATATTGATAGGGAGATTGCGTTGGCGGAAAGACGCGCCGGGCGAAGGCTATCGATCGAGTTGATGAAAAATCCCCTTGAAAAACACATAGGACAAAGCTTCCCTGCATTGGTCACCCCGCTATCTTCTACAGTATTGCCACTTACACAAGAAACACTGTATGATATATCTGTATGTAATGAGTTGCTGGGTACCTCTCCTGTGGATACAGTGGTTTCCACCTTATCATCGGAGTATTTAAAGGGTTCTAATACAGCATTAACAGGGCAAAACGTCATACCAAAAGCAGTTGTTCAAGCACATGCTATTAAGCCCAAAATATGCTCAAAGAGGAAGAGGGCTACAACCTTAAAAAAATCCATAGTCCCTAATCCAGCAAGGAAGATCAGGAAGTTGGCCATTAAAACACCCATAATCCATGCACTAGCGGAAAACTCTAGTGGGGTAAGAAGGGGGGAGGAATCGGTTGCCCTAATAGACGCAGAAAACCCAAAGATTCCGGCATCACGAGTAATGGAAATAAACCCCATTACCATAGCAGCCCCGGGGCAAATGAGGCTTCCTCCGGAATATTTATTGGATTTGGAAAAACTAATACGTTCCCTCTTAAATCCCCTTGAAACTAAACTTGAGAAGTTAGTAAAACAACTTGATCATCTTGAGCAGGCTAGCTTAGATAATTTTTTCTCAGTAAAATCATTAATTAAGTCTCAGAAAAAATTGGAAGAGATTGGGCTAAAAAATAACCTAGCCGAGCAGGATTTAGGTGTTACGGGGGTCGAATTGTTTCCCCCAATAGTGAGTGGGGTATCTACTCAACAGAAACAGGGACTGAACAAAAAAAATATAGCAGAACCCCGACCACCTGTAAACAATAGTTGCTCTGGGCGTACTAACACCAACTGTATTAGCGCAACGGCCAATAGTACTAAGGATAGCATTAAAAATTGTGCCCCCGTGGCTAATAAAAAGAGTTCTCTTTTACCATCTACTATCGACTGTGACCAGGGTACACTTATAGACACAGATAAAAACTTAGCTATAAATGTTGATGGATTAAATGGGCTCCCTGTCTCTCAGATAGTAAATAAGGGCGGTTACCTAAGGAATGGTAACCCCACAGCCGGTGGAAATAATGCTAGTATGGCTGTGGGAAATAGTGCTCCCGCGAGTCTTGCTGCCCCAGAATGCTGCCCACCAAAACCATATGTTAATAAACCTTTAATTCGGATTCCCCCGGTTCAACTTACCCCTGATTCTTATCCATATGTGGCCATTCTCACCAACGTTCCTCCCCTACCGGATGGCCAAAGGGAAACATATGATATGTTAAAAAATAAAGCCATGCATTGGCTGCGGGTCAATAGACCCCTGCCAGGAGATGTGGACGGCCTGATTATTGGGGTCAGAAGGGTCAATTGGATTGGGAACACTCTGAAAAAGCAGGGGGGTGAGTGTATCATAATTAACTTTCAAGACCCAAGGGTAGTAGGGTTAGTTACGAAACCTGGATGGAATATTAGCATCGGTGGGAATGGCGTTGTGGATCTGACTTTTTTCTATCCAAGATCTTTGTCATCCTACCCAGGGGGGAATGAGTCACTGAGAATTAGTTTGCCTCCTCGGGTAGAGGCTAGCTCTTTCCCTGCCCCCTTCTTGCGTTCACATGATGGTTATAACCAGGTATATAACTTTGATGGTGGAGCAGGGTACATGAGATGGGGATGCTGACGGAATCCAGCTGAACTCCTTGACTCAGTTGTCCAAATGGACAGGGAAATTGTTGGGGAGTCAACCTTGTTATCTAAGGGGGATGCAATGTATAATTTAGTAGAAGGGGTCCCAGATAGGGACTGTGGATGCAAGAGGGGGGGCAACAGGGCTTGCCAGGGCGATTTGGGAGGTGATTCTGGACCGCATTTCTGCTCTGGTACAAATGACGTCAATGTGGTCAAATGTGTAAATATTGCTATGGGAGAGAGCGGTGACTGTGAGATCCTGACTAATTCACCGGTCATGGTAGTTACCGAAAGGGGGACAGGCAAAGATGATACTGCGGGGAGGTTCCTTTCATGGAACATAGCGGGTTTGGCCTCCAGACTGTTGTCTCAAGATTGGTTAGATTTTGTTAATGGGTTTGAAATGTGCCTATTCCAGGAAACATGGGCTTGTGATCCAATTTACCTGCCAGGTTATTTAAATTTTTGTATACCAGCAACTCGGGGTCCTAGGGGAAGGCCTGCGGGAGGCTTAACAGCCTGGGTCAAGCAGAATTCCCAAGTTAAAATAAAAGTTATTGACCTAGGCTGTAAGGATATACAATTACTGAGGTTTACACTAGGACAGGGCGATGTGATAGATATCTATAACATTTATGCTAGGGGGATAAGTGCTGGGAATTCCCCCACTCTCGATGTTCTATCAACCTCCCTTGAATCCAACTCTCTTGGTAATAGAGTGGTTGTGGCAGGTGACCTGAATAGGACTTTCGAGCCTTTAGAAAACACTGAACATCCTATAGGCCAAGAGGAGGATGCTTTATGGGGATTACCAACCCTAAACCTATCCCCAGTGAAGCGTTGGACCAAGGATGTACTGTTGTTGAATTCGTTATGTTTGGAATATGGCTTGAGGGCCCTTAATGGCAGGACAAAAAGTGACCTAGGAGGAAATTGCTCATTTGACAATGGGCATAGTAAGAGTAGGATCGACTATGTCATTTGTAGTCTTGAGCTATGGTGTGGCCTGGGTGATATGGAGATAGTGGCGAGAATAGAAAGTGATCACAACCCACTTAGTGTCACCCACTCATGGTGGAGGGCTGCACCTATCGACCTAGTGTCAGATAGCGAAATTGTACCTGTTATAGCAAACGATTCAAGAAGGGTGAAATGGCCAAATGTGTTGGCCAATTTAGCCACTATTGAGCACATTCATCTGGAGGTAGACAATGCTATTTTAGCCATGGAATCAGTATACCCTGTAGTACCGGGTTCCTCTTCAATAGCAGACATCCACGACGCATTCTTTCTTTTGATAAAACCGTATTTTATCAAATCTGTTAAGGCAAATAGAAATCCTCCTATTACATTGGCAAGGTGGTTTAATAAGCAGTGCAGGGCAACTAGATTGGAGCTGGGCAGGGCAATTAAAAGCAGGGATAAGGCTTTGATTAGTACTGCTAGGAAGCAATATAAGGAGAATATTCGCAAGGCCAAGAAGCAGTGGGACGAGGAATATTGGGAGGAGTTACTTGAGGCCTCTGGACAAAAAGACTCAAGACTCTTTTGGAAAATTATGAAATGGGGCAGAGGTGGTACACCAAATAACCCTGATAATAATGTTAACGAAGCCTCATGGGTTGAGTATTTCCAACCCCAGTATGCGGAGAACAGGGATACATTGGACATCGAACCAATCCCTGTGGTATTTTCCAAGGGAGACCTATTTACATCCAAAGATGCAGAACTCGTAATTTCATTGCTGCGGGGGGGGAAGGCTCCAGGGCTGGATGGAATCCCCTCAGACATCTTCAAGCATGATAAGGTTCGGTTGGCAAAATATGCGACTGTGCTTGGAAATGCCCTTGCAAAAGGGGCTAAAATCCCGGATGTCTGGAAGGGGGCAATTATAATTCCGATCTTTAAGAAAGGCGATCGGTCGCTACCGGCAAATTATAGACCGATAAGTTTGCTGGCCACTATCCAGAAAGTGGTGGGTAAGATGGTGGTCGACAAACTTATGTCCTGGGTAGATGAAAACAACGCCTTATCACCCTACCAGGCAGGATTTAGACGTGCAACCAGCACGGTCAACCAAATCTTTCGCTTCACTATGCTACGGTGGGGGACTGTACTCCTTGGAGAAGGCAGCCTTTATGTAGCATTTGTAGATCTGAGGGCTGCCTTCGATCTGGTGCCCCGGAGCAAGTTATGGGGTGTTTTGAGCAACATAGAGGTTCCACTCGAACTACTCACATTAATAATGCGTCTCCACGAAAGCAACTTCGCTAAAGTACAGTGGGGAAGGAACGGGGAATCCTCCATCAATTTCCCCGTCGAGCGGGGGGTACGGCAGGGTTGTGCCATGGCACCCCTGTTGTTCTCCTTGTTCATCAATGGCATTGTTGATAGGATGTTGGATGCGAGGGTCGACGCACCTTCGCTGGCGGGCATCAGGGTTCCGATCCTGATGTTCGCCGACGATACCCTGATTGTGTCCAAAACCCCGGTAGGACTTCAGAGAGCCTTGAATATATTCGATATGTTTTGTAAGGAACGGGGTCTCGAAGTCAATGTAAATAAAACTAAGCTGATGGTCTTCGGGCAAAAGCGCCAAGTCCGACCCAGGGTATCTCTGAACAGTATCAGACTAGAGGTAGTAAATGTCTTTACTTACCTAGGGGTGGAGATATCAAGTAAACTTGGTTGGACAAGACATATTGAGAAGGCAGTTCTGAAACATCAGCAGATCTCGGGAGCGCTTCGAGTGGAACAATCAAAATCTAAAATCAGGCCAATTAAACCTGTTCTCATGGTATACGACGCCAAAGCCTTAGGCGCAGCCCTTTACGGAGCTGAGGTCTGGGGCTTTGAGAGGTTTGATACGCTCCAAAGATCGGAGAACAGGTTTTTGAGAGGGATAACTAGTCTCCCACAAAGTACCCCGTTGATACCACTTGGCCTGGATTTAGGAAGAAGATCGCTCAGCGATCGTGCCCGCCTAAGGACCATCCTTTACTGGAGACGGCTGTGGACGACCCCAGAAATTAGACATTATGCCGAGGGGTTTTCTGTCCTAGCTAAATCTGATGTTTTCCATAAAATTGCATGGCTAAAAAAGCTCAGGGACATTCTTGCCGAGCTTGGTCTATCCAAACTGTGGGAAAATCCCTCAGGGGAAGTATTCCCTAGTAAAACAACTATAAAAGCTATATATTGGGATCACATTGACCAGAAGTTGTGGAGGAATGCGACCCCAGAATCTATGGCGGGTAGGTTTATGGAAATTAAAACAAGACCTGTACTAGAATTGTATTGGGATACTTTAACTGTACCACTAGACAGGAAATTATTTTTCCAGCTAAGGGCAGGTTCACTCCCCTTGAGGTCATTGATGTCTAACTGGGGATCTAATAGTAGTTCGTGCTGCCCGACATGTGGCGCCCCCAATGAAAGTATAGCACATTTTCTATTCCTGTGTGAGGCTTATGTAAATCCAAGAAAAATGTGGCTGGCACCTGTTTGCAGGAACCTTGGTGTCTTTAGTGGTGTCGAGGGGCTGAGAATTATTTGTTCCTCAACCGAATTGCCTATAGTAATAGGAACGGCAAAATACCTGGGGTGGGCCTGGTCCATAAGGCGGAGGTTCCTATCCCTGAATAGGTTTTGAATCTCGTTATCTTGTTTTCTTGCCTATATGCTCGTATGAATAGCAATGCTAAGTATTTGAGTGAGATAACTATGATTTTTAGCTATAATATGTTGCTAAATGTACGTAACAAGTTTTGATTGTTCAATTTTGGTTTTGATCCACACTGTGGGCGATTTGGCTTTTTACTTTGCATTTAGCTCATGTACCCTATGAGAAAGCTTATATTAACTTTTTGGTGAATATTTTATGTGTTTATACTGTGTATTTCATTTAGAAATCTAGTGTTAATGTATGTGTAGTGTTTTTTAAATGTGCAATTTTATATGTGTGTGCTTTTATGAGTGTATAACTCGAATAAAGCTTTTTCAACAGCTCAACAGCTTGACTGTTCATACAGAGAGCCTAAGATCTTACACTCTTCAGTACTTCCCAAACGGTGTGTTGAGACTCACTGGGGGGAGGGGGGTCACCAGTCGATTTTAGGTTGATTGTGATTCTCCAAGCAACACATTAAGATGCCTTTAAATTCTGTAATTATCTTGTCAACAGTGGCAGCTGCCACAATCAAAAAGTGGTGGGCTGAATATAGTGGGTGCAGGGGGAGCACAGGAGGGTAAACGCAGGAGCGAGTTTAATAATAATGTTAAAAAAGCAAAACTTCACTGATGCTGCCGCCCACCACTCATGTCTTTTTCCTGGTCCCAGCAAACTCTAGGACAGCAACACAGACACCCTGTGCAATACCCAGGCTGCTCTCAGGGATTGGCCTGAGAGGGCTGGTTTGATGCTCCGCTCAGGACAGTGAGTCTGCTGTTTCTCCAACTCGGAAAACCTAAGTGCGCATATGTGTTTGGCCAGCCTAGGACAGCTGGCCAAACACACCTACGCACCAACCTGTCCTCTTTCACCTCCCTCTGCCCCAACCCTGCCACTCCCTACTAATGTTAGCAGAGCCAGCACATAAAAAATGTAAACGATAATAGAATATTGTTTTTTTTTTTATCTGTGGGCTCTAAACCAGTGGAGGGGGACACTCCTCTCCCATTGCAGAGGAGCTGCCTCGGCGTGCACATTTGCTACACTCAGAAACAAAGAGCCTAAGACCCTACACTCTTCAGGACTTCCCAAACTGTATGTTGAGACTCACTGGGGGACGGGGGGTCACCAGGCAATTTTAGGTTGATCGTGAATTTCCAAGCAATAAATTAAGATGCCTTTAAATTCTGTAATTATCTCGTCAAGAGTGGCGGCTGCCCCAAACAAAAAGTGGTGTGGTGGATGGAGTGAGTGCGGGGGGAGCACAGGAGGGTGATTGCACGAGTGAGTTTAATAATAATATTAAAAAAGGAAAACTTCCTTGACTCTGCCGGCCACCACTCATGTCTTTTTCCTTGTCCCAGCAGACTCTGGGATAGCACCACAGAAACCCGGTGCAATTCCCACGCTGCTCTCAAGGATTGGCCTGAGTGGGCTAGTTTGATGCTCTGCTCAGGACAGTGAGTCTTTGCTGTTTCTCCAACCCAGCTTTTCAAAACAGCTGGGTTGGAGAAACTTGAGTGCGCATATGTGTTTGGCCAGCCTAGGACAGCTGGCCAAACACACCTACGCACCAACACGTCCTCTTCACCCTCCCTTGGACCCAGCCCTGCTGTTCTCTACACATGCTGGCTCAGCCAGCACATACAAAAATAAAACAGTAATAGAATATTGTTTTATTTTTTTATCTGCGGGCTCCAAGCCAGTGGGGGGGACACTCCTCTGCCATTGCGGAGGACCTGCCTCAGCTTGTCACATTTGCTACACTCAAATACAGAGGTCAAATGCCAGGCTATATCTTCTGAGAAATAGCTGCTCATTCTTTTAACATGGGGATTAGGCTTTACAAACTCCTCTCACTTTGTAGTCAGAGAAAGAAAAACAAAGTGAATTTTGTGACAGTGTTGCTGGGAACAGGGAGTGTTAAAAGGAAAGACTTTAGGAAGTAATTTTTTGTAAGGCAAAATGTAAATACCTATAAATAAACTGTATGCTTTGAGCAGTTAGGAAAGCAAAAACAAAAAAAGCACATCTTTTGTAATTCTGCAGTGTGATGGAAACAAAAATGTTAATAGGATCAAAACATATCAATATGCTATACTTGATGATGCACAAAAGATAAACATTCCCTGAAATCCGATTTGCACACACTATCATTTGTGTGCAATATAGTTTTATCAGTAAAACTTTATGTCTGTGGAAATTTAGTGACCATTTCAATTAAAATGTTGCTGTCTGTAAATGACAGCACCCTACCACAATGCTTTAATTACATTAAAAGTTCACCTACCTCATGTCCATTAACATTAGGTGGGTTGTGAAAGCTTATCTTTTCTAAAAAGTGATTCCTCATTCTAAAACGTTTGGGAAACACTGCTTTAGGTAACCAATAACCCTCTCTCTGGATCAGACCTGACAGATAACCTCTCCTGAATCATTCTGCTTCTCCTGTTAAGCAGAAGACAATGACATCTGTCTCTCTACTTCTCCCGCCTGCTCACCAAAAACCTAGCTCTATATTTTTATAAAGAAGATCTCCAAATGTTTCTATTTTTATATGTAGGCATTAAGCCTGAATGTAGTCACTATAAAAAAGATTCATAACATAAAAACAAGGCAGAAATGTTCAATTATTGTTAACAAAAAAACTGCCATTATTGAATTGAACATGCTCTTAATCAATTTGTTATACTTTAAGAGAGACTCATTGACCTCAATTTTCTCTCAAACAGATACAAATAAAACTCATGATTGCTTCACCATTTAACTACAGCGAACCCTCGGTAGCTCTTAAATATATGTTGATCTACTGGGAATGGATGGACCAACAAGAATCCAGCAAACCAAATTTGGGGAGACTAATGCGTAGAATTGTTTCTTCATAAACAGACCATTAGACATAGTTCAGGTCCCTCAGGACAGGATGTTATGCATACATTTTTGGTTTGGCACACTCCCTGTCTGTGAGACAACAGCTAATTGGTATCCATGCTACCCAACACCAAAGAAATGTCCATGTTGCAGGGCCCCGGTAGAAAGTGTTGCTCAAGTCATGTTTGTCTGCCAGGCATCCACCACACTGAGGATAAAATGGTTAAAATCAATCTGCCGGCAGCTGGGCACACAGAACTATTGGGCCGCCCTGCGCGTCCTCAAATCAGATCCAAAACCACTCTTTGGCTGCAGCGGGGCCAAGTTCCTCAGTCATGCATGGCTCATCAGATGAAAGATCCAGACAGGAATGCTGCAGCGCTCAGTATTATTACATTACATGCAGCTACCGTAGGGCATATAGGCTGGCAATATATGTTTTATATAAATGCTATGCACATGCATTTTATTGCTTGTAGTCTCTCCATGATGTCGCCTCGAGGAAGACTGGAAATTTTAGCTAGGCTTTCCGTAGATTACAATTTAGGTCCAACAGAAGAGGCACCACACTATGAAGAATTGCAATGCTTCCTCCTACCTATTCATATTGTGTTTAATGTATGTTTTTATTGTATTTTGTTGTATTAATTGCTTTATCACTGATCTGTTGTGCTGCATATTGTTCTCTGGTTGCAGTCGCGTAGTAGGTTGGATTGTTTATACATGTTTATCTCCAATATGCTGTTAAGTGAATTAGTCATTTTTATATATTTTTTATATATATAATTGTGTTTTTATAGCTTTTATCACATGAGCTGTTGAAATAAAGCTTATACAGCAACACAATATGTTGGTCTTACGATAGCCACTCCATCCACAGAGTGCTTTGGATGCCTGGTTACTCACCGGTAATATTTATTACTCCGAGTCATGGTCTTCCTGTTCCATTCCTTTGACAGTGAGCAGCTTGTCTGCTCCACAGACCCCTTTACCTAGTAGAGCTGTAACACTTCCACCAATATGGCGCCTCCTAGTCGGTGGGCATAAAGGGCGAAGTGCATCATGAAGACATCATGAGAATACCAAAGAAATCCAGAAAAGAAAACCAAACACAAAACAATCACCTGAACACAAAAACAGGGAGGGAGGGAATGGCTCAGGAATGGAATGGGAAGACCAGGACTCGGAGTAATGAATATTACTGGTGAGTAACTGAGCATTACCTCCTGGTCCGTCTTCCTGTTCCATTCCTTTGACAGTGAGCAGCTTGTCTGCTCCACAGACCCCTTTACCTAGTAGAGCTGTAACACTTCCACCAATATGGCGCCTCCTAGTCGGTGGGCATAAAGGGCGAAGTGCATCATGAAGACATCATGAGAATACCAAAGAAATCCAGAGAAGAAAACCAAACACAAAACAATCACCTGAACACAAAAACAGGGAGGGAGGGAATGGCTCAGGAATGGAACGGGAAGACCAGGACTCGGAGTAATGAATATTACTGGTGAGTAACTGAGCATTACCTCTTGGTCCGTCTTCCTGTCTCATTCCTTAACAGTAAGCCCATAACCAAGCCCACTGTAATTCTAAGAAAAAGACCAGGAAATGCACCATAGAACAGGTCCATTTAATATTAAGAAAAGTAGTACAATTTGCAAATCATGTACAGCAGACAAAACATGAGCGCCAAAGGCAGCTGAGGCCGCCATCCCCAACTGAAGATGGTAATGGGAAACAAAGGGATCGGGAGAGGCCCACGTGGCAGCATTACAAATGTCATGCAAGGACGCACTCTTAAACATGGCCCAGGAGGAGGAGGCACCCCGGGTGGACCTACCCTGAACAAAAGAAGGGAGAGGACAGTGAGCAGACTCATAAGCCAAAATACAAGCACACTTCACCCAACAAGTCAAAGTGGACAAGGAAGGACGAAGACCCTTCCCAGAGACACCGTAAGGAACAAAGAAGGAATCCACCTCCTGAAAAACACAGTTCCGATCAAGATAGATGCGGAGAGCCCTCAACACATCCAAAGAATGCAGAACCTCCTCCTCAGGGGAAGAGGGGTCAGGGAAAAAACAGGAACGACAATATCCTCCTGACATTGGAAAGAAGACAAAACCTTGGGTAGTAAAAACTGACTAGGACTCAGAATCTCACCAACCTGCTGCCCAGAATAAACGGCCACCCAAAAAAGAACCTGAGCCGAAAGAAACTTAAGGTCAACAGAGAGCAAAGGCTCAAAAGGGGGACCAGTCAAGGCCTGCAAAACCAAGGGAAGATCACAGGACAGGAGAGCGCAAAACGGGACGCTGTATCCGCAAAAGGCGAGCCACCAAGGGGGAGACAGAAGCCACAGAAGAACCCCTAAGGGCAAAAATGGCAGCCCACTGAGCATGGAGAGTGGAGACAGTCAGAGCCATGACAAACCCATCACGCAAATACTCCAGTGCCCACACAGCAGCACAGGAGGAGGAAGAAAGACCCTTCCCCAGGCACCAGGAGGTAAAGTGCTTCCAATAACAGCCATAAGATTTCAGGGTGGAGGTCCTGCAAGACAATTGGATGCTCTGGGCCACCTCAAGAGAATAACCCTGGCCCAAAAAACCTAACCTCTCAAGACCCAAACCCCCAGCCGGAGGCGACGCAGAGAGGACATCCTGAGAAGAAGAACACGCAGTGGAGAGGGACACAGGGAAGACTGCTAATGGGGGCACACCGACAAGTCCAGAAGAAGGGGAAACCAAAGTCATCGGGACCACTACAGCAACACCGAAAAAACTTCTGTCCGATCCACCAGATTTTTCCAGAGGACTCTGGGAATCAAGGCAAAGTGCCGGAAGGGAAACAGGAGTCCCAGAGACCACGGAACAAAGAAGAATTGATTTCCAAGGCCAGCAGAAAAGTAAAAAGGCTGCAAAAATTAGGAAGAAGGACAGAGTCTTCCGAGACAAAGAGATCCGGCCAAGGAAGGCTGATCCGAGACAGAATTCGATCGAACAGAAGTGGGAACAGACACATAGTCACCGAGGAAGTAAACACCCAGCTTAACAACTCCGCAGACCCATTCTCCCTCACAGGAAGATAGACAGCCGTCAGAGAAAGGAGATTTTGCTCGCCCAATAGACCAATCCTCTTGGAAAGGAGAAACAGAGACTGGCACAAACCCCCCCTGTGGATTCACATAAGCGCAAAACACCTAGTTGTTGGTCTGAACAGAAACAGCACGGACCAGAAGGAGGGGAGCAAACCACAGAAGGGCCAATCAAACCGCCCTCAACTCCCTCCAGTTTGATGACTGGAGAGCCTCAAACTGAGACCACCTGCCCTGAGCCTTGGAAAGCCCCAGAACCGCACCCCATGCCACAGCACTGGCATCGGTCAACAACACCACCACGGTCAAAGGAGGAAGAAGGTCGAAACCCTGGGAGAGATTCCAAGGGGGCAGCCACCACTGAGGGGCAGCCCGAATCCCGGGAGACACAGGAATAAGGGCGTCATAGTCCTGAGAGGCTGGATCACAGTGGGCCAGAATGTGATGAAAGAGGGAAAACAAGTGGAGAAGGGCCCATGGAAGGAGATGCAGAATCCGCAACCAGAGCCGGGCAGACACCTGGAACTGAGACAGAACCAACGAAAGATGCTTGAACAAAGTCAACTGTCTCTCCTGGGAGAAGAACACCATCCCCAGATCCATACGGAAGAGATCCCCCAGGAACTTCAGAGTCTGGAAGGGCAGCAAGAAAGGCTTCCTTTGATTGATGAGGAACCCATAGGACTCCAGAAGATGACATACCTGGTCCAAATCCTTCTGTGCCTGAGACAAAGAAGGAGAAACAATCAACCAAACATCAAGGTAGGGAAAAACTTGAAGAGCCTTGGACTGAAGAATGCCCACCAGAGGGGCCAAGAGCTTCGTAAAAACCCTTGGCGCCGATGGAAGGTCGAAAGGATGCACCTGGAACTGAAAGTGCTGGGAGTTGACAGCAAAGTGAGGAAACCACTGACCCACAGAATGGATGGGCACATACAGACAGGTGTCCTTCAGGTCGAGAGAGGCAAGGAAGAACCGCAGCAGCACTAGTTGCAGGATAGACAGCAAAGTCACCATCTTGAAATGACAACAAGGAACTTAGAGATTGACCCTTTTTAGATCCAACATAGGGCGCAAATCTGTTGTATCCTTTATGGAAACCAGAAAGAGGATGGAAGAACAACCCAGCCCCCTTTCCAGAGGAGAGACCTCCACAATAGCAGCCTTCTCTCAGAGAAGCTGAATGCCCTCCAGCAAGGCCGTCCGCCTCAGAGGATGACGTGGAAGAGGAGTCTCCTGGAAGGTTGGAGGGGGACGAGAGGAAAACTCAATCTGGCAACGGGAGGACAACATCTGGACCACCCAGGGATCGAGAAGACTCAGCCAGCGATGACAAAAAAGCGAAGGCGACTTCCAAATGGAAAAGGCAGATAGTCATTGCTTTGGAGAAGGAGCAGAGGCAAAACCGCCGGATTGGACCCAAGATTTTGCACCACCAGGAGCCCCCAGCAATGACCCCCGCCTTGAAAGAGCTGCTGAGCCCCCCTGGTGCAAGGAAAGCCAAAAGCATGGCGATAACCAAACCCATGCCCCCGAGAAACAGCAGGTACGGGAACCACAAGCTTACAAGTCCTCCAGCTGGGGCCCAAACACCTTTGAACCGACAAACCGCAATTTAAGCAGGAACGACTTCTGAGAGGACTCCACCTTCCAAGTCCTCATCCAGATATGACAACGAGCAGCAATGGAAGCACCAGAAGCAGCCGCCACCGCACATAAATTATCAAAGGATATGTCAGAGAGGTATTGCACCTGCGGTTTCATGAGAGCCAAGAGAGAGGAGGCATCCTCCCCCTCGTGCAACAGAAGAGCCCGGGCCTGAGAAGTCCTTCGATAGGGACTGGACCACATAGTTGGAATAGGTCAAAGCTGGGACAGCAAAGTTGGAAGCGGTGTATGAACACTTCACAGACCCTCCACCCACTGATCAACAGCATCAGAAAGAAGGGACTGAACCTTGCCCTGTGCGGAAAGGCCAGCCATCAAATTATCAACCTTGACCGACTGAGGGAATTCATCAGAAATCCCCTGCAATAGATAACACTTTCTCAAAAAGCGAGGGAAAATAGATCTGTCAACATCCCGCCAATCATGGGTAAGTACCGAGCGCACTGCGCCGTGCAGGGGCAAAGAGTCAGGATCAGGCTGATGATACTGCATAAGAAAGTCATCTTCCAGGACATGTCAGCTAAATGTAGAAGACTGGCGCCTACAGGCAACAGACTTGTAATAAAGAAATGAAGTCCCGCGGCCCGCGTCTTCTTGTGCAAGCAGGAAGCACCTGACCCCGACAAATAGTAGGCAGCCGGACAGGGAACACCCATAGAGGAGGCACGAAGGCAAACCAGTAGAGGACGCTCTGTGCCACAGCCTGGCACCTGAGGGCCCGCACCTGCTGAAGCAGGGCGTGAAGGCACCATCGGACAGAAGTATCCGCTAGCGCAGGCTGCCAAGCATTCAACAAGCAAGTAAGCACTAGTTGTAATTATTGCCTGCACTCTTAACAGTAGAAAGTGAGCCATCAAAACACCAGATGTGAACTCTTAAGCTAGTGATCAAGAGTTTAAGATCTGAAGTGCAAGGCCACAGTGACAAAACACCCGCCCTAAAGGAGGGCGTGAACGCACAACAAGTGAAACACCAGGACATGAAGACATAACCTGTGGAGTATGCGACGTTGACCACAAACACTGGACAAGGAAAAAAAGCAGCTGCTAGAGCAGGCTGATAAGAAATATAAGTAAGAACAAAAAATGCCGTAAACACTTACCCAACCTCCCGCTTTGTTAGGCACACGGAAACTGACGAAGACAGAAAAAAATGAAAAGGATGTGTTTGATGACGCACTTCCCCTTTTTTGGCACACTGACTAGGTGGTGCCATATTGGGGAAAGTGTTACAGCTCTGCTAGGTATAGGGTTTCTGTGGAGCAGACGAGCTGCTCAGTGTTAAGGAATGGGATGGGAAGACGGACAAGGAGGTAATGGATACTGAGCATCACCAGGTCATTCGCCAATACCAGGAAAAAGGCACTCTGACTGCTTCCATGTCATGACTCATGGGAACCTTCCCCTGTATGCTGGGGAGTCCAATTCCGCAGCATCCTATTGAATACCAAAGGCCACTGCACCTCTGATATTGGGAGGGACCCAGAAGATTCTTTCTCTCCCTCCACCATGAATTCGACACAAAGGCAAGCTTCCAACTTGTGTAGTTCATAATGTGGTATTTTACTGAGCTTCTACTGAGCTTTATGGTTGAAAAGGGACCTTTTAGTAAATTCCAGCACTGCCATACAGCGCCATGCCAATCTTTTTATTTTCAGATATCCGGCTCTCCAGCTCCTTCCATCCTGGGATTTGTGAGCGTATACATGCAATATTTAAATTGGAACTACACTGAGCTGATTTAATGTAATTTTGAGCATTGTGGTGTCAGTGCACCTGGGGCCAGGACAGCAAGAATGCAAGGAGCATACGGGCACAAAGTTTTTGCTTCAACTGCCTCAAGCATGTGAGATCAGGGCAGGGCCCAACACCATTTCGATTACTCCGATGTCTTCCAGTTTTGGCATTTTTGCCTCTTTGGCTAGGCTGAGGTGGGACAGGACCCTGCAGTGCCCCAGTGCTACTGGGTGGACTGTGGGCTCTATGTACAGGAAGATTGGAGGTCTCTTGGGACACCCTTGGCCTGAAAAGAGGTGAGGAAAGTCATTGAGCAGTACTTTGAAGTTGTTGGCAAGTTTTCTCACCATGGCAGTGAAGTGGACTAGTTGAAAACAATTCACGATTTCTCCACGTAGAAGTGTCTCTAATTCCAAAAGATTAATGAAGAACTTAGTGTGGCAAATCTGTCTTTAAGTGGGAGACGGACCAGGCAAACATCCCGCCAACTGGATGGACTCGGTGCAGCCATAGGAGAGCATCTTCATTACGGTAGGCTGTAACGCTGGGCAAGGTTGGATTGAGAGATACTGAGAGAGGTAGGTGACATTGACTGGGTCACCTGTGTCAATCAGGTAGGCATTTGGGGTGCTGCTATGGCATGTGGGTTGGGCACATTGGTAAGGGAATTTGGGTGAGAACCAATGAGGAGGTCCTCTTGAGATGGCAACTGCTGATTCCAACTTGACAGGCCGTGGCGAAAGATCATAGTTTGTGGATAGTTTGTGGAACACCATTTCAGTCTGGTTGGCATGGTCTTTGGACAGTTTGTGGGAGCGAGCAAGTGTAAAGATTGTGTCCAGTGGCCTGTTTGGCCACCAAAGCATGTGGAGTTGGAGGGCAGCAGTGAGGAAGCCTTGAATGATTTGGGTACTTCTTGTGTATGTCAATGGCGGTGCACATATTAGCGAGTTCCCGCAGGCGAGCATGAAAGTGGTCAATGGATTCACCTTCATGTTGCTGAACCTGGCAGAGCTTGAAACTGTCAAAATTGGGGTTGATCTGAGGGTTGAAGTAGGTGTGGAGGGCAGCTAAGGCACTGTCATTGTCATCATCCAATCGTGTCAGGAAGGTTGCAGAAGAGTTTGAAGATTTTGTCACCAGCTTAGTGGAGGAATAACAATCTTTTGGTTTCACAATCTGTTTCCGTTGTTGCATAGAAATAGCTGTTGAGGTATGCAACCCACTTGCACCAGCGGGAGCTGCAGTGGCCAGATCGCTGAGTTGCTGAATGGCAGAAGCATTTTAGAGGTGTCCTCAATGGCGTAAGACTGGCGTGTGGTGTTGGAGGAGTGCAGTGGGTGCATACCCAGGGGGCAGAGATTGCTGAAGGAAGGCAACCTGTTTGCCACCATGCTGGATGGTGTTCATCGCGACATGATGCTACACAGTGATGAGCGGTGACACCAGCAACCCAAGGGCACCAGGAGACTGTTGGTGCTGGGATGGTCTTGAGGGTGGAGTACCATGAGCACTCAGTGATTATCAAGAAGAGGAGCCAAGGACTGCCAAAGTTTCTGATGGAGATATGTTGGGGGGGCCTGCGTCATAGAGAAAGAATGTGGTGCACCAAGGTCAAAAGCAACACCCCAGAATGACTGCCACAGTCACTGCTGGTGACCCCAGTATGAATTTGCACAGGCTGCTTCTAGTGGCATGGAAGGACGGCTGCTCCGTGGGCAAATTTGTGTCCTCTGAGGGCAGGGCCGTGGCTCGCGCAGCCTAAGTGGGTAGAGCTGGGCCTGCTGTCCTCATTGTCAAATGCAGTGGTGGCATGATGGCAAGCATGCAAGGAGCACACAGATACAGAGTTACTGCTTCAACTGCCTAATGTACGTCTGCATGCGGGCAGTGCTTGGCACCTTTTATTACATCGTTCCCTGGGCTCCAATGTTAAGTTTGAGCATGCTTGCGGGTCTGCACGTGTCACCAGGTTCGACCCTGTGACACACTACAAGCACCTCTTTAAAATCTGCTATTTACTGGCAAATTCTATTGGTGGTATTGCCAACAGAATTACAGACACCATGTTGGATTGTGGTGGTGGTAATCTTGCCCCCATTAATATTAGGGATGGAGGATTTAATGCACCCACCTGGATTCAAGGGCTTTTACACTACAGCAGATGCATAAATCCGCCAATATCTATGTATGCATGTGCTGTTATATAACAATCTTTTGGTTTCACAATCTGTTTCCGTTGTTGCATAGAAATAGCTGTTGAGGTATGCAACCCACTTGCACCAGCGGGAGCTGCAGTGGCCAGATCGCTGAGTTGCTGAATGGCAGAAGCATTTTAGAGGTGTCCTCAATGGCGTAAGACTGGCGTGTGGTGTTGGAGGAGTGCAGTGGGTGCATACCCAGGGGGCAGAGATTGCTGAAGGAAGGCAACCTGTTTGCCACCATGCTGGATGGTGTTCATCGCGACATGATGCTACACAGTGATGAGCGGTGACACCAGCAACCCAAGGGCACCAGGAGACTGTTGGTGCTGGGATGGTCTTGAGGGTGGAGTACCATGAGCACTCAGTGATTATCAAGAAGAGGAGCCAAGGACTGCCAAAGTTTCTGATGGAGATATGTTGGGGGGGCCTGCGTCATAGAGAAAGAATGTGGTGCACCAAGGTCAAAAGCAACACCCCAGAATGACTGCCACAGTCACTGCTGGTGACCCCAGTATGAATTTGCACAGGCTGCTTCTAGTGGCATGGAAGGACGGCTGCTCCGTGGGCAAATTTGTGTCCTCTGAGGGCAGGGCCGTGGCTCGCGCAGCCTAAGTGGGTAGAGCTGGGCCTGCTGTCCTCATTGTCAAATGCAGTGGTGGCATGATGGCAAGCATGCAAGGAGCACACAGATACAGAGTTACTGCTTCAACTGCCTAATGTACGTCTGCTTGCGGGCAGTGCTTGGCACCTTTTATTACATCGTTCCCTGGGCTCCAATGTTAAGTTTGAGCATGCTTGCGGGTCTGCACGTGTCACCAGGTTCGACCCTGTGACACACTACAAGCACCTCTTTAAAATCTGCTATTTACTGGCAAATTCTATTGGTGGTATTGCCAACAGAATTACAGACACCATGTTGGATTGTGGTGGTGGTAATCTTGCCCCCATTAATATTAGGGATGGAGGATTTAATGCACCCACCTGGATTCAAGGGCTTTTACACTACAGCAGATGCATAAATCCGCCAATATCTATGTATGCATGTGCTGTTATCAAAAATCAAGAACTAGCTAGATATCACAGGTTGTGTAGGTGCACTTGACAGCTAAAAACACACACACTTTACTTACCAATTGGCCAACCTCCAACTTACCTCTATTGTGCCAACATCAATCACCTGCTGCCAAATCCAGAACTTGAACGCTGGTTGTTTGGTCAGAAGTCACAAACTCAACGCTGGACAAACTGGTTTTTATATTCATAGGCTATCAAATCATCCCTATAACATGGTCACCCTTTTCATGTGCAATAGAAGCCACAGGTAACAACTACAGGGCCTGTATGTTGCTTATAGTTACTACTGCAATGTCCTTACTCACCAAGGAGCTATAGCTCAACAGTAAGTACTGTGCCTCGGGTGGGGAAGGCTTTCTGTCATAGTATCCTAAGGTGGTATGTTTTCAAACGGTGCTTTTTTTCATTTGCTAACTTTACTTTTTCACTAAAGAAATAAATGGCAAACCTTTTCGGCATGTGTATCCCAAAATTTCAAATCTTTTCCCTCATGAAGTTCTACCAACCCCCCTTCTTCTCAAGTAGGTGCGATAGGGGCAAAGCCTTATCTTCCTTGATCAATGTATAATTCTTTTTCCTTTCAATGTGGTATATTGTAGAGCAAAATGTGGCCTCCAGGGGTATAACTGAGCACAAGAATGCAAGGAAAGTGCTGCATTGATATTAAAATAGGTTGTATGGTGATCATTTTTTAATTTGGTGTGAGCTGATCTCTCAAATCAGGGGTTTGGTGCCTGTGAGGTTGGTTAGCAATAAAGGTCAAGTATGGGCCGTGGCTAATGAAATGATGGTCAAAGTTTGAGGCAAGTGAAAGTTTCTTTATTAGGTGCAATAAGAAGCTGTAAAGGTTGTTTGCTTCAAGAGTCAAAAAAGGGCAGAGACAGGCCTATACTTCTGTAGGTCTGCATCATGCCTGCTACAGCAGCAGGTGAAGGGATGGAAGATCACATTGGTGGGCTGGGCTGGGCTGGACTGGACTGGACTGGACTGGACTGGAATTGACTGGACTGGGCTGGGCTTGGGCTGGGCTGGGCTGGGGCTTTAAACAACCCCTTCCTTCCTTTAAGAAAGCCCACAAACACCCAGGTTCTGTATAGAGGATGACTGCAGGTAATTTAGGACCCTGCTAAATGAGGGTGATATCACCATGTGCAGACTTCAAGTGGCAATACGTTAGCCAAAGATAAACAGGCTGCTTTTGAATTTGGCTGAAAAACCATGTGTTGAAGGCAGTATCACGGTGCAAGGCCGGCGACCGTCTCAGAAGAAAGTAAGCCTGGGGGGACATTTTTTGCATAGGACAGCCCTCTCTCCAGTCCAAATATTACGCTGCAGTTGCCATGTGGTGTTATCTGAGGGCAGCAGTATGAACATAATAGCACACCAAGGCATTTCTTCTGCTAGCTGACATACCTCTTGTTCATGTTGGTCTTGCAGTGCCTACAGAGTGAAGGACTGCAATGACTGAGTGAATGAGTAATGAAGAATGGCATGCCTGTATTTGTGCTGCAGGTGGAAATTTTTGGAAGGTAAACAGCACGATGAAAGTGTCAATGGGTAAATGATTGTTGAGTAATTGAGTGAGTGTGTCATCTGTCTCTTTGAAGTGACATGTGAGAGAAGAACATCACTTCCATAGTTCTCAGATGAAAGAGGAAGCACAGATTATTATTTCCCTCAAATAAAAACACTTACATCACTTTAAAGCTGACAAGTTTGATATGAGGCTTTGCAGGTGTAAGGATTTGCAATGTTTGGTGCATAAATAGGCATGGTTAGTGAGGTTTTTCCCAGAATGTCAGTAGCACACCCTCTGGAAGTATCCTGAGGCCCGAAATGTCAGCCACTCCTTTGGGGGAATGAGGCCAAGAAAAGCATTGGGAAGCTTGCTCCAGCCAACTACAGGATTGAAAAATACTGGGGAAAGGTTACAGGTGGTGCCAGGCTGCACAACATTTGATCACCATTGGACAAAAATCTTTGTGTCTCTGACACCTTTTTTGACCTCTGGTTAGCACCATCTCATTACCACTCAAATGTAGACTCCTGGTACCCCAGCTTTGGTAGGGCACCAACCACATTTCAATATTTTGAATGACAACGAACACCCTTCCTATGTGCCCTCCATTTATACTGCCAGTAACCCATCTGCTTCTTTCACTGTTCAGTCTCAAATTTCCTGTTGGATGCACATTGCTTGGGTATACAGGTATTTACCACTCTGTACAGTCCCTCACAGCTCACTCAGACTATACTTCTTTAAATCATAAATACATATTTTGCCTTACAGTTAGGCCTGGCCTTTCCTCTATTGATCATACCAAAGATAAGGAGGACAAATAAATTGAAGAATATGCCAAACTCTCTACAGACATTGCCAGTTCATAGATTGCTGCCTATTTGCATGCTATGATTATTCTCTATGTCCCAAACAACCAATTACCACAGGTATCCTTTCCCTGTCCCATTCATCTGCTCCACTGCCACCCTTCATTTAGCAAATGTTAGTTCTCTCAGATTTCATAGCAGGAATCTCTATACCATCTTTTTTCTATCGAAATTTCCCAAAGGTACCTATACCATTCTACACAGGGGGAGGGGAGGCAGTAACATCTTGGGAAGCCCCCTCCACTGCAAAAATACCACCACGTGCTCCTTGTTGTACCTTCTAATACTATAACCTCAGTAAGATACAATGGTGCCCCCACCTGTGGCTGATAATAGAAACTGTCACTAACCTGTTCATCCCCTTGCCCCCTTGTTTGCCCTATTCTTTTGGGGCGCACCCCATAATGGAGGTAGGGAGCAATAAAAACTGTGGTTATCCCCCAAAAAGATTACAAAGAAGCCATGTCCTTCGGAGCCACCTACACACTTGATAATGCACCCCAAGCCCCTTTTAATACGGCCCCTCAAATTTGACTGCCCCCCTCAAATCAAGGCATATGGGGGGTGCAGCAAAAAAAAATATTGGGTTCCCCACCATAAGGCCCATCCTATGTAATTGAGCCATCTGTGGAGGGGACCACTGAACGTGTGCTCACGTTTAGCCCTCCTCTTGATGAGTGCCCCAGGCTCCTACTCCATCTAGGAACACCTTTTTGTCACCGGGACCCCACCCGTCCTTCTATGCTCCCCCTAATATCTCTTTTACTCCTCGCTGACCCCACCCAATCTGCCTCAGCTCCTACTACACCCCTTCCTTGCACTACCCTCCACCTCACTCAACTCCTGTTACCCTGTCACACTCTTTCCACCCCTTGCTCTGGCCACACCCACCAAATCCCAACCACTCTGCAATCCACTATTTGGCAGGCATCACTCCACTCGTAGGCAACACACACACACACCCACGCACACCCACACACACACACACACACACATATTATCCCTCTGCTTTGATTGCGGTGTGAAAATTGATGTGGTAACTGCCTGTGGGAGGGATGGGATGGGAAGACTTGACAATTCAATGGGGATGGACAGCCATTAATATCTGATTCAAGCCTTCTAGTATTTCAAAATTGACCATCACACACCAGAAAATTAGGTGACCTACTGTAGGAGCAAATACTGGACACATCTCTATTGACCTAATGACTGATCATAAGGCAAAGGCATAGAGCATGAAACAGTACGACTCTCCTTTAGAAGTGGGCAAGCCACTGAAGGCTCAAGCAGTCCTATTGGTACCTTGAGCCCCTAACCAGCTTAGCTTTTATAATGCTTCTGCCTGCCACTCTCACTCTACCTTTATGCACAAAGAGCTAAAAACAAAGCATTAACGTTTGAGGTAAAAAGGAGAGAGAAATAGATACCCCTTTTATTAGCTGATCTGTTCAAAGGGAAATCAGAAAATCTGGATTAATAGTGGCTTGCCCTTTAACCAAATTGTGTGGTCTGAGGAAAATATTTTATTATACTGGTCCTCCTTTTTCCCTCTTCTGCATGTGAAGACATCTTTAAATACTTGAGTTAAGCATATCAGTTGTACAAAAACCTAGTGTGTTTGATTTAATAGGCCATAATGTTGCTCTTTCTATAACAATTTGGGCCATATACAGAGTACACATGACGACTGTCTTGCCTCTTAGTTTACGAGTAGCACTATCACCAACATGGAGGCAGTAACAATTATAAGTTGATATTTAAAAATTATCACTTTTTTCCTTGAAATTTGTATTAAGTTTTATGCAATGTCATCAAAATGCCATAACAAAACACCCTCCAACACCATGATACATGCATCCATTTATTCTCAAACTAAATCAAGTTAAATTCATCATAGTGTTAAAACTATCCCATTAAATAAGTACTACTCAGTGCAGTGCTGTAATGTGACATGTTAAATGTCAACTCTTACACATGTTAAAGAAACACGCTTTTTGAATTTTGAAGAGACTACCGTGTTTTACGTGATGATTGTTGTAAGATTTACATGACAACCATTTCCAGGGCCTGGCTCGTGCACTGGTCTAATAGCCAAGCTTGCCCAGTTAATTTGATGGCTCGCCCAAATCTATTCCAGTGGTGGCTGCTATTTCATGGCAGTGGCGTGACGGGTTGTGTGGGGGAGGGAATTAACTTTTTTTAACTTACCTGTGTGGTGCCACCACCATTTCTCGGTCCTCTTCGCCCGCTTCCTGGGCAGGAAGCAGGAACAGGAAGCACCCATGCTTCCGGGCTCTCTGGGCCAATCAAAATGCTGTATTGGTGCATTGTGATTGGTGTGAGCGCTGTGGTTCGGCACTCTGCCTGGGAATGGTAGCTAGGGCATGTTCTCCATCCAGGTTGTAATCCAGCCTGGGTGGAGAACATGCAAAGTGCGCTTGACGGTTTGGTGTGCCCAAGATGGCCGGCCAAACCTTCATGCGCACTTAAGAGAGTGCAAACCACTCCAGATCCTCGGTGAGAGCCAAGCCCGCCTCACCCCTACCCAGCTGAGATATATAGGAAAAATACAATGATAACGGAAAAATACAATGATAATAACAATGAGTAATTATCATTTTATTTTTTCCTTTTTGACCTGATTAATGGGGCCATGCTCCTGCTCTACTCTCTTTTTCTATACCCTTCTCATATAGTAATCCTCACTCATTCTTTGCTGGCAGGAAAAAGTTTAAATGTCGGTTTAGAAAAAGATGTCGCTCCTGTCCCTTCTTCCCTCCCAGCCCCAATATAAAGTTGGAAGAATTGCACTAGCTCAGAACGTTTACCATACACAGAAAGTAAAGTGACTGCCGCAGAATTAATTGGAAAACTAAAAAGCCAATTTTCTGTTTTAAAACCCTTTCTAGACCTGCTTCAAAAAGACACATTTGCACGTTTTCTATGCAACGCCATATTTAATGCCGAGGGTAAAACAAGAAATGTCATCTATTTCATTCCTAGTATAAATATAGTTGAAGCAAAAAAACAAACTGATCGGGGTATTAACAAGGCCGACTGAGCCCAGAGATCTCATGTTCTCCAAAGGGTCACCCTCGCCCGTTTCACATTTATGTTTCATCAGACGTTATATGGGGCAGGCCATGATGGCTACTCAAGGGGAACAGCACGCATTGCCTCTCATTTAGCAGCGTCTGTACATGGAGTGAGCATGCTATGATCCAATTTGTCAGTAGTGAATGCCTCAGTAATTGCAGCCATCACCCTATTCTAATTGCACGAACAGGAAGAGACATACAATTGCTCTATTCTTGCAATATGATTGCTTCTCCTGGAGATATGTTGCCACAGTCAAATATTAATGTATTTGTTTTGCATTTTTATGAATCGCAAAGTAGGTCATGGAAACCTAATGCTCCACAGTCAATCAAAAACTTATGTATTCAGGACAAAAGATAACATTGACAATCTAACAACAACAATTGAATCATTAGCTTAATTTGGGCTCAGATATAAACCTGAAACCAAAGTCCACAAGCTGAATTCATAAATAGGCTAAAAGTTCCCTCCAAGCGATCTCTATAAAGGTAGACCTACACAATTCTAATATAAGACAGCAAGATGATGAGCCAATACCGAAGAATACTGTGATTAGTGGTTCTATGGATTAAACCTGTTAAAGAGATGAAAGAACAAGTGCCAGTTCGCCCTGATGGGTACCAGGGTTCGACCCTCCCTTTTGTTTGTCATTATTTATATTATAGTGATAATAAATAATAAATAAATATTCACTATTATATAATTTCTGTTAAATGCTGTGAATCTGCTGCAGAGGACCAGATCCAAAAAGGCGCAAGCAGCTGAAAGTGACTGAAAGAAATCTCTCAAATGTTTTTTGTGTGCGGGTAAGCATGTGTAAGCGCTTGTGTGAGTGAAGGAAAGTGACTGAGAAAGAGAGACAACAAGTGCAACTATGAACCAGAATGACCAAGGGAGACTAAGTGAGGCTGAGAAAAGGAGTTCAAGTTAGTGACAGTAAAGAAGCAACAGAAAGAATGATGGTGACAGTGAGTTAAGGTGGGTCAGCAGGTGTGAGAGAGTGTGTTATGCTTTAGAATTTACTACTGGCCCTGCCATAGGGGAGATAACTCTTGGGTTATGGAAGCAACCATTGCAAAATGCTGGTCCAGGTATACTGGGGTTGATTCTTGCAATATGGGGCACACATTGCAAAATGTTGATACAGGTATACTAGAGGTGCTAATTGTCATAATTGGTACCCAGGGCAAAATGATAGTGCTAGCATACTAGAGGTAATTTGTACCGTATGGATTACCCGTAGAAAAACACTGGTGCTGGCATACTGGAAGAAACTATTAGCATAAGGGACACCTATAGTAAAATGCTGGCACGGGCACACTAAAAGTGATTCTTGTTTGAATGGACACCCAAAGGAAAATACTTGTGTTGGCATATGAAAAAAGGTAATACCTGGGGACTATTATGCATTAGATCCCCCTAGATGTGACAGTAATCAACTACATGTCAGGTTCTTTATCTTTCCAATGATGAGCACTGTCTTGCCTGGAACACCCTTCATAGTTTAAGAACCGCCTCCTAAATATCAGGGCCAGCATTTTGCCAGGATTCCTATGCTGCAAACTGGTGACACAGACACATTAGTGCAAGAGTGTGGATGCTGAATCCAACTTCTCAGCACTCTCTATAGGTCGACTCAACCCTTTGTACTACATAAATGACGTTAATAAAGACCCAAGCACAGAGGATGAGGAGAAAGAGGGAAAGAAAGACAATCCTGCAGGTTGGTGTTCGGATACTCTTGATCGGCTTCCGGGTGTGCATCACCCCTAACTATGAAAATCAAGGTCTCCACCTATGGGTGAGAGAACATGAATTATTAGAATTTCAATACCATAGGAAGGAAGTAGTAATTAGAGGTAAACAAGTCGAAGACTTACCAGATGCAAACAGATGTTATGATGTAATTAGCCCCTGCATACCGCATGTCCCACTCAGGAGCTGAAGGTGACAAACCAATGACTCAATGGGAGGGAGAAGGCCTCAACAAGGAGACAAACTGACACGAGGGTAACAAAGCAGGTAACTGCAAATAACAGGTAAGGCAAAGGGAGAAAAAATAAAGGTGAAGGAACGGCAAAAAGGTGAGTGCAAACTAAAGCGAATAGTAAAGAGTCATAACAACCACAGTTGCCAGACAAGGTAACTCTTTACAGGTGGATTCTGAATACCTGGTTTTCTACTATTGACCCTGACGTGTGCAAGGCTGTGCTGATTCTCTACTGATAGGGGCTGTGAATGTGAGTCTGCAAAAATGTCGTTTCATGGGTACAAATTTGTATTTCTTTACTGTCCTGGGTGCCATGTCTTCCAAGCTCCCAGTCATAAGTATCCTAACATGTCCTTTGACCTGACAACAGAGAGCCAGACAGAGAGAGGATCGATTAATGGAAGGAAGACTCATCCCAGCCACTTTTCCATGAGAAAAAGAATAAGGACTTTAGATTCCCCTCTTTCTGTGTTATCTAATTTCCTATGAATTAATGGGGCAAATTGATAAACACCCTGATAGTTCAAATTGAGAGGCATGTCTTGCTGCCTGAGGCGTTTGCAGCATGTCTTTATAGATTGCGCCTGTGAGAAAGGTCATGCCTGAATTATGTCTTTACACATGCAGAGTCTGTAGCGTCTTCCCCAGCCAGGGCACCAGACAATGAATATGCTACACACAGAGCTTAGGTTTACACATCTTAATTCATCAGTGTGTAACTGTAAACTCAACATTCCAAACCACCCTTCAGTGCATTCCCCTATTAGGTCACACTTTTACGGGTTCATTGTCACAAGGCTTTCTCCTGTGGTTCAGTGGGGTTGTGAAGGATAAGGTCTAAAGGTAGGATTATTCCTCCCTGAGTTATGGACAGTTCATCCTCAATATTTTTGCATTTTTGATATTCACCATCACTTGATGAGCTGTCAAATATGTTTTTTCCATGACTAATGTGCAACTATGTCCTTTAGCTTTAAAATGTCATTGCCTTGGCCGATGGCAGTGATAATTTGGGCTAATTAAATGCAGCTGATGAGATTGATTTTACAATGAAATTGATTTAGGCCTCAGCTGTCTTGGAGGAAGTACAGTGACCTTGTATAGGAAAAGTAGTAAGCAGGGTTCTGATTTTTCCCTAGATGATGCTCAATGGTATAATCTTGTAACCGTAGTCCCCATCGTTCAACGTGAAGAGGCATCTAGGCCTTTAAAGCTTGATGGTCAGTTACTAGCGTAAAAGGCTTTCCGTACAAGAATACATGGACATGTTCACAAGTCCATACCACAGCCAATTTTCTTTTTTAGGTTGTGAGTAAACACTTTCTGTTTGGGGCAAACTTCTATTTGCATATCCCACAATATGCCTTTATGCATTTGAGTGTTGTGCAAGCATCAACAACAACCTCTAAATGAAGCTTCGGATTGAAAAGTATGCCATTTCCATAGTATTCGCAATTGGCTTGTTTTATTCTTTTGAAGCTTTTCTCATATTCATGTGACTAAGGAAATTGAGCATTCTTTTTCATCAAGTCTCTCAGTAGACCACTTGCAGTGGAAGAGCCTTGTATGCATGCGCATTTCTCGCAAGAAATGCGCATGCGACTCGCATGCGCATTTGGCTGGAAGAAGCCGGCGCAACAGCAGAAGAGGGAGCCCGGGGACGTCGCATATCAGGTAAGTCCTTTTTAATTTACTTTTATTCTATTTAACATTAATTTAGGCATGTAGAAGAGGGCATGAGGGAGGCGGGCGGCGCGTAGTGGGGCTACGCGAAGTGTGTGGGTGGGCGTAACTTCCTCCCCACTTTACGAAGCTTCGCGTAGCCCCACTACGCACACTACGCCCACCCCTAGTGTAGTAACTGGTATTGGTTTGTCAATGGTTTAAAATATGGTACTCTGTATTTTACAGTGAGTGATGAAAGGTTATACTAGTGTATGATGAGGTGTATCAGATTGTCACTTGGATGATGTCATCAGTGATGTCATCATTGATGTCATTTGAGATGTCATCAGTGATGTTACTGACCATGTCATGAATGATGTAATATGTGACATCATCAGCAGAGCATTGCGGGCACGCGAGTTATAGATAGCAGAACTAACTATAAGGGAGTAATTTCTATGGTTTTGTGCGAGTGAAATGACGAAAACTATAACACCCCTGAAACCTATGTTTTTTTCTGTGAATATTTAAGCTATTTTAAATGCTAATTTCTAACTATAAGGTCTGTGAAACCTATGGTTTTTTCAGTGAATTTCAAAGGTTTTTTAAATGCTAATTTTTAAGTGTAATAGTAGTTAGACCTATTTTCTGTACTGATTTTCTACAGTTTTCTAACTGTTTATTTATAAATATTTTATTCATTAAATAACATTATATATTTTTCTGAAAATTGCAAAAAAAAATGTTTTTTAATTAACTCTGAAATATTGTTTAATTTGTTTGTTTTATTTTTTATTTTAATATATATATATATTATTTTCGTTTAAATTTAATATAAAAAAATTCCAAACTTTTTTCGGAGTCGCGCACCCAAAGCGTACACATCACGGTGGGTGCGCGGATTCTAGCCGCCATTTTAGAAAAGTCATGAAGGATCTGCTTACGGTGTGCGATGGCTGCGTGTTTTTCAGTTACATCTTATATATTTAATATTACGTGAGGTGCGTTATTGGTATGCAACCAGTCCGTGACTTCTGCTCCTGCACATTCGCGACACATGCGCTTTATGGTACGCAATGCTTGCACGGTGGTGGGTCCTAAGTGACGTCAAATACGTGCTGGGGCGCTGGGTGTGTGACACCCGCAAAAAAAATGTATGTTCTAAAATGATAACTATGTGTCTTTAATATACATATTAGGGCAAGAGATTATCTAAGATATTCATGAAAATAACATATTTGTACTTATAATAAACTTATATTATTTTTAAATATATTTTCGCAAAGTCACTTCGGGTGCGTGCTTTGTGAGCGCAGCGTGCGCGGATCCCATGTGACCTCAGTAATTAAGATTTCATTGGTTCATTACATTTCCCACTGTAACTATTGAAGGACCCCCCCCATTTTAATCATTCTTGTTAGAGCATCTTTAGAGAGACATCTTTTTTCCTACAAGAACCCTTTTTGCTTATGTTTTTTTGGTGTTTTTCCAAAAATATCAGAGAAAATGGCATCTGGACAGCAGCAGCAGCAGGAGGAAATATCTTCTTTAGAAGAATTCTTTCAGGAGGCACCATGTCCTCAGAGGCCGGAATCTGTCATGAGGAAATTCTTCCCTTTTCCACCTGGAGAGAAGAAAGTAAATGCGAGAAAGGTGATGTGCAAAGTTTGTGACCGAGTCCTGTCAAGAGGCAGTGAAAAAAAATACTGTTGTGGCACTTCTTCTATGTACAAGCATCTCTGGACCACACATCCTCTCAATCTTGCTAGGGAGAAAATGAGGCGAGCTGCTTTGAACCCCACACCTGCTGTGGTATGTACGTCTGGAGCGTCCTCAGGAAAACCTGCAATGGACATTGTGCCAGAGTTTGCCTTTCTTGAGCAACACTGCGTGAAGTGTAAGAAACATATGCTTCGGTGAGCTGACGGTGGATGTAATTTGTTAATTTTTTTGTTTTGTTTTTAGAATGATAAGTAATTTCTCAAGTTTCCTGATTTATTTGTTCTTTTTTTTGTTCATTTTTTGAAAAAACACCAAAAACAATACAAAATTGTTAAAAAAATACAAAAAATACAAAAGAAAAAAGAAGAACAAAAAGTTCTTATCAGAACTACCTTATCTGGTTGAAGAAAGAACTATAATTGCATGGTAATGTGTGAAAGTTTGGTTGAATATATGTATAAAGCATGATTGACTGAAAGAATGCATTATTAGTGTATGGTGAATTTATAAGTGAAGATTTATGAGGAAGTACTGCAGCGTGACACTGCATGCTTGTTAGCTGCACTGCACTGTGGCATTTCCAAAGCACAGGGATGTGACATATGTACATGAATATGTTGCAACTCTGTGCTTCCCTCTGCACTGCTGCTCAAACTGCAGCCATGCGGTGACGCAGGCACCCTTGCACCATGGTGCAAGGATGTCTGTTTCGTACTGAGATTGTTTTTATGCAGGAAGTCAAACCATCAACGCAGAGTTCTGTGTATGAAGGGGTCGTATTTACAAGGAGAAGAAAAACTACGCAGGGTGGCTTTTCCTCTCCTTGTAAAAATGAAGGAGTGCCTGGCGCCATCACTACGTTACAAAAAGTGACGTACGGGTGGCACAGGGTGCATGTAAATCTGCCCCATAAGTGCTTAGGTATTGGCAGACTGATACAATAAGAACATAGTGCTGGATGGGTGATTGAAGAATTGCATGAGACTGACAGGAAGTTTTCTACGCTGCATGGGTACTACTTCAGGATTTAATGGAGTGGACCAATAGTATGCATCTGCTTAGAGATTTGCAGGGATTATGCACAGAACATTTTATGTGTACTTGTGTTGGTGCGTAGGTAATTATATAAGAATACCACTAGTAACTGGAATGATGAGAGTCCTGCAAACAGAGTAAACACTTAATTGATAAGTGCGTACTTATTGGTGAAGTGATAGGATAAGCAGATAGTGGTAGATAAGTGATTAAAGAAGTGCATGGGACAGACTGGACGATTCCTACACTGCATGAGTACTAACTGGGTATTTAGAAGAGTGTATCAATAGTATGTATCTAGTTAGAGGTCTGCTTGGATAGGGCACACAATATTATAGCTGTACTTGTGTTAGTAGCTAGGCCATTCCATAAGTTCATGGCTAGTAACTAGAATAATTACAGTATTACAAACAGAGTGTATAGTGAATTTATAAGTGCTTAGGTATTGGTGGAGTAATAGGATGAGTAGATAGTGCTGGATGGGTGATTGGAGAAATGGATGGGACAGACAGGGGGATTCCTACACTGCATAGGTACTAACTGGGTATTTAGAAGAGCGTATCAATAGTTTGTAGCTGGTTAGAGGTGTGCATGCATAGTGTACAAAATATTGTACATGCACTTGTGTTAGTGACTACACCATTCCTTAAGTAAACGACTAATAACTGGAGTAATTTCAGTGTTGCAAAGAAAGTGCAGGCTGAATTTATAAGTGCTTAGGTATTGGTGGAGTGATAGGATATGTTTTGTTTGTGTGTGGGGGGACATCTACTCATGGACTTCTGGCCCCAGGAGACAGCGGGGCAGCCAGCGCGAGCCACAGTCCCTCCTTTTCCACCTGCAGTAACAGAAATACTTCTCGCTCGTCCCGCTTCACGGGAGACGCTTCATTTGTGTGTGCTGGCACATCTGCTCGTGGACTTCTGGCCCCAGGAGAAAGGGGGGCAGCCAGCGCGAGCCACAGTCCCTCCTTTTCCGCCTGTAGCGTCATTTAACATCTTGCTACTCCCGTCCCGTGGGACGCGTGCGGGCCGCGCAAGGCGAAGCCCGGGCCAAGGGCGGGCCCGTCCTAGCCCGTCACAGCCAAGAAGAGGCAGGGCAGGGCCACCCTCTTTACATCAACCGCCAGCTACCTGACAGAACGAATTGCAACGAACATAAACCATCACCGAAGGGACCCTATTTGCCACAAAGTCTAAAAACCTGAAAAGCGGACTGTTGACTGCACAGGCTTCCCTCAATGGGCAAAAGGAAAGTCATGGAAGGGACGGGGGTACTACAGGACTGAATACAGCCCAGGGAACCAGGAAAGTAAAGAAGGCAAGGAAAAGTAATAAGAAATTGTGTAATATCTCTATAATGAATCGGTTTGAGACACTCGTTGATGAATGTGAAAACATATTAGTGGCTGATTCCTCCCCGAGCCCAGATTCCACTATGACTCAGACTGCTGAAACTGGTAAACGTCCCCAGTTGCTACGCATACCCCAGATGTTACACAAATTGCCTTGCCTGAATTTCCCCACTGGTAATGAAGAGGCGCCTCTAGGGCAGCTTAGCTCAGAAATTGCCACTTTCCAACCCCCTCCACCACTGGCACATTCTGGGCCGAGGCATTTGGAGCCTAACGTTATAGTCTGCTCCAATCGTTTCTCTGCCCTGGCTGATGAGTTAGCCTGTCCTCACGACCCAACCATCCAGGCGCCGATGGACGATCTAACTGAAACACAGGCAGAGGGTGGAGTAGTCCTTAGTACCAGCAGCCCGAAGCTAGTGTCCATTATAAATTCTTTAAGAGCTGAAGTTAGAGATCTAAAATCCTTAGTTCAGGATCTAACAGCCTCTGTTAAAAGCCTAAACTCGCACCACATGCCATCTAAATTACCAGACACTTCCCAGCCTTTCAAACCCTCGCCAAAAACCACTAAGACTGCAGGGAGCATGGGTCCTTTAACAAATCAATCCACACCCACTATTCCATCATTTTCATCATTTGTGTCCACCAAGACATCTTTGCAGGCCCACCGTACGAGACAAATTCCAAGTCTAATTAGTGCCCCTGAAAAGACCGATTGCATTGACCCTAACACCTTTGCAGCCAAGTCGCTCCCGCGCACAGCTATAGCTCCCGGCTTACAAGTTCTTGAACGCCTTTCTTTCCCTGAAAAGCACACCGTTTTCATAATGAATTTTCCTAAACACGTGGGCTATGAACAGGGTGACTCACTAACAAACAAGGTCATACATAGGATCTGACACGTTAGAGGGTGTCGCTCGCTAATAAGAGAAGACATTGCCAAGGCTAGGAGGCACTCTTTTCACAACCAACCATTAGACACAATCGAGCTTACCCTGACCATTCCCCATCTGGTTGAGGGCCTACTAACACTAGAGTACAGGACCTGCCCACCTGGCACTTCGGGTATACAGATCAGACGTTTTTCAACAGTCGACACAGCAAGAGCCAGGGATGGGGGTTTTGAGTGAATGCCATCTATGGGGTCGCAACTAAACAACATTGATTGACTGGCAAAAAACGTGCAAGATCCTATTGAGTGTCTCCAAAACCCCGAACATGTTCCTGTGAGCACTGTCCGTGTTGTCCCATTTAGCCCACACAACCAGGAAATTATACCCTCACTAGGCTCATCCTGCATATCCCAAAGCACACATGTTACCAGGACTGTTGACACAACTCCCAACTCATTAATACCTACAAGTCACATAGTCGCATCTCATTACATTAAGACCCAGCTAACATGCGAACCAGGGCATTTTGGGGATTGTGTCCCAAATTTTAAGATCCTTTCCTGGAATATAGTGGGCCTTTCCAAAAAGCTCTCCTTGCCCGATTGGAACAATTTTGTTGAGGGACACACCATCTGTATCTTCCAAGAGGCATGGAGCATGGCGCCCCTTTACAAAGTGGGTTTCACTTCTTACTGTATTCCAGCAGTATCATCAGGAAAGGGGCGCCCTTCTGGAGGACTGCTAATATGGGTCTGTATCTCTCTGGACTGTACAATTACTCAAAATCGATGTACTTCTCCTGATCTCTTAAGGCTAACTCTCAGGGAAAACCGAGGTGGGAGAACTCTAGAGATCTTTAACATTTATGTCAGAGGAACCAAAGGAGGAGCCCAATCACCCATAGTCTCATGCTTGGAAGCTGAACTATCTAGCTGTTCTCCGGACTCTTAATTCCTGGTAGCATGAGATTTCAATTGCACCTTCGCGCCTCTTGCTGCCGAAGACATGCTGGGCATTGAAGATGACAATGCGAAGTGGGGAATTCCCCCACAGCATACCACCGGTCAAAAGGAGGACCCAACTAGCTATCCAATTGAATTCTCTATCCTTAGAGTACGGGCTGAGAGCGACCAATGGTAGGTCCCTTTCAGATTTAACAGGGGCACATACTTACAACAGGGTGGACTGTTCCTCGCGCATTGATTACATCTTGCTAGATTGCAAACTATGGAGACACCTAATAGACATGGGGATAACACCCACTGTCTACAGCGATCACAATCCACTATGTCTAATACTTAAGACTCCATGGTTTCCTAATATCGGAAACACTGACACAGGCGATCCCATGTCCACAAGGGAAGTAACCCCTTTGAATTGTGGAAGATTCTTCAAATGGCACAGATTTGCCCTAGACTAAACAAAATTACATGGCATAAGACAGACCCTGGCAAAGGCATTAACTGAGATGCCAGAGGAGCTTGCCGAACCAGATGGTACCTTGAAGATACCCTCAATCTATGAAAAACTATTAGCATGCTGGGAACTTTCTTCTATACAACCTCTGGATGTGGGTCCCGTACCTTGTGTAGGAAGTCTAGCGACACATGGTACATGAAAACCTGCAGACAAAAAAAGTCATCCCTCAGGACTAACCCTGGGCGTAGTGTGCGGAGTGGGGCTCCGCGGAGCTACGCGAAGTGGGCGCAAAACTACGCCCACCCGCGCACTCCGCGTAGCCCCACTACGCGCCGCCCGCCTCCCTCCCGCCCTCCCTAAATACTTAAATAAAAGGATAGAAAGCTTTTAAAAACACTTACCTTGTCCGCCGCGTCCCCGGGGCTCCCTCTCGCCGTCCCTGGATTCGCGCCGCCACCGATTCAGATACTAATGCGCATGCGCGGGCGCCCGCGCATGCGCATTAGTATCCGAAATGGCGGCGCGAATCCAGGGACGGCGAGAGGGAGCTCCGGGGACGCGGCGGACAAGGTAAGTGTTTTTAAAAGCTTTCTATCCTTTTATTTAAGTATTTAGGGAGGGTGGGAGGGAGGCGGGTGGCGGCCGGCTACGCACCGTCTGCGGAGCGCGCGTAGTGCCGCCTGGCTACGCCCGCTACGCAAAATGCGTAGGAGACGGCACGGAGCGTAGCTGGCCGCCCACCCTTACTCAGGACCCAAATAGCAAGAAGGGAATACAAGTTGGTAGTGTCCAAAGCCAAGAAAGAGTGGGAGGAAAAACACTGGCAAGCTCTAAAGACAGCCAGTATGGAAAGGGACGCTACCCACTTTTGGAACCTGGTCAAGAGTAAGACCCGGCCTGACTCTGAGCTAATCACTAACAACATTCCATGTAAATCATGGCACGACCATGTTATGAAACTCTATTCTGATCCAGAGGAAATCCCTTGTGAAGGCCCATCCATCGATCTCAGCATAGGCTCCGGTGCCTCTAATAGTGATTCCTTCTCGGAGTCGGAGGTGGAAACTGCCATCCAACGAATAGTTCCAGCAAAGGCAGTGGGCCCTGAAGGCCTCCCTGGAGACCTCCTTCGAGCCGAACTTGCAAAATGGACGTTTATTACACCTTTAATTAATGCCATTAACAACGGCTGTCCCATCCCCGACTCCTGGAAGGGGGCTGAGGTCGTACCCATTTTCTAAAAGGGAGCCAGGACGACCCAGCCAACTACCGTCCCATAAGTTTGATGGACTCTATCCAAAAGGTTGTTGGCCGGGTGGTGTTAGAAAGGATCCTGACATGGGCTGACGAGCACAAGGTCCTCTCCGACTACCAGGCTGGATTCAGGGCACGCACTAGGATGATTGAACAGGCGTTCAGGTTACTCCTCCTTTATTGGAAGGTGGTTCAGATAGGCAAAGGCAGTCTTTACCTTGCATTCATTCACTTAAAGACTGCATATGACCTGGTCCCTCGTGAGCATCTGTGGCGACTCCTGGCTAAGCAGGGGGTCCCTAGGAATATTTTAGACATATTAATTCGCCTGCACAATGGCAATTACGCCCAAGTGGGATGGGTTTCTCAGGGACAGAAATCCTCTTGAATTCCAGTGAGCAGGGGCGTCCGCCAGGTCTGTGTATTAGCCCCCCCCCTATTCTCTTTGTATGTGAATGGGGTGGTTGAGCATCTGCAAAGAATACCATCTGATGCCCCCGCCCTGGTGGGCGAAAGAATCCCTACACTCCTGTTCGCTGACGATACCCTCCTCATCTCAAAGACCGGGAAGAGGTCAGGGAGAAAGGGATTATCCTACAGTAGTTCCATTTACAACAGAAATGTTGTAAAGCAGATGGGCAAGATGGAGGTGGTGTGAGAGACCACTGAGCTGTGCGTCTCTGACCGGAGCTTGCATGAGCAAAAAGGCGGGTGACTGATCCTGAGATATGCCAACTACAGCGCTATACTACTTTGCCCTACCCTCCCCCATCTAACGAAAGAAAATGTAATGGTTAAGCTGTAACAAACGGGAAATACGAGGATGCTTGGTACGTTGGTGACTCTGGAGTTTGTAGCTGTAAGGAGGGAGGAAGTACAAGAGCAGTTAGTAATCCTTACCTCACTGTTCGGGATTGCCGTCTCGCGATTGCTTTGTAAACTGAGGTGGAGAAGTTCAGCTTTCCAATCCGTAACACAGCGTAGCCCTCTCAGAGGCCCTAGCAATAGCACCGACTTAACAGAGGGGAGAGCGGAGAAAACCTGCCTGGGCCCGCTGAGAGAAGAACATTGAGCTATGGCCCCGAAGAATGCAGCGGCTCTGGCAGCTGCTGCTGCCAAGACTAGAGCAGCGAAGCAGGCCCAGCGGGACTGTCAGATTGCCTTGAAGCGAGGAGGCATTAGTGCTGTGGGTGAGACAAAGAGTCTTGCGGTCCGAGATCTGGAGGATACCCCGACTCACAGGACGCCTAGGACGCCGAAACAGGGAAGAGGTACCGCCGCAAAGGAGAATGTCGGCCCCTTTGTGGTCGAGTTGCTTCGTAGAGCTCCGAGTGTTTCAAAACCACTACCGGGTGGTGAGGGGAAGAGACAGCAGCCTAAGCAACGTGAGGAGAAAAAACAAACTCAGAGCCAAACCCCGACTGAAGTGGAGCATTCTGTGAGCGTCGGTGGTAGCTCTGGTAGCAGTATTAAGACACCTCCGGCTACAGAGCTAACCCCCTCTCTGGCAGTAGAGGAGAATGATGACATAGTGATCGGCAACTGCACTGTGGCTGAAACTAACGATTATCCGGCTATAACTTTGGGGGAACAGCAAAATGAAGGTATGAACCCGCAAATTACAGCCGTACTGAATAATTTAGAAACGTATGTCTCGCTATTTGCAGAATCAGGCAATATAGTGAATACTCCCCAGTTGATAGATGGTGACAACGCGGATAAGGT
Source organism: Lissotriton helveticus (assembly GCF_964261635.1). NCBI lineage: Eukaryota > Metazoa > Chordata > Amphibia > Caudata > Salamandridae > Lissotriton > Lissotriton helveticus. The sequence goes on along the minus strand of NC_136070.1, from coordinate 862,654,310 downwards.
GGAACTTGCCTCGCTACCTGCAGAATCAGGCAATATAGCGAACATTCTCGAACTGGTAGATAGTGACAAGGTGGAATTAGCCTTACAGGGGCAGAGTGATTTTGCATCCCCCCAAGTAATGCATGTTGACAATCCAGAGAGTTCTGAGAAGATTATCGATCAGCCTGTCCTAGATGATGCGGAGGTCGAGATGGGGATGGTGGGAGCTATATGTGAGACGGACAAGGATCCAAGTGATTTCTACACATTTTCAGATGAGGGGGAATGGAAGATGAAACTGGGGCTGGGACGGGCGATGGGACTGATCTTTCTACAGAGAGTGTGAGTGACAATGCTGCAAAATACACGCCTAGTGATGCTCAGAAAACTGTTTGTAGGAAGAAAAAGTGGCATCATGGGGCAGCAGAATTAATGTGGGATTACTCACCCTCTACGCTTTTAGTGAATCCATCAAATCCAGTGACTATAGTAAATGCTGAGAGTGTCCCATCAGCTGAAAGCTCTTCTCAACCTGTCCACCCGCCTCACCCCTCTCAAGCTGAACACTCAAACTTACCTACAATCACGTTGGATTCCGTCATGGCTACAGTGTTGCAAGCGATTGCTTCGCACCAAGAGGAGACGTCCCATGATGGCCGCAAGGCACATGCGGCCATCCGCAAAGTACATGGGGTGGTACGGAAATTGACTAGAACTGTTGGTACCTTCAATGATCGAATGACAGAGATGGAAACTCGTATAGTCTCCAATGAAGCCGAGGCTGTAGCGACCCAAGATCGAGTTGTGTCCCATGAAGCAGAGTTGGCCGACGTCAGATGGAAATTGGAGGATTGCGAAAATCGCCTACGCAGAAATAACTTGCGCGTACTAGGTATCCCGGAGGCAGCGGAGGGGGGTGATGTCCGTTCATATATGGTCCAACTTTTTAAGGATACCCTACCTGAACTAGCCAATTGGAATTTGGACATGGAGATCCAACGGATGCACCGTGTCCCATTGACTTTGAAGCTTGCAGCAAGATCAGGAGATTACCCCCGTGCCATCTTGATCTACTTTGGTAACTTTCCTCTGAGGCAGGCAATCTTCGAGAAGGCTAGACCAGAAGCACGTCGCACCAGAGACTCGATCTCCTATTTTGTCCGCCCGGACTTCTGTCATGTGACAGTTGAGAGGAGATGGCGCCTTCACCAAATGACTAAGCCATTTCAAGAAAAGAAAGCACAGGCATATCTTAAAAATCCCGCTAGGCTTAAGATAATTTATGGTGGCCAAACTAGATTGTTCTACTCCGAGATTAAGGCAAAATAATATCTAGGTAGTTTGAAACAGATGTGATGAGAACAGATGAGAAATGCTATTATTACTACCCCCTCTCTACTTTCTCTCTCTCTTTTTTAGACTTTTCTTTTTGCCCTTCCCTGTTCTGCCAGTTATTGAGGGAGAGTAGTGGGATCCGTAAGAGACAAAGGGAAATGGGGTGAGTGGTTAGAGTTGAAATAAAATGCAGCAGCTGGATATATTCATATTTATATCTTAGAGTGAGAAAAGTGGTTTTCTTTGCTAGTCCCCGCAGAAATTTGTAAAGAAAAATGTGTCTTGATTTAAGTGAACTCCGGTCAGGATGCACGACTCCATCGCTATAGACTCTTATGGAGTTTATCAGCCCTTTTTTGGGTGTGAGGGGGGAGGGTCGTGTTGGGGGGGGCTGAGTGAGGGGCGGGGGAGGGGCTGGGAAAAATAGGGAAAAAAGAGCAATTTCATGGAATGTTGCTGGGCTGAACGATAGAGGGAAAAGAGCTTGCTTCTTTGAAATAGTTTGTCAGAACTCTTATGATGTCCTCTGCCTTCAGGAGACTCATCTTCCTGTAGCTGAGAAAAATCTTTTAAATATTCCTGGTTATAACGTGCTCGCAGTAACAACTCAAACTTCCAAAATACGTGGAGTGGCAATTTTAACAAAAACCTTTTTGGGGCAGGCTAAACGAAGACTAGTCGATCTGTTAGGTAGATGGGTTATAGTGGAACTAGAGGTAGACGTTACAATCTGCTCATTATATGGTTCGAATCAGGATGATCCTCGGATTTTTCAAGACCTGGAACTTGAGCTAGCTTCTTGGGGTAGTCCGCTAATTGTTTGCTGGGATTTTAATGTATCTCTGGCCTCGATGGGCGGTAGTCAAATACAGCAGACTTACGTGGGTTGTAAGCCAAAAGTTTTTAGGGCAGTAAAACAACTTTTGGATAGTCACAATTTGATTGATATTTGGGACTTCAAACATCGAAACGACCCAGGATACTCATACTATTCATATCCCCATAGTAAATATGTCCGCATTGATTATGTAATGGCATCAAAGGAATACTCCAGAGCTATGGAGATAAGTAAGTCTCCGAAAATAATATCAGACCATAATTCGATTGTACTCATATTTAATCTCCCTTCGTGTAACAGGCCCCACTCTCAATGGTCATTTGACAGAAAGCTACTGGCCAATAGAGAATACATAGAGTACATAACTCTTTGGGCAGAGGAATTTTTGGACCATAATCAGTATAGTGCACCAAGAATGATAGTGTGGGACTGTTTTAAAGCTGCACTGAGGGGGGAGACTATTGCGTTTGTGGCCAAGCGTAAAAAACTTCAGGAAAGACTCAATAATCAATACATGAGTGAGCTAGCTAAGTTAGAAGAACAACATGCCACGCAGATATCCTGAGGGGAGGATGGGGGAAGTAGTTGCGTATGATAATAACTCTTAAAACTGAGCTTAATAGCAGTCTTACTCAAAGGGCAGCGGAAATTTTTCAAACGAACCAAACTAAAATATATGAGAACGGGAGGGTAGGTAAGCAGCTGGCATTTCGTACAAGGCAGAAATCCTCATATAATCTGATAGATTCTATTGAGTTTGAAGGTCAAAAACACACAACACCTGTAGGTATTTCAGCAGCATTTCGACGATACTATCAAAAGCTATATACAAATGAAGATCAAGTCGAAACAAATGATATCAAAAAATTCTTAGCCGAATGGCTAAATGAATCTGGTCCAGTCCGGATCCTTAATGAAACTACTAGGGAAGACTTAGAACGAGAAATCTTGATTACTGAAGTGCAAATTGCGCTATCAGAGCTGGCCAATGGGAAAGCTGCTGGTCCAGATAAAATCCCACTGGACCTCTACAAAATACTTGAAAAACAAATAATGCCGTATTTATTAGATTTATTTTTGGGGGTACAATGGAATGGCACTCCGCCAGAATCGTGGCAGCAAACAAACATAGCTATTTTTCCTAAAAAGGGAAAACCCCCTGAATATTCATCTTCATACCGCCCAATTTCGTTGATAAACTCCGACTCTAAACTCTACGCCAAGATTCTCGCCAACAGGCTCAGCAGGGTTGTCGAACATCTGGTCTCCCCGTGGCAACACGGATTTATACCTGGAAAGGGCACCACGGATCATACCCGTAGGGCCATCTCTCTTTTCGACATCATGGGAGTAACGGGAGGCCGGATGTCGATGATCCTGCTTGACGCCGAGAAGGCATTCGATCGAGTGTCTTGGAGTTTTTTATGGGGGATCCTGGAATTAAACAACTTTGGTCCAGAGTTTGCCAAAGTCATCAAGGCATTATATGTTACCCCCAGGGCTAGACTTTCTGTACGGGGGGTGGAGTCGGAGTTTATCAACATTCAAAGGGGCACAAGACAGGGCTGCCCATGTTCGCCAATCTTATTTGCCCTATATATTAATCCATTAATTCTAAAACTGCTTGCATTCAACTTAATAGAAACAGTTAGGGTTGATATTCATCAAACTAAAATACTAGCATATGCCGATGATGTGGCGGTATTAACACCAAACCCTGCTGAGGCGATTCAGGAGATTGAGCAAATTACTAATACCTTTGGCCTGTATTCAGGCTACTCTCTGAATAGAGACAAAACGATGGTTTTGTGTACGGATAACATCTCGTACGAAAGTCCATATATTGTTGACAATGCCATCTATCTTGGAGTTTGTATATCTCCCAAGGTTGAGACAATTAATCAACTTAATTATGAGCCCCTTATCAGAACTATCAAAAAAGATCTCTCAAGGGTAAACAATCTCCACCTCGCTATTATTGGCAGGGGGAACTTTATTGAAATTAACATCTTTCCAAAGATATGATATCTATTTCGTGCAATACCGTTGATGGCGGATGATAACATCAATAAAACTGTAGATTCCTGCTTATCTAAATTTCTCTGGAGTTATGGGAAAACTAGGAGGGCCCTTTCATACCTGTCTTTGCCCCTTGATAAGGGAGGGCTAGCTATTCCGAATATTATGTTATATTTGTGGGAAGCCCTTCTTCAGCAAATTACACCTTTATTTATCCCTAAAGCACCAATAGGAACCATACCAGCTCAGGATATACCAACAATTTATGAATTGGTAATTGGCAATAAAGCCAGAGGACTATTGCTAAGGCAGTTAGAACCATCTTATTTAAAAAAAACTAAATTTAAGATTATACATAGTGCATTGAATATGTGGAAAAGAGCTTCTAAACTTCTATCAATTCCAAAATATACTAAATTTACCCCCCTGTGGCAGAGCTCAATCTTACCACACCAACTTAATGACGGGCTTGCTAGAAAATGGGAGCGCTTGGGGATCAATACAGTGGGGGATTTTCTTTGCCATGATCCTAATATGGGGTTTCAAAATCTACAATTAAAATGTGCTGTTCCTAGAAATGATTTCCTTAGATGTATTCAAATATTTACCGTTCTTAACCAAAAATACCCAAAAATTATGTTGGATAATGTTCCTCTGTTGGATATCATAGGGAAACAATCTACCAGGATAGGTACCATTTATGAATTGTTGATACAGAATCAAAGAGATGATCTGGAGCATACCGAGAGAGGCTGGTCTAGTAAATTAGGAAATCCCAATGCTGATATTGATATGTCCCTGGCACTTTCGTCTGGTTTATTTTTAGCATCTATTCTTAAGGCCCAACTCTATAAAACTATATATAACCTATACTTTACACCAGCAAAATTGTATGCTTGGGGCAAAAGAACAAATAGTAATTGTCCAAGATGTGGGCGGGGTCCTGCAGACCTAGTACACATGTTTGCAGAATGTCCTAAATTAGATTTATGCAAAAAAATGATTTCTGATTATTGGGAAGAGATCTTTGGACATAAAGTCAAAGATTCATCTACACTCTATTTATTAGGCCATGATAGCACTCTTGGGCATAGTAAAGACGAAGAATCATCTTTATTTTTGGGGACAGCGGTATTTCGGATTATTTTGGCAGCTCGGTGGAAAGATGTTGACCTTCCAAATGTGGCTAACCCGTTTTCTAGGAATATACAAGCAAGAGATAGCTATTTATGAAGCCAGGGGTAAAAAATCTAGAACACGAGGTGCCCAAATTTGGTCTTCAATTACCATCTGGTATCATGATATAAGAAATGTGTAAATTTCAATGGTAATGTTTTTTTTCGTTTCATTTCTCCTCTACCCCTAAGTTTGTACTTCATACTTCATTATTCGGAATCTTGGCTTTTAAAAGATACTTGTGTATGTCATGACTATGAAATATGTAATTTTGTATTATCTGACTTCTGCTCGAAATAAAAATAAAAAATAAAAAAAAGACCGAGAAGGGCCTGCAGACCCTTTTAGATAGTTTTCAATCATTTTGCACATTTTGCTGACCATCAACACTTCGAAAACAAAGTTCCTAACACTGAACCCACCAAGGTCATTTAGGGATTCACCTTCATTGAATGGAGTCTCACTAGAGAGGGTCACTACATTTGATTATTTATGCATTCGCATCACTGATTCTATGCTCTGGAGGTCCCACACTCAAAAAATGCTCTTGAACCACAAAAGGGTTGTGGGGTCAATACTGAAAGAACATCGCTCCTCATCGAGCAGACCAATTGCCCCCGCCCTCACGATATATAAGGCTAGAGCAGTCAGTTCGGCCCTTAATGGTGCCGAACTGTGGGGCTTCACTAACATAGAAGAAATCACCAGATCAGAAAATAAATTCCTGAAAGATCTGATGATGCTCCCCCAAAGGACTCCTACTAAGCCTCTGTTGCATGACATAGGTTGCCACCCGATCAGAGATATTGCCAGACTCCGCCCCTTCTGCTGTGTACCCGCCTGTGGCGGACACCAGAGCTATCAAAATACGCAGCAGGCTAAGCGAAATAATGGATCGGCATGGGAGGCACAGGATCGGTTGGCTAAAAGATGTCAAAATAACTCTTGCTCGATCTTGACTTCAGAGAGGCATGGGAAAACAGAACCTCCCTGCCGAAAGAAGAACTTAAGAAGACATATTGGTTGTGGGTTAGCAAGAATGGCTTCCTTAATCCCAAAACAGGTAGATTGACAGAGGAGTTTATGCAGCACAAGTGCTCCACCTGTTTAGAACCCTATCTAGATATCATACAGAAACCATACAATAGGGCTATGTACTTTCAATTCAGGGTAGGCTCACTTCCCACATGTGAACAAACTGTGAAATGGAGGCTCCCTTATCAGACTCCTGCTTTCTGCCCAAGCTGTGAGGCCACTTTTGAGTCAAATGCATATGTCATGTTTGCTTGCCCAGCTTACAAAGCACCGAGGGAACAATGGCTAAAACCAATTTGCAATCAACTGGGCACCCGTAGCTACCATACTGCTTTGCGTATCTTGAGAACTGATGCACGGGAACTTTATGCTTGTGGACTGGCCACATTTTTTAGATGGGCATGGAGCATTAGGTTAAGAAATTTGAATGCCAAGTCTTAATTTGTACTGTGGTCATGTCTCTGCTGACTTTATATTTTGTACGTTTTTTATACTGAAATAGCTCATTTTATCTATGTATTCTTCTCTTTTTAAATGAATCTTTGAGATAATCGATTATGGTATCCTGTCTTATGACAAAATACATTTTATCCTATTTGTAGAATTCCAACACTGCATAGGTAATAACTGGGTATTTAAAAGAGCGTATTAATAGTATGTAGCTTGTTAGAGATCAGCATGCAGTGTACAAAACATTGAACCTGTACATGGGTTAGTGGCTAGGCCATTCCTTAAGTTTATGACTAATAACTGGAGTAATTTCAGTGCTGCAAAGAGAGTGCATGCTAAATTTATAAGTGCTTAGGTATTGGCCGAGTGATAGGATACGTACATAGTGCTGGGTGGGTGAATGGACAAGTGCATGGGACAGACAGAAGGATTACTAGACTGCATAGGTACTGAGTATTTAAAATACTGTATCAATGCTATATAGCTGATTAGAGGTCTGCATGCATAGTGCGCAGAATATTGTAGCTGTACTAGTATTGGTGTGTCTATGGTTTCGAGAATGGTAGTCTGTATTTTGGGGTGTGAGGAGGTGTATCAGGTGATCACGTGAATGATGTCATCAGTGATGTCATTTGAGATGTCATCAGTGATGTCATCAGTGATGTCACTGACCATGTCATGAGTGATGTAATAAGTAATGTCATCAGCAGAGCATTGCAGGGGCGGAAGTTATAGTTAGCACAACTAACTATAACGGCCGAATTTCTCTTGTTTTGTACGAGTGAAATGTCCAACACACTAGGATGTCCATGAAACCTGTGTTTTTTTCAGTGAATTTCTGAGGTTTTTAAATGCGAATTTGTAACTATAATGTCCCTGAAACTTGTGTTTATTTCAGTGAATTTGATATATATGTATTTAATCTCCTCTTACTCTTACAAGGAAGGAAGCAGCACTCAGGTTGTAGTTTGGAAGTATTTAATCTGCAAAGGACGTGATCCACGTGTTTCGCCTCGTCCGAACCTTGGTAAACATACAAGACGTCATTGTAGCATCATTATTTAAATGTACAAATGCCTCAGGTTGCCAACATTAACATAGGACTACATATTACTTTAATCCAAAAAGCTGGTGGCCATATTGGCCTGGTCACGATGTGAAAATTCAGGAATTGATACAATAAAGAAAAGAACACAAGTGTTAATATGCACACAATGTCATTTCAGCATATCTTGCCCCATGGCCGCCATACCTGTAAGTTCGTCAATGTGACTTGTTCATAATAAACATAGAGTATGCGTTACTTTAAAGTGAAAGGCTATCAGCCATATTAATCTGGGCACGTTGCATATTATAATGGTTCTTACACGAAAGAAAAGGAAAAAAAGGGGTGTTAATATACACACACTATCCATAAATAAAGTTCTAGAGATTGTAGTTCCATTCCATTCACAGCTCATTTAAGATGTCATGAGTGATGTCATGAGTGATGTAACTTACCATTGTAACAAACACATGAGTGTCTACGGGACTAAGTGTAACAAAACCTAATACATTATATGACGCAAAATGAGCAACTTAACAAAATAAAGAACAGAAGAAGTTAGATCAACTTGTCCTGACATATCCCTAGAAAATAAGGATACCCATCAGTCACCACTCGATACAGCCCTTCATCATTTGGGACTCCTTGAGGACCTTCCTCTCTGTGAGTTATGAGTGATATATGCGGACTGAATGGAATGTCCTTCATCAACAAATAGCCCACTGTGCAGTCCGTATGATGTGAACTAATCGTCTCTATTCGTGGGTGACTGAATTGCAGTGCATGTGAATGTGAAAGAAAGTGTGTTAAAATAGGGTGAAGGAGCAACCCATATTTTATTATTTTTACTTGATCCTCCAATGTTAAAAACAAGTAGCAAAGAGTAGTTTTGAACAAATAACCGCTCAGTTGGTATGTACACACACTATCCATAAATAAAGTTCTAGCAATTATAGTTCCATTCCATTCACAGCTCATTTAAGATGTCCTGAGTGATGTCATGAGTGATGTAACTGACAATGTCATGAATGATGTAATGTCTGAGGTCATTAGCAGTACATTGTCGGGGAATAAGTTATAGTTAGCTCAGGTAACTATGACTGCTGAATTTCACTGGTTGTGTATGAGTGAAATCTGAGTCTAACTACACCGTCCCTGTAATCTTTGTTTTTTTCAGCAAATTTCTAGTTTTTTTTTACGTTAAGTAAGATGCATATCACAAAGGATGGTGGGGGGTTGAAAACAGGGCCTGGCATTGTGCTGACCCCACCCAAGCTTGCTGCTCCTGCCTTCCCTCCCCCTAGCCATCCATTGTCCAAATCCTTGTCCCTGCTCCCTTATTACAGCCCTGTGTGGCAGTTGTTATGCCACTGGCCTTCTCACCTTCTCTGAACAGTTAGCTTGCTGCCCCATCTACCTCCTCCCTATCCTCTGTTGTCTGATTCCATGGACTAGCCTTCTCCCTCCTGCCATGCATGGTCTGAAGTGCTGCCACTGCCCTCCATTTAACATGATGTACCAGTCCACTCCTCCTTCCCTCCATTGCCCAATTCTATGCCCCATCATTGACCTCCTGCTTATCCTCTGTGCTTAGCTTGCTACCCCTTTTCTCCTTCCCCCTGCCCTCCAAAATCTGTGTGCATGCTCCTGCTCCATCCTTTTTGCCCACCATGTTCCATGGACCTGCCACTCCTATCTACTCTGAGTGTTCTGTTTAGCTGCCACTTCCCTCCCACCTGCCTAGCATTGTCAGATGACTGTAACCTTTCACTGCCACCTCCACCCTACCTGTCCACATTCCATGCCCCTATTTCCTTCCTCCTGTCCTCCATGGTCCATTGCACTGCTACACCTTTCTGCCCTCCCTGGTCTCTTGTGCTGCAACTGCTCCTCCTGCCTGCCCCACGTGGTCTGTTGTGAGGCCCCTTCCCCTGAACTCTCTTGTCTGTGCCCAGGTCCTAACCCTCCCTTCTATCCTCCATGATCCTTTGTGCATGCCCCTGCACCCTCCTTCTTGCCCATCAATCAATCAATCAATCAATCAAAGCATTTATATAGCGCACTACTCACCCGGGGGGTCTCATGGCGCTAGGGGAGGGGGGGTCCGCTACTACTCGAACAGCCAGGTCTTGAGCTGCTTCCTGAATGCAAGGTGGTCCTGGGTCAGGCGGAGGTGGGTCGGGAGGGAGTTCCAAGTCTTGGCGGCCAGGTAGGAGAAGGACCTTCCTCCTGTTGTGGCTCTTCGGATGCGGGGGATGACGGCGAGGGCGTGGCTGGTTGATCAGAGCTGGCGTGTGGGAGCGTAGAAGTTGAGGCGGCTGTTGAGGTATCCTGGGCCTTGGTTGTGAAGGGCTTTGTGTGCGTGGGTGAGGAGGCGGAAGGTGATTCTCTTGTTGACCGGAAGCCAGTGCAGATCCCTCAGGTGTCCGGCGATGTGGCTGCGGCGGGGGATGTCCAAGATGAGTCGTGCTGAGGCGTTCTGAATCCGCTGGAGTCTCTTCTGGAGTTTGGCGGTGGTTCCGGCGTAGAGGGAGTTGCCGTAGTCCAGACGGCTGGTGACGAGGGCCTGGGTGACTGTCTTCCTGGTCTCGGTGGGGATCCACCAGAAGATCTTACGTAGCATGCGCAGGATGTTGAAGCACGACGAGGAGACGGTGTTGACTTGTCTGGTCATGGAGAGGGAGGAGTCCAGGATGAAGCCCAGGTTGCGTGCGTGGTCAGTTGGTTTGGGTGCGCTGCCCAGGGGGCCACCAGGAGTCGTCCCAGGCGGAGGGTGAGGAACCCAGGATGAGGACTTCCGTCTTGTCCGAGTTCAGTTTCAGGCGGCTGTTCATCATCCACTTGCCTTCGTCTGTCATCCCTTCGTGTAAGTTGGTTCTGGCGGTGGCGGGGTCGTTGGTGAGGGAGAGGATCAGCTGGGTGTCGTCGGCGTAGGAGATGATGTTGAGGTTGTGTTGGCGTGCGATGGCTGCGAGGGGGCTCATGTAGACGTTGAAGAGGGTTGGGCTGAGCGAGGAGCCTTGTGGGACGCCGCAGATGACTTCGATGGCTTCTGATCTGACCGGGGGGAGGCGGACTCTCTGTGTCCTTCCGGCGAGGAACGAGGTGATCCATTCTAGTGCCTTCTCCTGGAGTCCGATGCTGCTGAGGCGCTGCACTAGGGTGCGGTGGCAGACAGTGTTGAAGGCCGAAGAGAGATCTAGGAGGATGAGGGCCGCTGTGTCTCCGTTGTCGAGCAGGGCTCGGATGTCATCGGTGGCTGCGATTAGGGCGGTCTCGGTGCTGTGGTTGGCCCAGAAGCCAGACTGCGAGAGGTCGAGGGAACCGTTCATCTTGAGGAAGGCGGCCAGCTGCTTGTTGACGGTCTTCTCGATGACTTTTGCAGGAAACGGGAGCAGCGAGATGGGGCGGTAGTTCTTGAGGTCGGTGGGGTCGGCTGATGGCTTCTTGAGTAGAGCGCTGAGTTCGGCGTGCTTCCAGCTCTCTGGGAAGGTAGCGGTGTCAAAGGAGGTGTTGATGATGTCCCGCAGGTGGGGTGCGATGACAGCGTCGGCCATGTTGAAGACGTGGTGAGGGCAGGGGTCGGTCGGAGATCCGGAGTGGATGGAGTTCATCATGCGGATGGTGTCTTCGGTGCTGATCGGGGTCCAGGCGCGCAGGGTGGTGGTGGGGGGCGGTGGTTCAGTCGTGGCGTGCGTCGGTTGAGTGTTGAAGCTGTTGTGTATGTCCGCGATCTTGTTGTGGAAGTAGGAGGCGAGGGAGTTGCAGAGGTCTTGCGAAGGGGTGATGTCGTTTATTCCGGCTCTTTAACGATGTTGAAGAGTTCCTTGCTGTTGTGTGCGTTGCTGTCGAGTCATTCCTTGAATGCAGTTTTCTTGGTGGCGCGGATCAGTTGGTGGTGTTTTCGGGTGGCGAGCTTGAGGGCAGTCGTGTTGTTCGGTGTTGGGTCTCTGCGCCACGTTCTCTCGAGGGCTCGGCAGTTCTTCTTGGAGCTCTTGAGTTCGTCGGTGAACCATGGGGCCTTCTTGCTGCCGGGTCTGCTAGGCGGGGTCTTCAGAGGGGCAAGGTCGTCTGCGCAGTTGCTGATCCACTTTGCGAGGTTGGTGGCGGCCTGGCTTGTGTTCGTTGCGCTGGTGGAAGGGTTCATGCTCAGGGAAGTCGCGAGCTGGTCGGCTGTGATCTTGTTCCAGCTTCTGCGTGCAACCTGTTGCTGGTGGATCGTGGTCCTTCTGAAGCTGAAGTGGACGCAGCTGTGGTCCGTCCAGTGGAGTCCGGTGGCGTGGCTGAAGGTGATATCCTTGCTGGATGAGAAGACGGGGTCGAGTGTGTGTCCGGCGTAGTGGGTGGGGGTGGTCACCAGCTGCTTGAGACCGAGGTTGGCGAGGTTGTCTAGCAGGGTGGTGGTGTTGCGGTCGTTGTTGTTCTCCAGGTGGAAGTTGAGGTCCCCTAGGAGGATGTAGTCGGCGGAGAGGAGGGCGTGCGGGCTGATGAAGTCGGCGATAGCCATTGTGCTGTCACTAACCCTCCCGCTTGCCATGCATGGTCTTCTGTGCTGCTATGGCCCCTCCCACCTTCCCTGTATGGTCAGCTAGCTGACCCTGACCCCTCCCACCTTCCCTCCATGTTCTGTGTGTATGCCATTATAGTCCCACTGTTGCTCCCCATGGTGTGTCTTGCTTCTAGTGCCCGTCCTGCGTAACCTCCATGGTCATTTTGCTGCTCCTGCCCTGCCCAATGCCCCCAGCCCTCTGTTTCCATGTGCAGACCCCCCGTCCCTCCCTCCTGGCTTGTCTGTTGCATTGTAATGTCCCTGATCTGTCCCTCCTGCCCTTTATGGTCCGTTATGCTACAGCTTTCTCTCCTGTCTGCCCATTATTGGCAGCTATCTACCACTGCCTCTTTCCCCTCTGTTCTCTGTTGTCCATATGCATGGTCCTGTCCCCTCCCTATTGCTTTCTATGGATTGTTGTGCTGCACTCCCGATCTGCATTCCCTGTGTGGTGTATTGTGCAGCTACAAACCCTGATGCCTGCCCTGTAGGGTCAGTTTGGTGCACCTCTCCATGTCCCTCCTGTCCTCTGTTATCTGAGTCCATGTCCCTACCCCAATTCATCCTGTCTTCCATGATCCAATTTACCATACCTGCTAACATTTTGAACTAGGTAAGAGGGGGATTTTGAAAAATAACGAGGGTATTGATTTTCCCCTTTGACTTACATTGAAAAAGAGGAGATTGTAGACAGGAGACAGAGCAAATAAAGCCCATTTGGGCTTAAAAACATTGGACTTTTCCTGGCTGAATCGGGTCTGCTGGCATTTATGGTTGTACTACCACTGCCTCTTGCTTCTGCCCACAATGGTCTATTACATTACCACAGCCTCTCTTGCCAGTCCTGTATTGATGGATTGTTGCTCTTGCCCCCCTTTCAACTGCCCTCCATAGCCTGTTGTGTTGGCACTGCCCTTCCTGCCTGCCCAGTGTCGTCAAATTGTTGCATCTGCACCCTCCTACCTGCCTTCAGGTTTCAGATTCCGTGCCCCTGGCCTCTGCCTCTCAACAGTATCCTAATGAACAACTAGATTGCTAACATTCTATATTTATTACAAAAGTGTGGAACCCCTGACATCTTGATGTAATCAAAACTGTAATACCTAGAGCATTTCCTTTACAAATTACATATATGAGAGGGTCTTATTTGCATCAAAATAATGGTTAGTGCTCTAAAAAACTAAAATGAGGATATATTTATTGAGTTTTCAAATTGCGACAAAGCACTTTTAAATTATTTGTTATGTTTATGTTTTTTATCCAGTTGACCACTTGATTAAATGTTGCACTTAGGGGAGAGGATGTGGTGTTACTTCCAGGGCTGCAGACTTTGCAACTGAGGAACCAGGTTGGAGTTTCTGCTTCAGCTCGACATTCTGTGATTCTGGTCAAATCACTCAATCTCCCCATGTCTACAACCAAACTGAATTTGTTCTTGTGCGATGTAATCAATGCTCATGTAAAGCACTCCAATACCTGACAAGTCTGCACTATATAAAACTGCAAAAACACAAAAAATAAAAAGTGTTCTGCACACTTCTGACATTGGGCTACATGTGGGCTACATCTGGGTGATATTTGTGATACATTTGGTCTCTTTTGTCTCTGGTGGCCATCTTATATGACTGGGTTGTTTTTATACATAAAAAGTTGGCATTAGACCAACTTTTTAATATGATTTAAACTCAGCATCTAAGTTTTAAATCTCGGCGTGTACCTTGGTAGTTGTATCAATGCCATTTTTTAGCAGTTGTGTATTTATTTAAATATTTCTTTGAATATTTACATATTTATTGATATTTATATCGGAACTGTTAAGAATATTGTTTACCAGCACTTTATGTATTGAATTATCAATGCATTACCTGACAATGAATACTTGACATACTCTTCTATGTCTGTAATATACGTAGGTCACATGTAATGAGCACTGCCACTTTAAATATGTGAAGTCACTCCACCAGCGCGTCATGTGATCAAGGCCCCCTGAAGACCGAAATGCGTTATGGCGGTGGTACAGGGCACAAAATAAAGTATTTGCACCAAACTTTGGGTCCGCCCGTAGGTAGATATAGTTAGGACCTAGTTACCATAGCAAAACCGTAACATTCTATTCCCATTAACTTTGGCGCAGATTGACGAATCTTTGCGAAATTTTTAAAACTTATGGACCGCTCCAGTCAGCTCCTATCTTGAAAGGTTCAGGGTGATTCGTCAAGGGGGGGGGCGAGAAAAGAGGGGGGTCCCAAAGCGTGTTTTCCCCTTGCAATTTTCCATAGGAAACTTTAGACACGGCAACTGCCCAAACTGCTGAACGGAATTACGCCAAATTTGGCAAAAAGGTAGCCCTTGGTTCAGAAAGAGTCTTTTTTGTTAAATGGTGTAAATCCATTCAGTTGTTTTTAAAATATTAAATGAAAAATAAATATATCTATCTGGGTGGAGCCTAACCACACATCTCATCGTGAGATCTGACTGGCTGTCAGCACTTCATCCAAGAAGTGTTGGCAGCCATCTTGGGACCAATATACATGATAGCACCTCATTAAAAAGCATTGCAGTTAATAGAAGGTTTTAAGACTTTAGTTACATTATAAATCATTTGTTGATGGTGCCATACTCATTTTAGCAACTGTGGTGTGTTCTAAGGTGATTTTACCATGTGAGAAAGCCTTCTGCTGGGATATCATGAAACATGTTTGAGAGAAAACTATTTTCTCATGCTTTTCCCACAGAGGTTTGGAAGGTGATCTATAAGTTAAACTGAGAGCATATTTTCTGTAAATTCACATTATCTTTCTCAGTCAAGGGCTAATGTCTGACATTCTCAGTAAAACATGTACACCCAACAAGGCCAGAGACTGTCAGTTGATTCCTTTGTGTTCTACTGCAGCTTCCCGGGGTGTTCTAAAGAACAAATAGAGCGCTAATAGTCCTACTTATGACAAACGCATTGCACACCTGAAGCCATCTTGATTGGAATAATGTGGCAACTCTTAAAACATTTAATTTAAAAAGGAACAAAATGAGGGGGTTCATTTAGCCATAGAAAGTATGATTAGTGCTTCAGAAAGAAAAATTAGGGATCATTTTGAGTGACTTCTCAAATCCTCTTCTATTTCATTAAAAAAATTCTGACATGCAGACTGAAACATGCACTTTGAATACCAGCAGCAGACTTCCCTGGTGAGCAGTAGCTTTACTACAGTGATCTAATGAGCAACTAGAGTGCTAACATTCAGAATTTATGGCAATTGTGTGACACATCTGAATTCCTTCTTGATGGAACCAAAGTAAACAAGCATTGAAAATGCAATAGATCTCGCCCTCGTTTAAGTTAAAGCCATTCTGTTTGTAATGAGGTGGCTTTTTAGCTTTGCTTTTATTAGTGTTTTTTAAACTTTCATGTAAATAACATGCATCTGTATGCATATATGTATATGTATGCATACATTTATATTTGTATTTATATAGATATACAGATTATATATGTTTATATATGTATGTATATATATATATACATACACATACATATATATAAATGCATATGCATATATATACATATATATATGTGTATATGTGTGCGTTTAGAGAGAGGTAGAGAGGTAGAGGTGTAGAGGTAGAGAGGTAGAGGTAGAGAGGTAGCGGTAGAGAGGTAGAGACTAGTAGAGAGAGGTAAAGAGGTAGAGAGTAGAGAGTGAGTAATAGAGAGTAGAGAGTGAGTAGTAGAGAGTAGTAGAGAGCAGTAGAGAGAGTAGCAGAGAGTGAGTAGTAGAGAGTAGTAGAGTGAATAGTAGAGTGAGTAGTAAAGAGTAGTAGAGAGTGAGTAGTAGAGAGTAGTAGAGAGTAAGTAGTAGAGTGAGTAGTAGAGAGCAGTAGAGAGTGAGTAGTAGAGAGTAGTAAAGAGTGAGTAGTAGAGAGTAGTAGAGAGTGAGTAGTAGAGAGTGAGTAGTAGAGAGTAGTAGAGAGTGAGTAGCAGAGAGAGAGACTAGTAGAGAGTAGTAGAGAGTGAGTAGTAGAGTGAGTAGTAGAGACTAGTAGAGAGAGAGTAGTAGAGAGTGAGTAGTAGAGAGTAGTAGAGAGTGAGTAGTAGAGTGAGTAGTAGAGAGTGAGTAGTAGAGAGAGAGTAGTAGAGAGTGAGTAGTAGAGAGTAGTAGAGAGTGAGAAGTAGAAAGTGAGTAGTAGAGAGTAGTAGAGAGTGAGTAGTAAAGCGTGAGTAGTAGAGAGTGAGTAGTAGAGAGTGAGTAGTAGAGAGTAGTAGATAGTGAGTAGTAGGGAGTGAGTAGTAGAGAGAGAGTAGTAGAGAGTAGTAGAGTAGTAGAGAATGAGTAGTAGAGAGTGAGTATTTGAGAGTAGTGGAGTAGGAGAGAGTAAGTAGTAGAGAGTAGTGGAGAATATTCCAAAGTTTGGCACAGCACCACTTGCACAATAAGTCCAATCAAATCATATCACTTAGAGTCCTTATTGAAGCGCTGAATCTTGGTGTATATTCAAATGCTTTTACTTTCCTTAAGTTTATGTACCACAGCCAGCCGAAACGTTTCGCTCTGTACAACAGAACTTCTTCAGGGCGTTCTTATTTCCTTTAAGTTATGTCGGTATCCTGTTGTCATATAACTAGAGTACATTCTTATTCAAAGTGACTAGGTATCAATTTTACCCACACAATTCGGGCAGACTTGAGTAATTTATAGCATCCTCAAAGTCAGTCTTTCAAAAATTCCAAAGTATAGGACATGATAATCTAAATCCAAATGTTTCTCAAGAAAAGTCATTTTCAATCGTTCGGAATATCAGTGTTTGGGCAGATATGACCCAGGGACCCCCAGTATGCAGGGGGAATTAGTCCCCCCTCTGCAAACGCGCCAGTGGCCTGCGTTGTAGAGAGGTGTAAAAAGGGGCATAGCCTCATTACACCTCTGTGCAATGCAGCCCCCTGGCGCATACTGGAGGTTCCAGGTGGGCTAGTTGACCCCCAGGGACCCCTAGTATGCAAGGGGAATTAGTTCCCCCTCTTCAAACATGCATGGGGGCTGCGTTGCAGAGAGGTGTAACAAGGGGCATAGCCTCATTACACCTCTGCAATGCAGCTCCCTGGCGCATACTGGAGGTTCCAGGTGGGCTAGTTGGCCCCCAGTATGCACGGGGCTGCGTTGCAGAGAGGTGTAAAAAGGGGCGTGGCTTCATTACACCTCTCTGCAATGCAGTCCCCTGGCGCATACTGGAGATTCCTGGTGGGCTTTCAGGTCTTATATAGTTAGGAATTAGCTTTAAAAAAACCTTTGAAATTCACTGAAAAAAACATAGGTTTCAGGCCTTATATAGTTAGGAATTAGCATTTAAAAAAGCTATGAAATTCACTGAAAAAAACATAGGTTTCACACCAGTTTTAGTTAGGAATTAGCATTTAAAAAACCTATTAAATTCACTGAAAAAAATATAGGTTTGACACCAGTTATAGTTAGCTGGAAATTTTACTGACATAAAACCATTGCACTGCTGATGACGTCACATATTACATCACTCATGACATGGTCAGTGACATCACTCATGACATCACTGATGACACCATCCTTGTGACAGAGTGACAGACCTCCTTTCAGTGTAATGTAACCGATGAAACACATATTCAAAAATAGAAACTAAAATTTTCAAAAAAATAGAGATACCCATACCAGTTACAACAACCAATTCAGTAATACCACCATCTATATACACATCCACTCATTCACCAACAGTTCTATATAGTCACTCATACATATATTCACTCATCATATGTAGTGAAACACCTCTACATCCTGTTACACACCGACAGTCATCCAAAAGTTACTCACACACATAATCATACATGCAAATAAACTATTGAACATCCATTTATTTGCATATACAGCTATACACACACTACCACCTTACTTCTAAGGAAACTTACACATACTTACTCTCTTAAACAATCACTTATAGAAACACATACTTATTTAAACAAGAACTCTTTCAATCTCTCACTCTCACATATACTCACTTATATACATCAATACTCACATATACTAGATTAAAACATATGTAGTTACTGATAAAGCCACTAGTGAGACAGTCATTCACTCACTAACACACACATATACACACTCATCCACCCATATAGTCCTGCACATAAGCTGTCTTCAAAACACATACAAACAGTGAGTCAGTCATTGATGCATCTATGTGCTAAGTAACACCCCACCAAACCATACAGACACTCATACTGATACTAAAAAATCATCTAATAACCCATATACACACACATGTAGCTACTCACCAACCCATGCAGCCACTTATACACAAAGTGAAACACTGATACAAACATTTAAATATTTAAACAATACTTGCTAATACATGTATTCACTAAGATACACTTAATAAGCCAGTTAACCAATCAATTAAAAAAAAAAAAACATCCATTAAGACACTTATTTAAACATTTATTCTTCCATCGACCTTTACATATACATATATAAAACATATTTATTTTTCAGAAAGACACACATTCACTGGATGGTGTCATCAGTGATGTCATGAGTGATGTCACTGACCATGTCATGAATGATGTAATATG
Source organism: Lissotriton helveticus (assembly GCF_964261635.1). NCBI lineage: Eukaryota > Metazoa > Chordata > Amphibia > Caudata > Salamandridae > Lissotriton > Lissotriton helveticus. Next base: position 862,635,292 of record NC_136070.1, on the reverse strand, counting down.
TGATGTCATCAGCAGTGCATTGCAGGCGCGCAAGTTATAGTGAGTCCAACTAACTATAACGTGGGAATTTCAATGGTTTTATGTCAGTAAAATTTCCAGCTAACTATAACTGGTGTCAAACCTATGGTTTTTTCAGTGAATATATATATATATATATATATATATATATATATTATATATATATATATATATATATATATATATATATATATATATATATATATATATATATATATATATATATATATATATAGATATATAGATATTCACTGAAAAAATGATATATGTTTTAGGGAAATTTATAGTTAGTTGGAAATTTCACTCGTACAAAACCAGAGAAATTCCCCCGTTATAGTTAGTTCAGCTAACTATAACTCGCGCCCCCGCATTGCACTGTTGATGACATCACATATTACACCACTCATGACATGGTCAGTGACATCACCGATGACATCTCAAATGACATCACTGATGACATCACTGATGACATCATCCAGTGACAATGTGTGCTTCTGTAAAGTTTAAATATGTTTAGTATATATAGGCAAAGGCGTATTGAAGAATGAGTGAGTGTATAAGTGTCTGAATGGATGATTTAGTAGGTACGTGACTGACTCTATAAGTGAGTGATTAAACATATATTACTGAATGCATACTTTAGTGACTAAACTGTGTGAATGTCTGTATCCATCTGTCTGTTGGTGTGTAAGCAGCTGCATGGGTTTGCGAATAGCTACATGAATATCTATATGGGTTATTGATTGGTTGTCTGAGCATCTGTATGGGTACCTGAGTGTTTGTGTGGGTGGGGTGTGTGGGACTCTGTGCATAGATGTGTGAGTGGGTTATTCACTGGGGGCATGGTTTCAAGAGTGCATCTGTGATGGACTGTATGGGTTGGTGAGTGTGTGTATGGGTGTTAGTGAGTGAATGTATATCTCAGTGGTACATGTGTGAGCAACTATATATGTGAAAGGCAGTATATATGTGTGATGGAGTATATAAATGGCTATAAGTGAGAGTGGCTGTATGGATGAGTGTGTGTTTGTATGAGTGATTGTATACGATCATACGGATGTGCTAGTATTTGTATGAGTAATTGAGCTGGTGGGTGTATAACTGTATAGGTGAGTAAATGGCAGTGTTATTTATTATTTGCATGACTGACTAGATGTGTGAGTACCTCTATGGATGAGTGGTGGTGTGTGGGTGTCTATATAGGTGCATGAGTGCATATGATAGTCCTGTACTGAATGACCATAAGTATGAGTGACTGTACGGGTAAGTGAGTGGATGTGTGTGTAAACCTAGGAATCAGTGAGTGGGTATGTAGTTATTGGTGTTGGAGTGTCTATGGTTTTGAGAATGGCAGTCTAGAGTGGGTGTATCAAAGGTTATATTAGGGTGTAAGAAGATGCATCAAATTATCACATGGATGATGTCATCAGTGATGTCATCTGTGATGTCATTTGAGATGTCATCAGCGATGTCATCAGTGATGTCACTGACCATGTCATGAGTAATGTAATATGTGACGTCATGAGCAGGGCATTGCGGGGGCGCGAGTTATAGTTAGCGGAACTAACTATAACGGGGAATGTCTTTGGTTTTGTACGAGTGAAATTTCCAACTAACTATAACTTTCCCTAAAACCTATGGTTTTTTCAGTGAATTTCAAACGTTTTTTAAATGCTAATTTCTAACTATAACGTGTCTGAAACCTGTGTTTTTTTACGTGAATTTCAAAGGTTTTTTAAATGCTAGTTTCTGCCTACAGAGGTAGGACATGTGAAGAAAGAAGAAAAAACGCACAGAAAGAAGCAAACGAAATGCAGAAAGAAGCAACAGAAGTCAACAAAGATGAAGAAAACTACAGGAAGAAGCAAGACATGTGCAGAAAGAACCAACAGAGGAGCAGAAAGAGGCCTTGTTGCAAAATCATCCTGTGCCCACAACTTTTTCAGACGGGTACTGGTGGTAACTGACTCTGACTAACCAGGCTTAGAGCCAGTGCTATGCTAAAAGACACTTAGAATACAGTGAAAACACCTACATACATTAGGGAACACTATGCGTTGGTGTACCCCCTGTGATTATCATGACCTCCTCTGTAAGGCCCTAGTACATAATAGGGCAGGGTAAAGTAAGGTAATCGTTTATTTGTACATGATTAATTAAAATCTTTACAAAATTATAAAAACATCAGTAAAGACGTGTAAAAAAAAATCATTTGTACATAATCTTGTCAGATTTTAAAAATTGGCTAAGATCAGTTCATGGTTATCCTTAAAACCTAACAATGTCATTACAGGCTCTTAAGTCTTTTTCCTGTTAAATCAAAGAACTTTACAACCTGGCAGTTCAATTTGGTGTTGTTGGGGTTGAAGCACAGTTTAACAGCCTGCCTGCAAGTCCGAAAGCCATGTAGTTTGAAGGATGGTCGTAATAAGTTGTACCTCAAGTCCTTTAGTTTGGGACAAATGCAGATCGCATGGATGATGTCCTCCTTGCCGATTTTACACAGGCGACACTGCTGTGAGGAGGTATTTCTCTCCCAGGGTGGCATGTGTGGGAGTATGTGGATAACTCCGATGCGTAATTTTAGAAACTTTTCTTTGATTTTTATTTTTAAACCAATATTGAGGTATGCTTGTGATTGTATTCTTCCATAATGACCCAGCGTTATCCAGCCATGCTCTCTGTTTGCTAGTTCCTTCTTGTCTGCAATTGCTGAGATGAGGCGTGCTGATGTTTTTGCGATTTTTTTGAAGGACAAGAGGTCTATTGAGGTTTCTCAGACGACGGTCAAGCCTAGAACTTGAAGTGATTCAAGTAGGTAATCTCTGGCCGAAGATTTACGGTGCCGAAGTAGCTCTTCCCACACATTAGAACTTAAAGAGCCAATCTCTGCAATGCGAATCTTATGCAAGCTGGCTACATACGCACACGCCTTTCTATTGTTTGTTTAAGGATGCTGAATTCCAGCCGGATCTGAGGAGAAGAGACATATTTTGGGAGGTTAAAAATAGCCCTATATGAATTGGCTATGACTATGTCCAATAATGCAGCATCCTTCCCATGAAGCGATTCACTCCCATATGTAAGGGTCGGCTGTAATTTTGCACGCAAAATTTGAAGGAGTGGTTTAAGTGTGAGATCGGGAAGTTTAGCCTTTAATGATTTTATAGCCAAGTAGGTCATAGTCGCCTTCCCTCTTAAGGAGTCAAGTTGTGCCTGAGACGTATTTTTTTTATCCAAAATTACTCCCAGATACTTGTATGTGGTTACTAGATCCAGCTTTTCTCCGTTCAGGTGCCAGCAAACTCTCCTTTTTTCCTATAATTCACGGCCATGACCTTTGACTTATTGAAGTTTATTTGGAGAGCATTCTTTACTGAGAAGGTATGAGCTACATTCAAGAGATGCTGAAGGCCCATTGGAGTCCAAGTCGTCCGCGTATAGCAGGTTGGAGAGGGTGATTGTCCCTAGTTTGGGTGCATGATTAGGGCATTTGACAAGTTCCCCAGGTAGATCGGCTAGGAAAAGGTTGAATAAGATAGGTGCTAATACACACCCCTGTTTTAACCCTTTTGTTGTCCTAATGGGCTTCGAGAGATGTGTGCCTGCTCCAAGTTTGATTTTAATCCAGGTGTTTGAGTGGAGTAGTCTTAGCACATCCAGGAGGTGTTTCGGTATTCCCCAGTTGTCCAGTTTCTGCCAGAGTTTATTGCGGTCCACATGATCAAATGCAGCGGTATAGCCAATAAACGAGAGATATAAAGGTGACGGTAAACAGTCAAAATATCGACTACAAAATATCGAATGGACATAATATCGATATTTAAATATAGATTGGACAAAATATCGACTGGACAGAATATAGACATCAAAAATATCGTTTTTAAGGTAAGTAATGTAATATCGAATGTTAAAAATATAGACAGTTAAAATATCGAAGTATATAATATAGGTTAATAAAATTATCGAATTTTTAATAATATCTAATTTTTTATAGTGTTTTTTATGTTATTATATGTTTGAAAAGTGTGTATTTATGTTATAATTTATTTTAATTAATGAAATTTGTTTTTTAAATTTTTGCGTAATTTCATTCTGTAGCGGGTTGTGGGTTTATAGGGGAATAGGGTGGGAAGTAATTTAATTATAACTAATTAAATATGTAAATGTATTTATTGGTATTAATTTTTAATTAATTGTTAATTAATTTATATTTGCTAATTAATTACATTTTAATCGGCAATTAATTTTAATTAATTGATTAATTGTTAATTATGTTAATTTTACTAATTTATTTTCTGTAGCGGGTTTATAGGGGAATAGGGTTGGAAGTTATTTATTTATAATTAATTAAATAAATAAATGTATTTAATTGTATTTAATTAGAAATAATTGTTAATTAATTTTTAAATGTTAATTTGTAATTAATGTGTATTAAGAGGTAAATAATCGTAATAATTATTTTTAATTTGTAATTTTATTTGATTAATTATTATATTATATTAAATTGGTAATTACTTTTAATTATTTTTTTATAGATATTAATTTATATTTATTGAAATAATATATGAAGTATTTAATTTCACTACTATTGCACTCTCTGGAGTGGGAATAGTAATTTTTACCACTATGCTATCCAACGCTTTCCCTACTGTTGCAGTCATTGGAGTGGGAATAGTAATTTTTACCCCTACACTATCCAACGCTTTCCCTACTGTTGCACTCACTGGAGTGGGAATAGTAATTTTAACCCCTACGCTATCCAACGCTTTCCCTACTGTTGCACTCTTTGGAGTTGGAATAGTAATTTTTACCCCTACACTATCCAACGCTTTCCCTACTGTTGCACCCACTGGAGTGGGAATAGTAATTTTTACCCCTACGCTATCCAACGCTTTCCCTACTGTTGCACTCACTGGAGTGGGAATAGTAATTTTAACCCCTACGCTATCCAACGCTTTCCCTACTGTTGCACTCTTTGGAGTTGGAATAGTAATTTTTACCCCTACGCTATCCAACGCTTTCCCTACTGTTGCACCCACTGGAGTGGGAATAGTAATTTTTACCCCTACGCTATCCAACGCTTTCCCTACTGTTGCACCCACTGTAGTGGGAATAGTAATTTAAACCCTACGCTATCCAATGCTTTCCCTAATGTTGCACCCACTGGAGTGGGAATAGTAGTTTTAACCCCTACGCTATCCAACGCTTTCCCTACTGTTGCACCCACTGGAGTGGGAATAGTAATTTTTACCTCTACGCTATCCAACGCTTTCCCTACTGTTGCACTCACTGGAGTGGGAATAGTAATTTTTACCCCTACGCTATCCAACGCTTTCTCTACTGTTGCACTCTTTGGAGTGGGAATAGTAATTTTAACCCCTACGCTATCCAACGCGTTCCCTACTGTTGCACTATTTGGAGTGGGAATAGTAATTTTTATCCCTACGCTATCCAACGCTTTCCCTACTGTTGCACTCCCTGGAGTGGGAATAGTAATTTTAACCCCTACGCTATCCAACGCTTTCCCTACTGTTGCACTATTTGGAGTGGGAATAGTAATTTTTACCCCTACGCTATCCAACGCTTTCCCTACTGTTGCACTCTTTGGAGTTGGAATAGTAATTTTTACCCCTACACTATCCAATGCTTTCCCCACTGTTGCACCCACTGGAGTGGGAATAGTAATTTTTACCTCTACGCTATCCAACGCTTTCCCTACTGTTGCACTCACTGGAGTGGGAATAGTCATTTTTAAACCCTACGCTATCCAACGCTTTCCCTACTGTTGCACTCTCTGGAGTGGGAATAGTATTTTTTACACTTCTGCTATCGTACGGTAATAATATTGGATATTATTTAATTATATTATGTTACTATATATATATGTTTTAACAAATATGATTGTAAAAATGTTTTTTATAACTTTTATTAATTATTTAATTATTATAAGTTAAGTATTTTTAAGTATATTTTAGTAATTAATTTTAACTATTAATTTAATTTAACACTTCTTTTAATAAAGTCGATATTTTAATAAACTATATTTTTGTAAACGATATTTTGGACTCAATATTTTTGTACTTACCTGTTTGTAGATACAAACTCGATATTCTGTCTGTCGATATTTTGGCATCGATATTTTTTCTAGTCGATATTCTGTCCGTCGATATTATGTCAGTGATCCAAAGGTGACTTAATCTCTTTTGCTGATCCCATCATCAAGGACAGTGCCATGATGTTGGTTGTGGTCCCTTGGCCTCTGCAGAAACCCGTTTGGTTGATCGGGATGATGGAGTTTTCGGATGACCATGACGTTAACTCCTTCAAGATGGTACCTGTGAAATATTTAGCCTCCACATCCAGTAGGGCAATACGCCGATAGTTGTTTGGATGCTTCTTGCTACCATGTTTATAAATCGGGCTGATGACTGACCCATGCCAGGACTCAGGAAGAGTCTGGGTATACCTTAAACTATTGAATATTGGTGCTAGTGTTACACTCCAAACCTCCGCATCCAGTACATAATAGGGCAGGGGGATTAAAACTACCTCTAAGTCAGAGCTGCAGAACAATGCTACTTTAACTAGTAGTCACGTTTACAGAGTGGTGGAGAAAGGGTGCAAGGCATACAAACAACACTCAGGAATTCCGCTGTGTAGGAATTACAGGAGGTACCAGGAGGGATTCTTGGCCCCCAAACTCCCTCAGGACTAAATTGGACTTCATCCCCCATCCTGTAGTCTGCAACGAGGTACGTTTGCAGAGTGGTAGAGAAAGGGGGCCATGGCCTCCAAAGACGTCTTAGCAATCCCACTGTGTGGGACTTACTGGAGGTAACAAGATGGGTAGTTGGCCCCCAAGGACATCCTTGGGGGCCAACTTCCCAAACTATTACCTCCAGTCAGTCCCACACAGCAGCACTGATAAGTACTCCTACCAGGCCACTCCCACTTTGCCCAGCACTCTACAAACGTGCTCCTGGCATGCTCTTAGATGGGGATTGAAGTCCCCTTCACTGCTGGGGGTCCTTTAGGGGTCAACTAGCCTACCTTTTACCTCCAGTAAGCCCCACGCAGTGAGATTGGTGAGAGATAGACAAAGGCCATGCCCCCTTTCTCCACCACTCTGCAAACTGGCGCGTTTTAAATTGGGAGATTAAGTCCCCTTGAATCCTGAGGGTCCCTGGGGTCCAACTAGCCCACCAGGTACCTCCAGTAAGCGCCACAGAGCTGTGTTGCTTACTGGAGGTACCTGGTGGTGCAAAAAGGGGAATGGCCTGGGCCACCTCTTTGCAACGCAGCACAGTGGCGCTTACTGGAAGTACCTGGTGGGGTTGTTGGCCCCCAGGGACCCTCACGATTGAAGAGGAATTAATTCCCCAACTTAAAATGCCCCACTGGGCGTGTTTGCACACATGTCACCTCAGGCCCTGCCACCTCCCTTCACCACTGTGCAAACACGCCTCGGGCGCGTTTGAAGTTGGGGGATTAAGTTCCCTTGAGTCCTAATGGTCCAATTAGAACACTAAGGGCCAGATGTAGGTAGGCTGTTACCGGTCGGTAACGGCCGAAAATACCGATTTTCGGCCGTTACCGACTGGTATTGAGCGATCGGTATGTAGGTGATTAAAAATAGGCCGAATCGGTAAATTCACCGAATCGGTAAACTTACCGATCGGTAAAATACCGAATCGGTAATTAAGAATAGTTAAAATTGAAGTTTGAGATGTAGGGAGGCTCTGAAATACCGATTTTGCACCAAAATCGGTATTTAAGAGTCGGTATTTACCATGGATTCAAATCAGGAGGTAACCAGGTGCAGCCTGTAAAAATGGACCCAAAATGCAATTCTGTTTGCAAAATGGCGGCATTTTATGTCATTGCAAGACGGCTACGGCTACAGGAGGAAGGAGAGAGGGAATGGCTGAGACAGGAGCAGGTTTACAGGCAGAGGGTGACCCTGTTCATGCTCACAGAGGAAGAGATACTGCAAAGGTACAGGTTGGCTCCAGACACCATCATGGAGCTCATCAGGGACCTGAAACCACTGTTGGAGCACCCCACCCCAAGGGCACATGCAATTCCAACACATGTACAGGTGCTGTGCAGCATCCACCTGCTGGCGTCAGGGAGCTACCAGAGCGTGGTTGCTGTGGTGGGAGGGGTGAGCCAGAGCAGCCTCTCAAGGTTTTTTCACAATTTCCTTGACGCCATGTTGCATAGGATGCACCATTACATTTCTTTTCCATCCACCCATGCTGAACTGGTTCAAACCAAATCGGACTTCTACCAGATGGCAAGATTTCCCCATATCATCGGATGCATTGATGGCACGCACATCCCCATTTGTCCCCCTGCTGCCACAGAATACATTTACCGCAATAGGAAGTCAAGCCACACCATCAACCTGCAGGTGATTTGCAATGCAAAGAACGTCATCACAGACCTTGCCGCAAAATTCCCGGGAAGTACCCACGACTCATATATATTTCAAAACAGTGGCATCTATGCACGCCTGACTGCAGGGGAATTTGGTGAAGGCTACCTCCTAGGTAAGAGACAGTGTGCAACACCTATTACACCTATTGCAATAAGCAGTACATGTATGCATGTGAGTAAATTATTCCCTTTTCATTTTAGGAGACAGTGCATATGCCCTCCGCTCATTCATACTCACCCCCTACCTCAACCCCTCAACACCCAGTCAAACGAGATACAACCGGGCACACAAGAGCACACGCAATGTAGTTGAGAGAACCTTTGGTATCTGGAAAAGCAGGTTTAGATGCTTGCACAAGAGCGGAGGTGCAAGGCAGTATACCCCCATCACCTGCTGTAAGATAATTGCTGCCTGTGCTATGTTGCTCAATCTGGCTGTTAAGAAGGGGACTGAGGTGGAGTTAACTGACTATGAGGATCATGACGACGACATTGCTGTGCCTGAAAGACAACCTGCTGGAGTGTCAACACCAAGTGATGGCAGATACAGACGTGATGACATAACACGCAACTATTTCTGAGTAAGTGAAGACACTGAGCTATAGTGAAAGCACAAGCTTCTGTTTAATTAGATTTTTTAAAGATATGTTAAAGAACAAAAGTGCAACAGTAATCATTTGACAGCAATGCTCACAGTGAGCAAACACACTCAGACAGGTGTTGAATCCATCCACCGTAGTTGTACATTGTCACTAGGCAGGTTGAAATGGCACAAATGTGCAAATGAAACTTTATTAACTATGAATCAAATGTTCAATGGCAGTAGGCCATAGTTACAACTGTTCATTTTCGGCCACACTTTGCACTGGCAGGTGTCTGTGGCTCAGCCTGTTCACTGGGCGTTTGGCCTGTAGCCTCACCCTGTCGCCTGCTGCTCCTCCTTGGCTCTACGCCATGGGGGCTAGCTGTGCTGCTCCTACTGGTGCTAGCTTCAGTGTCCGGCATGTCAAGAGCAGAACTATGTGCACTTTGTGCATTGAGTAGGGCCTCCAGTGCACCAGTCATTCCAGCTGTGCCCCTTGTCAACTGGTTGCTATTATGAGTCAGGACTTCCTGACTATTGATGCTACGCCTGCATAGCAGGGATGTGGCTGTTGCCAGGCGGTGTAAGGATTTCTCTGTTCTCTCTGTGCGCTGCTTGTCCCTGCGCCTTGCAGTAATTTCAGAGTCAAGTTTAGTGCACAGTTGCTGTATGCCTGTTGCCATGCTCTAGTTCACTTCCACAAGCTCTTTTATGCCCTTGCCATTTTCCTGCATGTTAATGTTCAGGTTTCTCATTTGTCTTTGACAGGCCATGATGCCCTTGCCCTGCATCCTCTGAATCCTGACCATGGATCCCTCCAGGCCTTGGAAGACACTGGACCCCTCCCCACGTGCACCTACACCCCTTCCTTGTACTTTGCGCCTTCTAGTGGTAATTGGTACAGGCTCTGCGCTGGGCTACAGTGTGGCAGTGATGTCAGCTTGAGACAAGTTCTGTGAGTCTTCACCCACCATTTCCTCAGCACCTATCTCCATTTCCAGCAGTGGGGAAACGACATGCCTCCTGCTAGGGTGTGCAACAGGTGTTACTACTACAAGGGATGCAGGCATTTCTGGTGATGAGACCAATAGTGGTGACTGTGAAGGAATTGGGGAGCCCTGCATTTCTTCACTGATGTCTGTTTCTTGGGAGGGTGGCTGCCCACTCGGAACACCTGTGTCCTGGGATGCACTGGGCCCTGGCTCCTGACTGTCATCCCTCTGGGGTGCCGTGCCTTCTGCCTCCTCGGACTGCCTTCTGGATGTGTGACCTGTGGACATATGAGCACATATCAGCTAGGTGCAAATGTGTCACAGCCACTACAATTAAACATATAACATTGCACTTTGTACATGCTGCCTGCCCTTCATTCTGTCTGCAATCATTTAAATAACTTGTTGGTTACAGTGCTGTGTGACATGGTCTTTCAATAACTGACTACGTGTACCATGATGCATTGCTACAGTTTTGCACAGACACCATGGGACTGGGGTAACTTAGCTGCAAGGGGAGAGGGATGGATGGGGGTGGGAGGGGTATTGCTGTGCATGCATCTTACCTTTTTGTTTTGCAGATTGCGCCGAGCTGTCCACTTCTCCCAGTCCATGGACACTTTCAGCCTCCAGGGTTGTGGCTACCAGCTCCTCCAGGTCGGTGAGGGGGGTGCAGTGTTCTTTCCTCCACCTGTTTTCTGTGAATGTTCGTGGCGGTCAGCCAATTTTTTCTTTGTGAGGCTCCTTAGGTCATAGAACCTCTTCTTTAAATCTTCAGTGACTCTGGTGGTCACTCCCACTGCATTAACTTTATCTAAGATTTCCAGCCATATTTTCCTTTTTGTTGATTCTGCACAGTGAGGGACTGCTTTCCAAAAAGTCTGTGGTGTACCTTTACAACCTCCTCAACAAGGACATGTAGCTCAGTACTACTGAATTTAAGCTTTCTTTTCCTTTCAGCCTGCTCAGTGTCCCTGCTGCTTTCCATGTTAAAGTTTTCAAAAATCACAAGCTCTGTCTGCTGCTGCTGCTGCTGCTCCCAGTCTCTCTGCTCCAACTGCCTTTCCAGAACCTTCTAATTAGTTGCAGCTGCCTGTGTAGCCACTTCCTGGCAGGAAGGGGGAGGGTGGTTGCACCTGATTGGCTGTTGTGTTAAGTTTCACTTTTGTTTGCTGTCCGATTCGGTATTTACCGATTCGGTATTTACCGAATCGGTATTTACCGATCGGTATTTACCGATCGGTAATTCCAATGCATTCCTATGGGCCTTTTGGCCCATAGGAATGCATTGGACATACCGATCGGTAAATACCGATTCGGTAAATACCGATTCGGTATTTTCCGAAACTCAGATACCGATTTTTACCGATTCGGTAAAAAATAACGATTTTTCATCTACATCTCAATTACCGATTTTTAAATACCGAATCGGTAAAATTCGGTATTTAAGAATCGGTAAAATCTGATTACCTGTGAAACAAAAAAGAGAAGACCAGGTCAAAGTGGGGTTATGCCATGCCAGTAACTAAGAAACAGGGAGTGCATACGTAAAAAGTTGAGTCACAAAAAGGCTATAGTATAGTCCCATCAGACCACCCTTGCGATGGAGTCTCGTCATGTGGGAATAGGTTTAGTGATCCAAACACCGCCCAAGCCATCGGGTAATGGTGCGGATGTGGATAAGCATACTGTAGCCAAATTGTTGCTCAAGGGATGGTACTAATGTGGTGCAGTGCTTAAATGACAGTGAAGGATAAAACTAACTACTTAAGCAAACCATATAATATTTAGGATCTAACTAAGTGTCAGGATTAAAATTACGCCTAGTAGCTGAAGAGTTAGGCTACACTATGGCGCTGTGCAGATCGGTCGACATGTTTCAGCCAATAAGAGAAATGCTCTGGCTTTCTTCAGGACCTATAAAGATGTATAGCTACTGCAACTAAAATAAGGTGTAAGTGCAAACATTACAGAATTATACATATAGTGATACATATAACTACCAGTAACTTGGAACCCCAATGTACACTGGAGAAAGAGAAAAATATCTTCTTCCTAAAAAAGACAAAAGACAACAAACACTTGTTTAACACGCATGAACCCCCCGTCTGCATAGAAACTGCATGGACAAAAACCCTGCAAGAAACATTTGCGTTCTGCATTATAATGAGCATACTAGCTCAGTCACATAGAGGGATTTCCTCACAGTGATACTCACCCATCTTTGTGTGGGTGAAGACCTCACCTCACCCGGCAACCGCTCGGGAGAATGAGGCCCCGCTCTATAGTGTAGAAATAAACGGACACAGTAAGTACACAGATCCTCTGTGCCCAGCCAAATTGCACTACACAAATAACCTAATAAACGTGTGTTAGATGTCCAATTCACCCCGCTATATGCCGACACCTACTCCAGACTTAAAACTAGCATGAATTGTGTCATAAGTGGATTATAAGGAAGGATAGCATAGGTTAAAAACATATTAGAATGCTGACCCGGGCCACTATGTGCCTACCCTTTTATTCATGAAAAAATAAAATGGTCATGGGGTGTAATGATAATCATAGGGTGACCATTATTCATCTAGTAAATCCTAGTCCATACACCATCCAGGCTACCCTTATTCCCAACTGTTGGGTAAAAACGACAAGAGAGTCAGGAGCCTTACCTGTCCGTCGTTACCTCTTGTTCTATGACCGAGCGGAAGTGGAGGCAAAGATTGACCTGCCTCACTTCCTTATAAGTCGTGGCTAATTGGTTAACTGGCCCCATGTGATGTCCAATAGAAAACTGCTCTGCCACGAAGATCTAGACACAAGCCATAATATACGTTGCTCACCGGCATATCTGGAATAGTTCCCAAGTATCTATACGTAAGCATGGGCGGATCTAGCGGATCTCGCGTACGCGAAATTGCGGATTTACGGATTCGCAATCCGCGAAGATCCGCGAACTCTAGCGGATTTGCGGATTTTTCCGTTTTTTGTGTTGGCGCGTGTTCGCGCCGATTTTGGGACAAGTTCGCAATTGCGAACTTACTTTTCGGCTTGCAACGGCCGCGACTATGTTGTTTCTATGTCTGGTTTATCATCACAGGTTCACAGCACCCTCTGTTTCACCACTGCCACCCTCTGGGACACCCATGCCACCCTCTAGTACATCCTCACTGGCACCTATTAGGTTTATTTATCACTGTAGATTATGGTGGTTGAAAAAAGCAAGCACACCTGCCCTTCTTCAACTGCCATCAATTAATTTGTGTTTCATTAATGTGTCAGTAATTTTGAAAGTTCCAGTCTGGCTGGCACCTGCTTCCTTCCTTATCTGTAATTTGCTTTTTGTTGCAGTGAAATTTTTTTTTTACAGGACCTTTATGGTGCTATTCTATGAGCCTGCTGTTTGGGTCATAGCAGGGTCATAGAATTGTTGCAAACTCTGGAGGGGCCCATCAGGAAGCACTACCTTGAATGTTACTAATGTTAAGTTTGAACTTTTGCACCTGCTCATTGCTTTCATTTTAGCTAAAATCGTTTTTTTTGCAATTTCGCGCGTTATTTGGGGCGCGAATCCGTGCGAGATCGATTTCGGAAGCCGCGAATACGTGCGAATACAAAATTGTTTTTGTTGCGACGTGTATGTTCGCGTGATCTTGCGCGTGTTCGCGAGGCGCTTCTAGCTATTCGTTTGCCAAGTTACCCTATCGGTCGTACACGGGCGCGGCCATCTTGTTGGCGTGACGTAATTCTGTTTCCGCCCGCTATGTGTAATCTCGCAAAGTGTGCTGCTCGCTAGTACAATTTCGCGCGTACTCGCAAGGAAAATCTCGCGCGAACTTACCCACGCGGTCGTGAACGGGCGCGGCCATCTTGTTTCTCATTCATTGCTATGGTTCTGGGCATGCTTTCTGTATCCTCTCTCAATCTCTGCCATCCTTTGCTTGTTTGAAGTTTTTTTGATCTAATTTTACTTATTATCTAACCCTCTATTTTTCTAGCTCTATATTTTTGTGTTTTCTGCAGCTTTTATTTACTTTTAAACTACTTTTTTAAACTCTTTTCTTTTCTTCTTCACTATTCTATTTCTTCTTTATCATTTAAGTTTATTTCTGCCCAGACCATGGTAAAGGGAGCCGGGAAGCACCCTGAGAAGGGGAAGGGTCCCGCACCCCGTGCCCGGCTCCCGTGCGGGCGTTTAAGGGGGGAGCAAGTGGTCCCGAGGGAGATCTTCAGCGCGGAGGAAGTGGCGGCACTGATCTTCCACGTCCAGCGCCGCCTCCCCAAGACGATCCTGGGAGGCGGCAAGATCGCGACCGGCTATGGCATCCGGGAGCGCCGCCAGCGGTGGGAGAAGGTGTGCCGGGCCATGTACAAGATCTCTGGGGTCCGGCGCACATATAACCAGGCCACCCACCGCTGGACCGATGTCATGGACCGGGAGCGGGACTTGCTGGACGCGCTCGGCGTAGAGGTCCCCGGGCTTGGTGAGTAGTAGTAGTAGTACATTTACTACTCTGTTTTATCCTGCTCTGTTATTTGCAAATCTTTGTTCTTTACCAAGAGCAATAATGCTGCCGATTACATTGAGGTAAATTATATTTCAAAATCTTCTATGCATTTCATTTTCAGGTGCACTGCTCTCCTTCTCAGTAGCCTTGCTTGCTACTATGCTTCTTTGTTTTGTATGTTGTGTTCAGAAGCATTTCATTGGCCTGAGAAATTATGTATGAGTGTACTGTAAAGAAAAGAACTGCGTAATGCTAGACAGTAAGGGTCATATTTTCAATTACCGGCGCATCCCTGCAAAGTAGCAGGGATGCGGCAGTAATTGTGTGCCATGCCACCACCACCCATTGGCCCAAAACGTCACAGAAGCCTTACGCATCTGTGCCGTAAAGGCAGCGCATTGCTGGAGTTGCGTGCCAACGATGGCGCAGCTCCAGCAATGCTCTGGGGTACCCTATCTCCCCAATGCTGCATCAAGCCGTACGTCGGCTTCAAGCGCGCAGGGTTTGAGTCATGCATCATTGTCCTAAAAATGACTGATTGACATCTTGTAGATTTCCCTCAGCCACTTTTAGGATTCGTTCCTGCGCAGGTACGCCCTCCCTTGCGCCGGAACGCCCCCTGATGGCGCAGGGCTTTACAACGTGATGCATCGCCCATATGCCCATATGTGTTTTTTTTTTTAATATATACGCCGCACCAACACCATGGCGAGTCTTTTGTTCTGCCGCTGCGTCAGAAAAGGCACGCAACAATGGAGGAAAATCAGCCGCAACTTCCGCAAGGGACTTATAAATCAGCCCCAACAGACTGAAGTCCAGTCCTTCCTTTAGACAGTCACATGGCTATCAGAAGAAATAGTGGCGGTGGTGGCGGGTGGATTGATAGTTTGAGTATTCACTGATCTGCAAGCAGGATGGACTTTGTCTGTCACGTGTTGCGCACTGCTGCCTGCAGTGCCAGGCCTAGGCAAACCTCTTTAGTAGTCTGTTTATTGAGTTACATAGGAACTTTCTAAGTCAACGTTCCGCAAATCAGGCAATACGAATAACGTAGTATACCACATGAGATAGATCCCGTGGAATAGTTGTCTATCTATTTGCTATTTTTCCAAAATATGTTGTTATTGTTCTTTTGAAATGTTTGATTTGGTTGAAAAATCTCATCCATGTTTTCTGGTTTTTCTTTCTTTCATGTTGTACATCAGCTCCCCCCAAGGGCAAGAGGACACAGGAGGAGGGTGCTGAGGATGCAGGCCAGGATCGGGCAGGCGAGGGCTCCTTTGCTGGCCCCAGTAAGTTTACATTTTAATAAACATTACCTATTTTTTCCTAGCGTTCCTCATTCGATTTTTTCTAAATCGTCTTTGATCTTCTTGTAGACTGGATATAAATTCTTATCCTGCCTCGAATATGACTCCCTGTGGTATTACTAGACTATTCTTATTAGTCTGTCTGTGTAGCTAACTAAGATTGGACATTTGGCAATTCCATTGGACTCCCATTATATTCAGCAATACCTCTATGCACTGTCTCCTTACTGACTAGATAGTGTGGCAGAGTCATTCAGCTCCCGAAGTCACCGATTATAGATCCCCAATGATCTCTAGATTATCGTACGCAGGACAAGAGAGTAGTACGGAGTCACAGCACAGTCAAGAAGTGTCAGAGGCACTCATGCTTGCAAAAATTCCAAAACCTTTAGCTCATCCACTCTAGTCTAGAGGAACAAAAACCACAGAGTCTATTTAAGTGTAAAAGCTTTATTAAAAGTAAACACATTTATTAAAATCTACTTTGTCATAAAACTATTTAACTGTAAACGGAAAAGTGGTTAGTGCTGACGATTAATTGGACACATTTCTTGTGGTCGAGCCGAACTCTCACCTAGTTTGAACTTGATCCTGGTCGTGTTCTTAGGACTCAGGAGTCAAGCTTCTGTCTGTTAGGAGAAAAAGTGGTGCGTGTTAAAAATCAAAAGCAAGCATTCATCAGTTGTGCATAAAAGTGCAGCAAGACAACAGCCTTCCCTGGAAAATGGGACATTTTTACTATGGAGTAGACAGTCACAAATTATTACATTGTATTCTGTTTTTTTAACATTTCTCCTAGACCAAATATTATATAGTAGTGAGTGGTGTATTCTAACATTCTTAAATGTACTTTGTAGGTGTAACATCTGGTGACGGGGCCAGCGCGGAGGTGGCTGTGTTGGACTTGGACTCTGAGGCCTCTGGGGAGGAGGCGGCGTTAGAAGAGCTGGTGGCCGTTCCTGTGGGGGATCAAACGGTGGTGGCGGAAACAGGTAAGCTATATATTCCTTACTTATTGAGATTGAAGACTGCATAGTGTGCTTTCTGCACGGGTGTATTACAATTACAAATCAACCAGGTAGTAGCCTCCTCGAAATGTACTTCGACTTAGCTGTGAAGTTTTTGGTGAGAAGAATCCCAATAAGTTCTTAGACGAACGTGATGGATGGGATGAACGAAAAGCGAAAGAAGGGTGTAAGTAAGTGGGACGCGAACTTGTATGATGGCTGGCAAAGAAGAACGATATGTGTTTGCTTGGACCCAGAGGTGGCTGGGAAGGAAAGAATATGGTATGGTGCATGGCTGGGTCAATGATGAAGCAAGGATGGGTGGAAGGACAGCAGCCTGGGTGGGTGAAACAGAAACTGTATGTGTGCGTATACTTTGACTGAATGGATGCCTGGAGCATGGTATTCTCTGACTCTTACATAGCACATGTGTATCTAGAGAGAGTAGATGGTCGCCAGGTGAAGTAAGTGTTACCTTGAAGAGCATGTACCACCGCACCCGCACGTCCGTCCCAGTGCAGGGAAGGCAAGGAAAAGAAATTGTAAATGTGTCCAATACTACCATGAATAGTAGCAGTACTTTGTATTGCGTTTGCATTCACAGCATATATCTGGTTATTACGGTGGACACTCCGTACCTCTCTTAATAACTTTAGTTTACTTGTAGTACGTCATTCATGTGTGGGTGTATCACTGTTCACTCAATATTAAGCAAAGCACCTAAAGTCATCTCATCTGTCATTAAATACGTCCCATGTGAAGTGATAGATAATCAAATTAATTAGCTTCTTCAGTTTCCTTTTCTAGTACTCATTTGCACTGTAGGGTGAAAGGTAAATTAATTAAGCAGTAGCCCTTGTAACAGAGTATTCTCAGTGTCACCCGTAATAGAAAAGTAATAGCTTCACCACCTGCATGTACTGGACCGGTACAGTAACGCAAGTCTGTCTCCATCATCATGGTGTGCAACTTTTTTTCTCGGGTGCAACTTCACTGTGCTGTGTCCATGTCATTCTGCCGGCTTGCATAAGATAACGTACCCATTTCCCTAAACAAGAGAGAAGAAGAAGAATAAGACTGGTGTACTGTCATAGTCGACTGTAATGGAAGTCCATAGTGGTCGTAGAATTAGTTCATTAAACTACCACTACTGTTAGAGCAAGGATGCAGAAGTGGGAGGTTACATAGATACTGTCCTCAATAGTTATGTACTGTGCTTTCAATTTGCTACTTGTACTCTGTGACCCAACTTTCGGCTCAATCACTTTGTGTTATTAATAAGGAGCATTGGTTACAGACTATGTCTTTCTTTCTTCATATAGTTGCTCCTTCCAAATCAACAACAAGGAGGGAGCAGGCTAGATTGGCCCGGCAACGGAGGCTGGAGGCCACAGTCGCCGAGTATCGGCGGCTGGTGGCCCTGGAGGAGGAGGAGGACACGCAGTCGAGCGGGGCAACATCTTCGACTTTGACCACTGCATCCTCCTCCGTGACTAAGCCAGCGGGACCGAGCCGGGCTAAGAAAGCCGACCGCCACCGCCAAGCAACCGAAATACCAGCTGCCCCCCACAGGAGCTGCAAGGAACGCCAACGCCGCCTACGAGTCCGCATGTCCAACCTGGAGCAGGAGGTCCTGAGGTATAAGACCTTGGTTAAGGGCCTCCGCTCCGAGCTTGCCACCCTCCGCAAGGAGTATGATGCCCATGCCGCATCATGCACCAGCACCAGCACCCTCCAGTAGTGGAGTGTCCCTTGCCCTTTTTTTATAGACTTTTGGGGGGTGGGATTTGGGAGTTGGGATCGTTTTGGGACGTTTCAGAGACAATTGTTGGGGTTAGGGTGGGTGAGGGAGATTATTTTGTTAGGGATAAATACATATATTTTTCAACTTTATCTGACCATACCTGTTTTTTACTGCTTTTCAGTCTGGTGGGTGGGGGGCGGGGGTGTAACAGTAACTTTGTTTTCCTGAACAGTCGTAGGACTTTAGTAGTACAACCGTCAATCTCTTGTCTACTCCGAAATAATACTCCATTATACTACCTCCCACCAAACGCTTATCTTACCTGTAATTTGTGTTAGAAATTAGGGCTAGGCCCAGGGCTGGCTCCAGGTGAAATGGGGATTAACGTTGTCATTCCTGGGCGGGTGACATTTCCTCATTGCGGTGGTACTAGTGGTGTGACACAGTGGCAGTTGCATGCCTATGGAAAAAAAGAAAACGAAACCTTGTTTGTACTCCTTACTGTAGCATTACAACGGTTACGGTACGATCGAGAAAATAGCAGGTGACAGTACACTAGAACAGTGCCATAATGTAGCCTAACAAATGGTAAAGTATTGCAAGTATAACTAGTACTTGCGTTGAATTTATTTGACATTGGCTACTACTACTAGAAGATATAGTACTGAAGCTGAGTAAGTCTAGAAGATATCCTCGTATTCCTTCACCAGCCTGTTGCTGCTATCACCTTATCCTCCCCAGCAAGTGTGTGGAATTATTGATGTCATTTTAGTCAGACATCAAGCAAAACAACACAGCCCGGGGGAAGAGGGTTAGGGTTTGTAAAATGGATGGGAATGGGGGTTTCTTTTTGGGTAGGTTTTGTTGAGAGAAGAAAAAAAAAGCAGAGCATGGACAAACAATAATTGAAGATACAGAGTTTACAGACAATCTTTGGTTACAAAGTAAAGGTAAGCACATGCAGTCACACTCATAGAATAAAAGACAACAATGGATACTGTATCTGTATTGCGTATGTTGTTGGAGTTGTCCTGTTGAAATTGGTAAGTAAGTTGCATGCAGCAAACAATTCCTCTTATTGGCGCCACTCCTCCATTCCAGCTGACGCTTCGTCCATCAATGTGGTGGTGACCACTGACAGAAGAGACACCCTGTCCACTGCCTGCCTGGCGGATGTTGACTGAAACCCGGCCTGTAATTATTGAACGGAAAACAGGAAGTGCTATTACAATACCACTGATAAATAAATAAAAGGTATGTACGCTGTGTGGTTCAAAAAGTGACACTTTGATTTCCCTAATAGACAGTACAATATTTTTGAAATTGCGTGCTCTGTCTGAGTCACCTTTTTAAGGATCAATAAGTATGGCCAAAATATTATAGCGGATCTTTCCCCTCAAGGTGGGTGTACTACTGTGTTTTAGAACAAAATTTGACCTTCCCAGCAATGCTCCCACCAAGACCCTTACTAAAGCCAGTCGCAAAAATGTAGAAGAACCCAATCATATCTCCAAAAACGATGCCTAGCAGAAAAATGGTTACAAAACGTACTTTGAAAGTAACAGTAGACCCAAATACAGACCGTGGATTGTATTCAAACCACTTGCCTGCAAGCAAAAGTATCCATAGCCAGCATCGCTCCAACAGTGCTCTACAACAACAGAACCGCGTTGCAATAGAACCCCCCTAAACACATGCAATCCTGCTGCTAGGGCTAACCCTAACGAACCCTAACTTACAAAAAGTGCCAAAACTGGTGTTTCCTTATGGATTTTGTCCAACAAACTTCTAGCCGGTATTAGACCTTCCCAGGAATGCCCCAGGCAAGACCCGCCAACCCACCCGCAAAAAAACACGCGGCAACACCCCCAAACAGCGAAAAAGCTAAATCTCATACTTACAATATCTCTCGGCCTTCGGTCCAAAGTAACGCGCTGTGCAGCTAGGTCATCATCAATCATCATAACTCCTGTTTTCCACCACGGATTTCCTGAAAAGCAAATGCAATCAAGATTAGACTGTCGCAGCAGTGCTTCGACAGAGACCCCGGCCGCAACCCACCCACGAACAGCAGGAAGCCCCCCAAAACGCTACATTGAGCAAGATGTCTGAAGAAATGGCAAAAAAAAGGCTTTTCCTTAAGGATTTTGTCCAAAACACTTCTATCCGGCATTAGACCTTCCCAGGAATGCCCCAGCCAAGACCCGCCAACCCACCCGCAAAAAAACACGCGACAACACCCCCAAACAGCGAAAAAGCTAAATCTCATACTTACAATATCTCTCGGCCTTCGGTCCAAAGTAACGCGCTGTGCAGCTAGGTCATCATCAATCATCATAACTCCTGTTTTCCACCACGGATTTCCTGAAAAGCAAATGCAATCAAGATTAGACTGTCGCAGCAGTGCTTCGTCAGAGACCCCGGCCGCAACCCACCCACGAACAGCAGGAAGCCCCCCAAAACGCTACATTGAGCAAGATGTCTGAAGAAATGGCAAAAAAAAGGCTTTTCCTTAAGGATTTTGTCCAAAACACTTCTATCCGGCATTAGACCTTCCCAGGAATGCCCCAGCCAAGACCCGCCAACCCACCCGCAAAAAAACACGCGACAACACCCCCAAACAGCGAAAAAGCTAAATCTCATACTTACAATATCTCTCGGCCTTCGGTCCAAAGTAACGCGCTGTGCAGCTAGGTCATCATCAATCATCATAACTCCTGTTTTCCACCACGGATTTCCTGAAAAGCAAATGCAATCAAGATTAGACTGTCGCAGCAGTGCTTCGACAGAGACCCCGGCCGCAACCCACCCACGAACAGCAGGAAGCCCCCCAAAACGCTACATTGAGCAAGATGTCTGAAGAAATGGCAAAAAAAAGGCTGTTCCTTATGGATTTTGTCCAAAACACTTGTATCCGGTATTAGACCTTCCCAGGAATGCCCCAGGCAAGACCCGCCAACCCACCCGCAAAAAAACACCCGACACAACACCCCCAAACAGCGGAAAAGCTAAATCTCATACTTACAATGTCTCTCGGCCTTCGGTCCAAACGCGGCGCTGTGCAGCTAGGTCGTCATCATCATCAATCATCATAACTCCTGTTTTCCACCACGGATTTCCTGAAAAGCAAATGCAATCAAGATTAGACTGTCGCAGCAGTGCTTCGACAGACACCAAAAATTACACACAAACCCCCGGAACCCCGCCAAAGAGCACCTCAAAGGCAAGCAAGTCAGCAAAAACGGCAAGAAATTTCCACCTCATATTTGGTCCAAAACACTTTTGTCCATTATTAGAGCTTCACAGCAATGGGCCCAAAACCGTCAACTCACCCGCAAAGAAGTACAACACCCCCACAAGTGCTGAGTCTTTCTTCATTGTGCGTAATCCAGCACTCTGCTTGGAGGGAAATCGCAGTCTGGAGGAGGAGGATAGAGGAGCATGTTCTTCAGAACTTGTGAACCTGAGGAATGTAGACTGCGGCACCTTCAAATCAATAAGCAAACAAGTGAAGACAGTTCTGATGATGGTCTTGTTTTTGGGATTAGGTGATTAAAGTTTGAATTAAATTAACTGTGCAAAACAAAGAAAGAGAGACACAAAGCACACAGGAATAAAAGTGAATAAGGACGAAAAAGAAAGTTCTTGATTGATTGTCTCATTTTCAGGGCTCGGTGTCAGGGAATAAGAACAAGATTTCGTCATCATACTCTGCGAATTCAGGCTGGATGAGGTCAGTGGCACCGAACAGAGAAAAAATCCCCTCATCTACGTTGCTGTCCTCCTCGTCTTCATGCGGCGTGCTTTCTCGTACTTTGTAATCTGGTGGTATGAGGTGCTGATTCATCTTGATCATTGTCAGCCGCTCCACATTTTTGGGCGAGAGGCGGCTCCGTTTGGGAGTTACAATGCCACCAGCAGCACTGAAAACACGTTCAGAAGACACACTTGCGAGTGGGCAAGACAAATAGTTTATAGCCAGGTTGTAGAGCTGTGGCCACAATTGTTTTTTGCCATGCCAATACTGCAATGGCTCCTCATTAAGAAAGACCACTGTTGAGTCATTCAGATAGTCCTGCACCATCGACTCAAGGTCATCAACTGTTCCTCCACTTTGCTTACTTTTTGCTGTGCTGGCTGTGACATTTTTTCGAGAACCATACCCCATCAAACTTAGCCAATCCTCCTCCCCAGCCACTGTTAGTGTTGTCATTGTGTGTGGTGCAGATGATCCAGTTGCCGGTGTCTTTAACGGCTGAGAGGTCACTTGTGCCCCAGCCACAGGTGCAGAAGTGGATTCTTGTGACTGCGGATGGCCTGCTGATGCTGATGCTGATGTACTGGCTTCTCCTTCAATAACCTGCCGTTCTTTTTCAAACCTCTTGGCTGACCAGGCTAACCAATGTTTGTACTTTTGAACATCTGCATCAGCGAAAGGAAAGAATGCGTTGTCTGCCAGCGCCTTTTTGTAGCGTGGATCCAGAATAGTAGCACAAATGTAATGCTGATCTGAGTTGATGTTTTTAAGACGTTCATCACCAAGTAGGCGATGTAATAATTTCTCAGACAAAATGAAATGGGTTTTTTTTTTTCATCTTTTTGAAACTCAGAAGAAACCGCCATCAGTTGGTGCTCCAGTATGCACAACAATGGGATAGCTTTTCCCAAATTACAGTCCTCCTGGCTGACTGCACGCGTGAAGAA
Organism: Lissotriton helveticus; assembly: GCF_964261635.1. Taxonomy (NCBI): domain Eukaryota; kingdom Metazoa; phylum Chordata; class Amphibia; order Caudata; family Salamandridae; genus Lissotriton; species Lissotriton helveticus. Next base: position 862,611,987 of record NC_136070.1, on the reverse strand, counting down.
CTCAAAAGGACGAAGCATGTCTGTCAGGCTTTTAACTATGGCCCATTGCGCCTTACTCATCCGCAGGTCCTCCTTCTGAGATGTAGCCTCTGTCAAGAAATAGTGATCGAGTACCGTATACTGCTCATACAGACGCTCAAGCATGTAGAAGGTTGAGTTCCAACGTGTTGCCACCTCCTGGATGAGTGCTTTCACTGGCATTCCACGTTCAAGTAGCAGTCTCCGCAGATGCTTCCGGGCCTTAAAAGAATGGCTGAAATGGTTGCACATTTTGCGGCAGGTGGCCATTACCTCGAACGCTGGACTCTCTTTATCACTCAAGAATTTTTGAACTACCAGGTTGATACAGTGCGCCAAACACGGCACTCTAACATGGTCACCCTTCGACATGGCCTTAACTACATTGGCGCCATTATCCGTGGAAACATAACCAATCTTGCGTTTTAGGGGGGATAGCATTGTCAAGACCTTTTTGTCAAACTCTTCCAAAAGGTTTTCTGCTGTGTGACTTTTCTCCAAGCCAAACATGGCTAGTGTTGCATGTTTCCGAGCTGCTTTGAAAACTTGGTCCGGGTCAACACCTGCGTTTAGCTTTGCTATAACACCTGAAAAAGAGACCCAGTGTGCAGTGATGCACATGTAATCATCGCCTGGGCCACTGGTCCACATGTCTGTTGTCAGATGTATTGTGTGAACAGCACTCTTCTGCAAAGCTGCCCCAATCGCCTGCAGCACATCTTCATGTAGTGCTGGAACCGCAACTCTGGCAAAATAGAACCGGCTCGGAACCTTCCATTTAGGGCAGAGCGTTGCCACTAATTCAAGAAAACCTACCGCTTCTACAAAAGAAAAAGGTAGAAGGTCCACAGCTAGCATTTTAGCCAGCTTAGTGTTATACAGACGCGTCAGTGGGTGGTTGCGTTCAAATGGCACGTCTGAAGTAAGCATTGTTCTAATGTTGCCCTGGACCAAGCATTTACGGGCTGATAATGACTTCGTTGACCCAATTTTGCTCGCTGGTGAACTTTTGTGCGTTGGTGTCTCACTCGCTCCAACACTCTTAGTGTGCCTCACATTGGGTGTGCTGCTGACAGGGGTACTGGGTGTAAGGGAAGTGTTTGACACGTCTTCTTCCTGCTCGTCATCATCAGATGAAACATCAACGTTTCCTTGAATTTGGCCTTTCTTGATCGCATCTAGGTGCGCAAACCATTTGACAGTGTGCTGTCTCCTAAGATGACCTCTCTGGCCTCCGGTACCATAGTTGGTACCTGGCTTACCACGACTAACTGCTTGCTTACAAATGGTACAAATGGCAAACTTTGGATTTTTTGGACAAACAGTAAAGAAGTCCCAAACTGGGGACTTGAAGTGTCTGTGGGACATGGAGGAGGCGGCGATACTGGTGGTGGTGGTCATGAAGCTAATGCCAGATGAAGTGGAGGATGTGGATTGCCCAACTTTTGTACGTTTTGCACTTTCACCGCCACTAATTAAGGTCGAGATTGACGGAGGTCTCTTCTTGCCAGAAAGAAATATGGAAGCGGGACGAGTTGGTGTACTACTTAACTCCAATGATTGTGGTGTTTCCACTGCCTCCTCATCGACAACATCATCATCACGCTCAGCAGCTCTTCGGGCTAGGGTCAAAATGTCTGTTTGCTGCATGCCCGCTGGGGCTGCAGTGACCTTTATGATGACTGGGTCGTCGTTGGCAGAGTCTTCATCAGCAGCAGTATCCGCCACTTCTTGTTGAGACTCATCACACTCCATAACTCTGAGACTTTGGACGAGCTTCCTTTTACGCTTAACTACCTTTGTTTGTTCCCAAGTTTGATCCGTATCATCAGAAGGAGGTGTGCTTGAAGAGGATGTAGACACCACCCTTGATCTCTTCCTTGCTAGGGGTGTGGAAGACAATGAAGGATCATCAGGAGGAGTGGCTTCCTCAAATGATACCTCGCCTTGATTGTCGATTTCCTGATGTGCCCCTACTTCGGGAGGAACAACTATTGTGGGCACTTGTTGTGACCCTCCATGCACCTCTGCTTGCGCATCTCCTTGCGCTGCCTCTCCTTCCACATGTACTTGGGCTTGTACTTGCACATGTGATTGTTGTTGCCGCTGTGGTTGTTCAACACTCGTCAGATGAGCTACAACAACCTGTGTTGATTGAGGGACATTGCTGCTGCTTTCTTGCGATGAGCCAACATCACTGGTCGATGGTGATTGAAGAAGTATACTGGCTGCCTCTGCAGCACTCAAGGGCTTGGACTTAAGTTGGCGTGGTGGTGGTGGTGGCACTGAGCCCAATGGAGCGGGGGTGCTGCTGCCAGCTTGGTCCCCAGCAGATCCCGCTGCAGCTGCTGCAGGCATACTTTTTTTTTTACTCACAAAAAAAGGGGCGGGCGGCACACCAGTGTCCTTGGTAACTTGCTTCTTCTGCTCCTTACTGGCACCTTTCTTGCTAGAGGAGCTACGGGTTACTTTTTTTGGGGCCATCTTCTTCAGAGCAGGTCAGCAGGCAGCAGTTGCACGAGTTGCAGAGGGTTCTGTGTCCAGACGTGACGTCGCGTGACGTTATGCTGCACACACCGCTGCAGGACTTCTTCCTGGCACTGGTGGTTCTATTGAGTCTTCTTGTGCACCTAAAAGCAATGGAAGACAGAGGAACATCAGTTCAGTTATACACCCCAAAAAATCGACAAAACACAGAAAAATGAGCACAATCCCATGCCATCCATGATGTTTACATTGAAGACACCCCACAGAAAGACTAGGGACATGCAAGTATGCAACACTCACTACCCCTGGGCATAAGGGATGAAAAGTAGGCAAAATAAGTGCAGGCCTCAGACACTGCCTCTCCTCAAAATGGCCCCCTTACACCCCAAGCACATGTTGCCTGTACCAGCCAGCACTCAAGATGGCCACCACCACCACCCACATGGCCAGTCCACATCAACAGTACACCCCCAAAAAACAGAAAAACAGCCAGAAATCACCACAATCCAATGCCATCCATGATGTTTACATCAAAGAGAGTGAGACAACACCACAGGCACACTCAGTCCATGCACCACCACCACCCCTGGGCAAGCAAAAGGCCACACCAGCAGCCCCCCAAAAACGACAAAAAACAATAAAATAAGCACAATCCCAGCCCATCCATGGCCTCAATTATGTTTAAATTCAAGAAGACATCCCACAGAAAGACTAGGCCCATGCAACACTCACCACCCCTGGGCAAAGGGCCACACCAGCAGGCCCAAAAAAACGACAAAAACCAATAAAATCTGCACAATCCCAGCCCATCCATGGCCTCAATGGTGTTTAAATTCAAGAAGACACCCCACAGAAAGACTAGGCCCATGCAACACTCACCACCCCTGGGCAAAGGGCCACACCAGCAGGCCCAAAAAAACGACAAAAAACAATAAAATCTGCACAATCCCAGCCCATCCATGGCCTCAATGGTGTTTAAATTCAAGAAGACACCCCTCAGAAACACTAGGCCCATGCAACACTCACTACCCCTGGGCATAAGGGATGAAAAGTAGGCAAAATAAGTGCAGGCCTCAGACACTGCCTCTCCTCAAAATGGCCCCCTTACACCCCAAGCACATGTTGCCTGTACCAGCCAGCACTCAAGATGGCCACCACCACCACCCACATGGCCAGTCCACATCAACAGTACACCCCCAAAAAACAGAAAAACAGCCAGAAATCACCACAATCCAATGCCATCCATGATGTTTACATCAAAGAGAGTGAGACCACACCACAGGCACACTCAGTCCATGCACCCCACCCCTGGGCAAGCAAAAGGCCACACCAGCAGCCCCCCAAAAACGACAAAAAACAATAAAATAAGCACAATCCCAACCCATCCATGGCCTCAATTATGTTTAAATTCAAGAAGACACCCCACAGAAAGACTAGGCCCATGCAACACTCACCACCCCTGGGCAAAGGGCCACACCAGCAGGCCCAGAAAAACGACTAAAAACAATAAAATCTGCACAATCCCAGCCCATCCATGGCCTCAATGGTGTTTAAATTCAAGAAGACACCCCTCAGAAACACTAGGCCCATGCAACACTCACTACCCCTGGGCATAAGGGATGAAAAGTAGGCAAAATAAGTGCAGGCCTCAGACACTGCCTCTCCTCAAAATGGCCCCCTTACACCCCAAGCACATGTTGCCTGTACCAGCCAGCACTCAAGATGGCCACCACCACCACCCACATGGCCAGTCCACATCAACAGTACACCCCCAAAAAACAGAAAAACAGCCAGAAATCACCACAATCCAATGCCATCCATGATGTTTACATCAAAGAGAGTGAGACCACACCACAGGCACACTCAGTCCATGCACCCCACCCCTGGGCAAGCAAAAGGCCACACCAGCAGCCCCCCAAAAATGACAAAAAACAATAAAATAAGCACAATCCCAACCCATCCATGGCCTCAATTATGTTTAAATTCAAGAAGACACCCCACAGAAAGACTAGGCCCATGCAACACTCACCACCCCTGGGCAAAGGGCCACACCAGCAGGCCCAGAAAAACGACTAAAAACAATAAAATCTGCAACATCCCAGCCCATCCATGGCCTCAATGGTGTTTAAATTCAAGAAGACACCCCTCAGAAACACTAGGCCCATGCAACACTCACTACCCCTGGGCATAAGGGATGAAAAGTAGGCAAAATAAGTGCAGGCCTCAGACACTGCCTCTCCTCAAAATGGCCCCCTTACACCCCAAGCACATGTTGCCTGTACCAGCCAGCACTCAAGATGGCCACCACCACCACCCACATGGCCAGTCCACATCAACAGTACACCCCCAAAAAACAGAAAAACAGCCAGAAATCACCACAATCCAATGCCATCCATGATGTTTACATCAAAGAGAGTGAGACCACACCACAGGCACACTCAGTCCATGCACCACCACCACCCCTGGGCAAGCAAAAGGCCACACCAGCAGCCCCCCAAAAACGACAAAAAACAATAAAATAAGCACAATCCCAGCCCATCCATGGCCTCAATTATGTTTAAATTCAAGAAGACACCCCACAGAAAGACTAGGCCCATGCAACACTCACCACCCCTGGGCAAAGGGCCACACCAGCAGGCCCAAAAAAACGACAAAAAACAATAAAATCTGCACAATCCCAGCCCATCCATGGCCTCAATGGTGTTTAAATTCAACAAAACAGTTGTATCATGCACCCATAACCAACCCTGGTCCTACTGGATACTGTGGCTACCCACAATATAATTTATTTAATTTTCTGAAAAAGTTCCAAAATTGTACTTGCAGCAACTGTAATGCCCCAAACAAACTTACTTGTGAAAGTTGATTTCTAATCCAAAAGTGATCCAAAGACAGTCAAAAAGGCCTCAAATCCAAATATCCAGCAGCACCCACAAAAAGTAATCCTTCCAGCTCCAGATCCAAATGAAAGTGACCAGGAGATGGACAAAGCACTGGGAGGAGCCTGCTGGACAGGAACAGGAAGTTGGAGACTGTGGGGCACTTCCTTCCTCCCCCCCCCCCAAAATGGACTCCTTGCAAAAAAAAAGGCCATGCAAATGTCAACCTGAGGAGTGATTCTGATAAAAATCATAATTTTCTGAAGGTTTATCCTGTTTGCTGGTGATTTTCTTGTGCGAAATTGCAAAATCTCTATTTCGCAAGTGCGAGATTGTTCCTTTCCGCCGCAACTACGTGTTCGCAATTGCGAACTCTCGCGAGGTGTGCTGTGCAAGGTGGCAAGCCGCGAGTACGTATTCGCGGGCGACAAACTCCCGCGGGAACACGCAGCAAGATCTAAAATGGCGCGTCACTCGCAAAGAAAAACAACTCGGCAAACGCTAAAATGACGGAAAGTGAACGCCGTGCACCACGCCGCGCGCCGCAACCAAGCAAAAAATCCGCCGCGAGCGGATTCACGGATTTTCGACAAATTCGCGAGAGTTCGCGGATTGCGAATTTGCCGAAAATCCGAAAAATCCGCGATCGGAGCGGATTTTACGCCCATGCTTATCTATACGGCCATGCATTATACAACCGTGTTTGCTGGATGTATTCGGCGTTTGTTTTTGGAACCGCTATTTTCATGCGCATGCGCCGTCAACATTGCGGCCGTAATATTATAAGCTCGTCTAATTACCTGCAATAATTTTGCCGGTAACATCGTGTGAATTACTTATGTAAATACGGGCTCCACAGTTTGAACATGATGTGGACCCATTTTCTAGGACAGCCAAGTTGCACCGACATCCACATCGATGTAGGCACCTCGTGTAAAAAAGAAAGAGAGAAAGGGGAACTCTAACGCGCATGCCCCGGGACGGGAAGCAGTGTTCGCCCGAGCATGCGCAGGGGACAGCATCCTGGGCAGACGTCCAAATCCAACATGTCCCCGCAATGCCCCAACAGCTGTACAAGGCACCACAAACGTCAAGGACAACATTCCTTATCAGTAATAAGCATTGGTGCAGATATGTCCAAGCCTCTTCTATTTGTCTACGAAATGACAACATGGGACGTGATTCCTAATACATATTGTGTAATTATTGGCATCCAAATAACTATAGGTGTATAATACAGGATGTGGCTAGAAAATGTGTTTTTTCAGTCAAGGGGTCACTTTTAATAAAAGATGATATCCTGCTCGCATCATGTGCTTGGTGAAACAGGGAAGACCATGCATAATGTGCACAATCTCTAGAGTTCTTAACTGCTAGGTCAATGAGAAGTATAATAACTTCTAAATCAAGTTTCAATCTAGGACACGTCAGGAAAAGGGGCGAAAAGAACAGCACACACAATTAAATTAGGTGAGCCGTCAATATGTAAACGAACATGCGTTTACAACCATGGACCCGCAACCAGAAGGTTGCTCATATACTAATCAAAAAACATGTGTGGGGGGTCAAAGGGAAATATTTACCGACCTGTCAACTCACTCCCTTACTGTCATACTTGTGAAACAAAAAAGAGAAGACCAGGTCAAAGTGGGGCTATGCCATGCCAGTAACTAAGAAACAGGGAGTGCATACGTAAAAAGTTGAGTCACAAAAAGGCTTCAGTATAGTCCCATCAGACCACCCTTGCGATGGAGTCTCGTCATGTGGGAATAGGTTTAGTGATCCAAACACCGCCCAAGCCATCGGGTAATGGTGCGGATGTGGATAAGCATACTGTAGCCAAATTGTTGCTCAAGGGATGGTACTAATGTGGTGCAGTGCTTAAATGACAGTGAAGGATAAAACTAACTACTTAAGCAAACCATATAATATTTAGGATCTAACTAAGTGTCAGGATTAAAATTACGCCTAGTAGCTGAAGAGTTAGGCTACACTATGGCGCTGTGCAGATCGGTCGACATGTTTCAGCCAATAAGAGAAATGCTCTGGCTTTCTTCAGGACCTATAAAGATGTATAGCTACTGCAACTAAAATAAGGTGTAAGTGCAAACATTACAGAATTATACATATAGTGATACATATAACTACCAGTAACTTGGAACCCCAATGTACACTGGAGAAAGAGAAAAATATCTTCTTCCTAAAAAAGACAAAAGACAACAAACACTTGTTTAACACCCATGAACCCCCCGTCTGCATAGAAACTGCATGGACAAAAACCCTGCAAGAAACATTTGCGTTCTGCATTATAATGAGCATACTAGCTCAGTCACATAGAGGGATTTCCTCACAGTGATACTCACCCATCTTTGTGTGGGTGAAGACCTCACCTCACCCGGCAACCGCTCGGGAGAATGAGGCCCCGCTCTATAGTGTAGAAATAAACGGACACAGTAAGTACACAGATCCTCTGTGCCCAGCCAAATTGCACTACACAAATAACCTAATTAACGTGTGTCTAAAGGTTATTAGGACGTGTGTCTCCATATCTCCCTCTGTCTCCATCTCTCCCTCTGTCTCCATCTCTCCATCTCTCCCTCTGTCTCCATCTCTCCATCTCTCCCTCTGTCTCCATCTCTCCCTCTGTCTCCATCTCTCCATCTCTCCCTCTGTCTCCATCTCTCCATCTCTCCCTCTGTCTCCCTGGGCACCCACCGAGCTCCCAGGGCTCTGTCCATCGTGCATGCAGCTGCTTGGCCAACACAAGCCAGGTATGCGATCCAACACTACACAAAGCGACCTCTGTGGCACGACCGGGGGAAGATCTTGCAGGCCATCCAGTGAAAGCTTCAGTGCCAGGGGAGATTATCACACTGCAGGAACCAACAACCTTGCACACTTGTGCAAGAAAGACAAGAACCAGTAAATAGGAGGAGCCAGGAAATGCCAAGTCACTTAAAACGAGAATGACTCTTCCTCCCCCACCTCCTCTCGCCCCCCATCGACTGCGCAAGAAAACCACCACTGGAACATTTCATTCTTTGAGCAAGCGTCGCTTCTCACCAGCGCCCACCTCCCAATGTAGGAACGCTTCGGGATGCCATCAGAATGAAACGGGGGGCTGTAAGGACTACAACAGAGGCAGAATAGTATTTAAAGTAACACACAAGACTAGTGATTAGGAGTCTGTATTGTGAGAGAGGGTCTTATATAGGAGGGAATATTCTCACATAGCGCTTTGTGCAAAGTAAATAACCTCTCGGTGCTTGGGGGCGCCGTGACCTGACCCTGGGGAATACAGAATTAAACGGGGAGCTGTAAGAGCTACAGTAGAGGCAGAGTAGTATTTAAAGTAACACACGACTAGTGATTAGGAGTCTGTATTGTGAGAGAGGGCCTTATATAGGAGGGGAAATTCTCGCATAGCGCTCTATGCAAAGTAAATAACCTCCAGGACTCACCCTGCCTGTGTGCCCCCCCCCCCCCCCGGGCTGTGACAGCTTCCAGGCGCGCGCACAGGGCCGCACCCAAGCATTTCACAGGTCTTTAAAAGACCATTAGCATGTTAATAAGGCTATTTTCACCTGTCAGCGCCCCTGCAGCCCCACTTTGACTACGGCGGAAATCGCCCGGCCCCCACAGGCAGCAGAGTCTCTGAGTCGAGCTCTGGTTGCAGACAGCCTTTAAAAAAATAAAAAAAAACTCGGGTACGATGTCTGAAAGGTCCGCGGGCCGCCAGGGAAGGCTTGCCGGGCCGCCAGCGGCCCGCGGGCCGTACTATGAGTACCCCTGACCTACATCTAGCCCCTAGGTACCTCCAGAAAGCATCACAGAGCTGCGTTGCAGAGAGGTGTAAAAAGGTGCATGGCCTGGACCACCTCTCATTAATGCAGCGCAGTGGCCCTTACTGGAAGCATCTGGTGGGCTAGTTGGCCCCCAGGGGCCCTCACGATTGAAAGGGAAATATTTCCCCAACTTTAAACGTTCCACAGGGGGTGTTTGCCCACATATCACCTCAGGCCCCACCACCTCCCTTCACCACTGTGCAAACGCAGCCCCCCTGGCGCGTTTTAAGTCGGGAGATTAAGTCCTCTTGAATCCTGAGGGTCCCTGGGGTCCAACTAGCCCCCTAGGTACCTCTGGTTAGCGCCACAGAGCTGAGTTGAAGAGAGGTGTAAAAAGGGGCATGGCCTGGACCACCTCTCTGCTACGCAGGCTTGTGGCGCTTACCGGAGGTACCTGGTGGCCTAGTTGGCACCCAGGGGCCCTCAGAATTAAAGGGGAATAAATTCCCCACTTTAAAACGCACCACAGTAAGTAAGTAAGTAAGTAATATTTTTATTGTTTGGTTAATTAAAACCTTTACAATTTCCGTGTAAAAAACGTAATAGCAGCAGAATACATATTCTAAAACCATTTAAATAAAACATATAAAAACTTTCATGAATTATATTAACATGCACAGAGCAGTTGTCAGTAAATATTTACACGGACCATAAGTTAAGAAAAGCAAGGCTCAGTTCTCGTCAGTTAATTGTTGACAGCAATGGGAGAATATTTGCTGTTAGCTTCAAGGGGTCATGAGATGCCAAGATTAAGCAGTCTGGTCACTTATCGCAAGAGCTTTTGCCCCTGCTGCTTCCATGAATTGAACAAAGCGATACGCTAGTTGTACATCCCCAACGCCAAAACATGCCTTCACAGCTTGTCTGCAGGTTCTTATCCGCTTACTTACAAAGAGTGGCTTTAGTAACTGTCGCCTTTCGGCCTGTGAATTTCAGCATATACATAGTAGGTGTAATACACTTTTGTTAGCATCCTCACATAGGTGGCATTATGACTGACCCTGGAGTCACTTCCACTGGGAAAGATGCAGTAAAGATGGTAAAATACCCAGTCGAAAATTAAGATATTTTTCTTTCTTCTTTCTATTGAAGCCTGTGCCTAAGTAAGGTTGTGGAGAGGTTTTATCATAGCTGTGAACCATAAACTATCCGTGGGCTCTTTCTGTAATTGTCGCCTTGTCTTCAACTAGTGATCAATCAATCAATCAATCAGTCAATCAATCATATCATTTGTAAAGCGCACTTCTCACCCGTGAGGGTCTCAAGGCGCCGGGGTGGGGAATGCTGCTACTGCTCGAAAAGCCACGTCTTGAGGAGTTTTCTGAAGGTCAGCAGGTACTGGGTCTGTCGTAGGTGGATGAGGAGGGTGTTCCAGGTCTTGGCAGCGAGGTGGGAGAACAATCTGCCACCTGAGGTTGCTCTTCGGAAGCGGGGGACTGTAGCGAGGGTGAGGTCGGCAGAGCAGAGCTGGCGGGCGGTGGTGTAGAAGCTGAGTTGTCTGTTGAGGTACGTTGGTCCTGTGTTGTGGAGTACCTTGTGTGCGTGGGTGAGGAGCTTGAAGGTTATCCTCTTGTTGACCCGGAGCCAGTGCAGGTCTCTCAGGTGGGGTGTGATGTGGCTGCGGCGAGGGATGTCGAGGATCAGGCGTGCAGAGGCGTTCTGGATGCGTTGGAGCCGTCTCAGGAGTTTGGCCGAGGCTCCTGCGTAGAGGGCGTTTCCATAGTCCAACCTGATGCTGACAAGGGCCTGGGTCACTGCTCTTCTCGTTTCAGTGGGGATCCACTTGTAGATCCTACGGAGCATGCGGAGGGTGTTGAAACAGGAGGAGGAGACGGTGTTGACCTGTTTAGTCATGGAGAGGGTGGAGTCAAGGATGACCCCTAGGTTGCGTGCATGGTCGGTGGGTGTTGGAGCGGTTCTCAGTGCAGTCGGCCACCAGGAGTTGTCCCAGGTCGAAGGGTTGGACCCGAGGATGAGGACCTCCGTCTTGTCCGAGTTCAGCTTCAGTCAGCTGTTCCTCATCCATTCAGCCACGGCCTTCATTCCTTCGTGAAGGTTGGTTATGGCGGTGTGGGGGTCCTTGGTGAGGGAGAGTATCAGCTGGGTGTCATCGGGGTAGGAGAGGATGTTGAGGTTGTGCCGACGGGTGACGTGAGCGAGCGGTGCCATGTAGATGTTAAACAGGGTTGGGCCGAGGGATGAGCCCTGGGGTACGCCGCAGATGATCTTGGTGGCTTCGGGGCGGAAGCCACCAAGCTTTTTCACTGTTTTGTTAACAATTTATTTAAAACAATGATATGACCCTGAGGCGTATTTGCACACATGTCACCTCAGGCACCGCCCCATCCCTTCACCACTGTGCAAACGCGCCCCGTGGCGCGTTTTAAGTTGGGGTATAAAGTCCCATAGAATCCTGAGGGTCCCTAGGGTCCCACTAGCCCACGCGGTACCTTCAGTAAGTGCTACTGAGCTGCGTTGCAGAGAGGTGTAAAAAGGGGCATGGCCTGGACCACCTCTCTGCAACGCAGGCCTGTGGCACTTACTGGAGATACCTGGTGGGCTAGTTGGTCCCCAGGGGCCCTCAGGATTGAAGGGGAATTAATTCCCCAACTTAAAACTTGCCACAGGGCGTGTTTGCACTTGTCACCTTAGGCCCTGCCACCTCCCTTCACCACTGTGCAAACGCGCCCGTGGCAAATTTTAAGTTGGGGGAAAAAGTCCCCTTGAATCATGAGGGTCCCTGGGGTCCAACTAGACCACCAGGCACCTCTAGTATGCGCCACAGAGCTGCATTGCAGAGAGGTGTAAAAAGGGGCATGGCCTGGACCACCTCTCGCAGCCCTGTAGTGCTTACTGGAGGTACCTGGTGGGCTAGTTGGCCCCCTGGGACACCCAGTATTGAAGGCGAATTAATTCCCCAACTTAAAACGTGCCACAGGGCGCGTTTGCAGAGTGTTGCTGGGAGGGGGCGCGACATCGGCGATGCCGGTCTTTTTTTATTTATTTTTATTTTTAAGAAGGGGTGTTGTTTGCCCCCAACCTTCCTTTTCTATTTCATGGGTCCTGGGAACCCCATTCCCCAGGGCCTGACCCCTATTTTAAATTTTTTTTTAAATGAAAGGGGGCCGCGTGGCCCCCCTCCTGAGGCCATATTCTGCCCTGGGGACCCCATCCCCCGGGGCATGGCCAGTGTTTATTTTTATATTTATTTAGAGAGGGGCTGCGTGGCCCCCCTCCTCAGGCCATTTATGGCCCCGGGGACCTCATCGCTTGGGGCCAGCCATTGCGTGGTTTTTTTTCTCAATAATTTAATTATGGAGAGGGGGGCCATGTGGCCCTCCTCCCGGGCCACTCCTTGCCCCGAGGAACCCATCCCCCGGGGCCTGGCCTCTCATTGGTGACCTTGGGGGGAGCCCCAATGCTCCCACAGTCCCAGCTGGCTCCCCACCTCCTGCGGGAGCCGGCATTGCTTTTCCACACGGGAGCTGCTGACATGCAATGTGGAAAGCAATCTGGTTTGGATATTGGAAGAGAAGAGAGAGCAGGTTTCCTGCTCTCTCTTCCAAAATCCAAACCAGTGTTTGCTATGACAGGGTGCGAGCCGCACAGCTCCCGCCCTGCCATAGCAAACAGCAGTGTCAGGTGGGCAGTTCTGGACACTGTAGGAGCCAGTCCTGGGGGGTGGTGGTCCCCAGGGCCATCACGGGCTCCCAATGTGATTAAAGCCCCGGGTAGGTGGTGGTCCTCGGGGTCCGTAACGTACCCCTCAAATTAGCATTTTATTGCCCCGGGGAGGTGGCGGTCCTCGGGCTGTGGTTGGGCCTTGTGCCCCCGCAAATATTGAGGAAAAGCCCAGGGGTGGCGGTCCCCTTGGGACTTGGCCCACCCAGGGGCTAAATAATACTGAAGCACGAGAGCCTGCACTTTCTTTTTTTTATTTATTTTGGGACGGGTTCGCGCACCTAGCACAAATTCGGCCAATTTGTTTATTTTTTTTTTTTTTTCGGCCCTGGGGGTCCTTGTGGGACCCCCTGAGCAGACCTAGGGTTTCAGGGTGTTTCTACCCTTCCCCCTTTTCTTGTTTTGTGCATTTCTGTATCTCTTTTCTTGTGGCTCTATTCTACCGAGTCACTAGATGGCTGCCAACACTTCCAGATTTGGGGTGTTTTGATAGCCAATTAGAATAAAGCTCGTAATCAGGAGGGTGCGCGGATCCACCGCGCCTCTATATATCAAAACTTTTATTTTTGTATTTTCTCAGCAGCTACTGAACGGATTTACACCATTTAAAAAACAGGGCACTTTCTGAGGCAAGCACAACCTTTTCCCCAAATTTGGTGTAATTCCGTTCAACAGTTCCAGCTGTAGTCGTGTCTAAAGTTTCCTATGGGAAATTCGTTTATCAACCTCTTTTTTTTTTATTTCTCAGGAACTACTGAATGGATTTACACCATTTAACAAAAAAAGTTCTTTCTGAAACAAGGGCTACCTTTTTGCCAAATTTGGTGTAATTCCGTTCAACAGTTCGGGCTGTAGCCCTGTCTAAAGTTTCTTATGGAAATTAACATGGAGAAAACACGTTTTGGGACCCCCCTTTTTTTCTCGGCCCCCGCTTGCCGTATCACCCCGAAACTTTAAGGATGGGAGGTGACCGGAGCGCCCCACGAGTTTTGAAAATTTCACGGAGATTTGTCATCAGGCGCCAAAGGTATTTTGAAAACAAAAAATGCTTTTTCTATGGAAACTCGGTCCTAACTATAACTATCTACTGGCGGCCGCGAGTAGATAATATGAATTTCAAAAAGATGCACCATCTGCCACAAGATGAATTACCCTTGTTTGTGCTCGAACATTCACAGAGACAGCAGAAGTGATAGATCCAGACCCCAATTTGTGTAATCAAGAAAGGGATGGACGAGGAGTTGCAGGGTATGATTTTTTGGGATATAAGTGCATATATTAAAATATTTATTACATTTTATCACTAAACTCACAGCCTTTCGCTATTTTTAATGCCATTTTCAAAACTCTCACGGGTCACATGTTTGCACGTGGACTGTTAAGTGGCTTAGGGACGGATGTAGGTCGGTCGGTAACGGCCGAAAATCGGTATTTTCGGCCGTTACCGACCGGTATTAACGAAATGGTATGTAGGGCCACATATTTTACAGATTCGGTAAATTTACCGATCGGTAAATTTACCGAATCTGTAAAATACCGAATCGGTATTTTTACCTATTCGATAATTTTGATATGTAGGTGGGACTCTTCTGAGTCCCATAACCCTTACCGAATCTGTATTTTACCATCAAATATATTTGATGGTAAAATACCGAATCCGTTGTGCATGCACATGTGTGCATGCACACCTGTGCCATATGACAGGCAGACCTGCCCTTAGGGCAGGTATGCCTGCCACATGGCACCCGAGCCTCTTTTGGGGGTGCCAGTGGGTGTCAAAGTGACACCCCCTGCACCCTTGTGGAAATCTGTATTCACCGATTCGGTAAATACCGAATCGGTAATGCCCATTCATTCCTATGGGCTGCAAAGCCCATAGGAATGAATGGCCATTACCGGTCGGTATTTACCGAATCGGTAAATACAGATTTTTACCGATTCGGTAAAAGGAACATCTGGATGTTCCTACATGTCCCCCATTCTTATTTACCGATTTTTAATTACCGAATCGGTAAAATTCGGTAATTAAAAATCGGTAAATAAGTCCTACCTACATCTGGCCCTTAGTGCTGTTAGTTAATAGTAGTGACCAAGCCCAGACAAGGTAAGCAGAAACTCTATTTGTTTTGCATTAAAATTATGTTCTGAGCGTTGATTGAACAAGATGGCTACTCTTGACCAAACAAAGTCATTATAAAGAGCTTCGATGGCGATAATATTCTGTCAGCAAATGAAGTTCCAATAAATATAGCGTCCCAGTCTGTAAAAAATATGCCCACTCTTTTGCAAACAATCGGTATCAAAGTTTATATGGCATATAGAACTGTAAATACATATGTCATAAAAAGTGTAGCAGCATATAAAAATGCTGTAAAATGTTTAAAAATGTCAATTACTATATTAAAGAGCATGTGGTACAGCACTTTTCCATGTTGATTTGGTTGAATCCAAGAATTGAGACAATACCTGCGTACTCAACCCTTTAATTGAAATGATGAAATCATTTACAATTAGAATGCATGTTGCTGAGCTAGGCCTACATTTATAGCAATGTTGGTTTCAATAATACTTCATTGCCAAAGCCAAGGATGCCACTCCCGCTGGAGTAAGCTGCAAGCGACAGTTAGGGGGATGTGTTTCAAAATCATTAGGAATGATTAAAATTTTGATAGAAAAGAGCCTTAATGGAAACCGCGTGGCAGGTGAGCAGAATTGATAACATCTGCACTTTTGTTGCCGCACCAATTTACAGTGGCTTGGCAATAAAATTATTTATTATACATTACCCAAAATGACTACCCATATAATATTATATAGATTGCAGCACAAAAGCGAATGCAGTAGTGGGATTTGAACCCATACACCTACAGGCATCGGTGGCATCTGGGAGAGCTGGAACCCATACTCCTAAATTCTTTCCACCAATGGTTCACTAGAGACGAGGACATACAACAAATGAAAATTGTAATATTAGTAGACAGACACTTATTTTTTTACTGAAATTACTGAAATTCTTGCAGTTTAACCCCTTGGCTGTGGCGGTAATTCCGCCGCAGCGCTAGGGGGGAGGGGGGCCGCGCGGCGCGGCGCCGCCATGCCATGCTCGTGACGGAACCACTCTATCACGAGCCTCGGGTGCGCTGTGCTTGTGACGGAGTGGATCCGTCAGGGCCCCGCCCGCTCAGTAGAACGCACTGCGCAGGCGCCAAATCAGCACCGCGCAAGCGCGGCGGCCGGGCCATGACGGAACCACTCCGTCACCAGCACAGCGCGTCCGTGGCTGATGACGGAGTGGTTCCATCACCAGCATCGATGAGGTTAATCAATTTGTGCGTGCCCTGCAGCCCGCCATAATAAACACATTCTCTATGTTCGTCAGTGAGTACGTTGGAGTATGTCAAGAAGGACACCGGCTTATTAAAGATGCACGTTGTAAAAATCTTTCTTGTTCCACTGTGTGTAAGGGGGCTCGGCCTGGGCATCCCCGACCATCTCATTCTGAGAAGGATGCTGAGCAAATTTGTCACCGATGGTCGGTTATCTAAATCAATCCTTTTGACAGATCCTTTTGACAGCTTTAACTCAATGAGATGCAAACTATTAGTTGAAAAGTCAGTGAATACTGGAAAATAACATGCCCGTTAATAAAGGCTGTATCACAATGACCGCTATCAAGGCTTTTATGATGTGATTATTCCAATTAAAAGAAAAACGTTCTGGACTGTGACTAAAAAGGAAAATAAACGGTACATAGCAGGTTTAGGGTAGTATTGATGTACTGTGGCCAAATAGGAAAATAAACGGTACAGAGCATGTTTGGGGAAGTATTCATATGGCAAGACACACACATACTTGTTTTAGTTTATCGTCTGAGGCTGAATCTGCTGCAGTGCTGAATACCTTTACATTAGCAGCATTGATACATTTCTTGAGAATGGCTAATATTAAAAACGACTGCACAGTTCATCGATGTGCTCTTTAAGATTTCATAAAATTGAATATTCTATTCTGTTGCACTATCGTGAAGCGCAGCAGTTTCTTTCAACGTTTCAAATTAAATTCCACTGTCGTCGAAATATGACCCAGCTCGTCACGTTTACTTTTGCCACAGTATAAAATCCCTGCCATGGAGAGGGTTGATTCTTTTGTGAAGGCAGGCGTGACAGACTATTTTCTAACAAGTGATGCCTGTAAAGGCCTTTGCCAACCTCTAGCTCCCCACTGTTATTTTATAGAAAACCAATTTTCTTTTATCCTGGCCCTGCAATGAAGCACGATCTCCCTAATAGCCTTAACATTATTTGCAATATGACAATTGATATTTCCAACTTCCTCTCCAATTATCCATGAATTTCGGTTCCCTGGTGATTCCTGCTTTTTCAACCTTTTCAGGGACTGATAATTTGTACTCTAAAAAAGTCTGTGTTTGGGAGAAAAAGGCAATTAGCATTAGGGAAGATAATGTTAATGTATAGAGAATGGTTGTGTGTGTTGTACACGTCCGTAGGCCTATATTTTTTCACTGCTTTAACTTGCTTATTGCTTCAACCTATTAAATAAAACAGCACACAGTAAGCAGACAAAATATCATCAAATGCTGCCTGAAAGCCAAGCATTGACGGACTGTCCTGTCAATTGATAGAAAATGTGACTGACATTTCTGACTAGTCAATGGCTAAAAAGGACTGACCCTATCATCCAATTTCGTGATTACAATAGGCTTATGAGACAGCTATAACTGGCCCTTTTGGTCAGACCTCCAAATACATATTTGCATTGTCAAGTATTTACTCTAGCAGATTCTGCAGGTGGGACATTCCGGGACCAATCCACAAAGGTAAACTGAGAGGAAAGTCTAAGGGGCTTATTTACAAGGCCCTTGTGCCACTTTTGCGTAATTTTTAACATGGGAAAAGTGACGCAAAAGTGGCGCAAGGGGCTTTTAAATCTGCCCCTAAGTTTACAACTATTGGTATTCACAAATGGCATTCACTACTCGTAAATGCCCTTTGTGAATAACGAAAGTCGTAAAGTTAGACTTTCGTCTCATTTTACCTTTGTGAATCGGGCCCTCCAAGTGTAGAACGTGAGGGGTGCGCAATAAGCATAATAGTGAGAGAAAGGGTTTATTCTTCAAAACTAGGCGGAGGTTAATTGTACTCTATACATGGTCCAGAATCGCTAGACTTTTGAGAACATAGACACAATTCTAAAATGAAAACACAATAGCACAAAAATACTCTTGCAAAACCATTGGTAAAGTTAAACTATGATCGTTATCACTATCCATACACTGCAAAATACAGAATGTTCAATTCTGTTACCAAAATGGAGTTACTGTAGCCATGAACAGCACATGGTAGTTACTGGTGGCAATATTTTGCAGAGCTAGCACCATACAGAAACAAAGTAAAAGCTTTGTCAAAGAGCTGACGGTGCACTGGTAATTTACAGTTTCATAAATGTAAGTGTACCTGCTAGATGTACAGTGGAACATTTTGGTCATTCACAGTGGCAAGGTCTCTGTACCTAGTGGCACTACAGAAATTCAGTCAGTGTATACTTGCTTTACACTGGTCAATGGCAAAATATTCTCAAAATTAGAATTTAATAAGTATAGCGGGGCAGATGTACGACCGTTTATTGTGGTTGCAAACTGGAATTTGGCCTCTTTGAGATCGCAAAATTGGTCTGCCATTGTACAAACACTATTTTGTGAGTCTGCAGCCTATTATCTCGCAAAATATGTTTTTTGACTCAATATTAGGAAGGGGCGTGCCAGGGGGGGCCCTTCCTACTAGTGAGTCTAACTGCAATGTTTGATTGTTTTGCAAACACATTGGCGGTCGCAAAACACTTGCAGTTCACCACCTACTTAAAGGGGTAAGCCACTCGCAAATGGGATAGGGGCCCCAGGTGACCCCTTCCCCTTTGTGAGTGTGTGTGAAAATATTTTTTAAGAGCTGGCAGTGGTCCCAAAAATGTTTCATTTTTCTTTTTTAAATGCATCTCGCTTTCCTTTAAGGAAAACGGGCTGCATTTTGTGGAGAAGTGTGGCTCACTGGTTAGAGGAGGCAGACCCTGATGCAGAGGTCAGACCCAGGATCAGGGTTCAATTCCCGACGCGGCAGGGTCTTGAGCTCAAAATGTCCACGGACTCGATAAGTCTCGCCTCGGTGCCTACTCGAATCATGGGTTCACACTCTGCAACTCTGGGCAATAGCTTGCTTAATCGCCACTATGGCCCCACTGCAATGGGATGCCTGGTCTTCTCCTTGGGGATGCCCAGTAGGGGTTATCTCGCAGGGAAAGCCAGAACGGGTTCCCAAAGCAAGCGCTAAGAGACCTGTCGGTGATTTGGCGCTATATAAATCGAAATTAACATAACATTTAAAAAAACAAAACTGCTTTATTTAAAAAGCAGTCACAGACACGGTGGTCCAGCAGGCCACCATCCCTGAGACTGCTAGCTATTCCTAATGGGAACCCGAATAGCACCTGCCTCATGACTATTAATGAAAAAGGCAGTTTGCAACCCCATTAGAAATCCCTAACAGTGTCTGTGACACTGTTGTACATTAAATTTTGCGAGTCACAAAGTGATGCCATTTGTGAGTCGCAAAATGTAAGAGTCCTACATCTGGCCCACCACTAGCTAAATCCTCACAAACCCTATTAATATATTACAGCTTTCAACATAAATAAGGGCCTGTTTGGGTTAAAGAAAGCTCAGTTTTAGGTATCCAGAAAGAGGAAATCCAGAAAGTAACGAGCTAGATACTTAATGCCTTCAATTACAGTGGCAACATTTCAATGTTTAGAGCTACATGAGAAGTACATGATCATGCTGGTAGAAGAACTACTATCACATCTAATAAGTAGAAGAGCCAAGGCACAAAAATAGGTGGGAGATGGGATAAGGGGGTTGGCTAACCGGTTCTTTTAGGTCATCAGCCTGCCACATGATGTGGCTGGACACACAACTCCTGCCTCTGCTTACATTGTTTATCCCTGATAATGTACTGTTAAGTGGCAAATGTTATTTCTTAAGGCACTACATTTTTATTAGGTATGGCTTGCATGTACAGGTTTCTTTACATTTTTTGATCTGAAGATTAAGACTCTTTAGCTCCAAGGATAACTTCTTGGATCACCAAGGTTTCTCAGGCTATGATCCCTTAATTTGTACATGACCTTGTCATTCTGCTATCTATGTTCTTTTCAAAGCTCTGTTACTAATGCTTAGCTATTTACTTGATAAACACACAGGCACTTAATCACAACTGATAATTATAATGTTCTATTTTTGTTCACCTAGCACACAGCTACTGTTTATGTGGCACAGTTTGCAGTCTGCATCTTACTGAGGGACTAGTAAGTATATATGCACCAGATTTGGGGGATCCCACAGAGACCCCGTCGGGTTTAAAAGCATTTTGTTTTAAACGTTGCTACAAATGTGCGGGTGGATCATCAGCAAAACTAAAACACACGGGCTCATTCGCGTCATTGATATGAATATATCGGGTGGGCCAAATCCCGGGGGCATGTTGAAAATAAAGAAGGGGGCAAGGGCCACCCCCTCCTAGAGTTTATTTTACCCCAGGGTACCACCACCCCTAAGGGCCAGCTACAGCAATGTCCCAGGGTGCCCACCCCAGACATTGCTGTTTGCTATGTCTTGGTGGGAGCTTTACCAATTCCGCCAAGCGCATCCCGCCAAGCTATAGCAAACTTTGCACTACTTCAGGTAGGCGAGAGCATGCAAAATGCTCTTTCTTACTCAAAGCTGAGCAGAGTTCCTTTTGGACAGAAGGAGCAACATGTTCAGAAGATACCTCTACCTAAAAGCCATAGCAGCTCCGGCAGGGACTGTGGGGGCCTTGAGGCCACCCCTGCGGTCCCCAACAGATGGGACTGGGTGCACTGGGTGGGACCAGGGTACCCACAGTGGTGGCCTGGCCCCGGAGATGTGGTCCCTGGAGCCAAAATCAGACAGGGAGGCGGGCCGCGTGGCTCACCTCCCTTTTTAAAAATAAAAAAGGGGCATGTCCCAGGGAATGGGGTCCCTGTGACTGGAAAAGGCTGTGGAGGGGGTTGCACAGCAACCTCCCTTTATGAAAAAAAGAAAGGCCTGGCCCTGGGGTCAAAATCGGCCTAAGGATGGGGGCTACACAGCCTCTTCCCTAAAAAAGAAAATACATTTAAAGAAAGCCCAGCAACTCGTCGGAGATCCACACCTTTCTCCACCACTCGGTAAACACACCTTCTAGCACATTGCTGGTCGGAGGAAGAAGTCCCCTTCCCTCCAGAGGGTCAATGTTGACGAACAACCCCACCCCTCCAACTGTGGGAGTTACGGGAGGTAACAAGAGGGATAGTTAGCCGTCGGGGCGAACTACCTAATCTGTTACCTCCAGTAGGTCCACACAGCGGGATTGCTAATAGGTCTTCTGAGGCCATGCCCCCTTTTTCAGCCACAATGTAAACCCAGCTCCTGGTGCACTACTTGTTGAGGGAAGAAGTTCACTGTACTCTTGAGGGGCATTAGAGGCCAAGATGACCTCCTGGTATCCTGTAAGTCCTACACAGCGGGATTCCTGAGAGCTGGTCAGAGACACACCCCCTTGCTCCACCACTCTGCAAACGCGATTACTATTTAAAACACCTGAAAAATCCACTGAAAAATCCAAGGTTTACAGGGACATTATAGTTAGGAATTATCTTTTTAAAAAACGTAGAAATTCACTGAAAAAACAAAGGTTAGAGGGACATTACAGTTAGCAAATAGATTTAAAAAAACATAGAAATTCACTGAAAAAACCAAAGGTTACACAGACGTTTTAGTTAGGCTCAAGTTGCACTCGTACAAAACCAGTGAAGTTCGGAAGTTATAGTTAGTGAGCTAAATATAACCCCTCCCCAGCAATGCACTGCTTATGACCTCACATATTCCATCACTCATGACATGGTCAGTGACATCACTGATGACATCTCACATTTTTATATGTAATTCAATGAAAAAAACTAAAGTTAAAGCTTAGTTCAATTAGAAAAACCTATTTTCCCAATGCAAAGCAAGTTCAAATGACACAAATTTGAAAAAGTCTAAAGTTATAGTTATAACTTTTGTTTAAAATGTATCCACCACCTTCAAATAATTATAAGTAGTGGACCTTGTTACATACTCTTTTCAGCTCACTAAACAGAAAACACTAACTGTAACTCAACACTCTACCTAAACTGTGTTCTGGCATATAATTTCATTAGAGAAGTTGTAAGTCTTGTTACGAATGCTATGATTTCACATTCTATAAGATATGTAGCATGCAAGAATATAAACAGTGCATGAAAAAGGCATGAGTTATAGCTAATGTTGTGTGGTGAGTGAGGTGTAAGACTTTGTTTGGAGGTGCAAGACTTATAGTAATTTGAAGGTGATGCATACATTTTAAATTGAAATTTCAAGTTTACAATGTTTCATGTTTGTGCATTTTAAGTTGGGTGTGTATGGAAAGAATACATAAGGTATTTCTAACTGTAAGTTATCCTTAACCCTTTGTTTTTTCAACATATGTTAATGTTTTTTATATAAATTTGTGCCAAATTGCAGTTTGGCCTGTCATTGATTGGAGTTTAGTAAACTGTTATACATTGGATTAGTGCCTTGTACAGCACAGTTGGGTTCTGTGTCATTTAGAAAAGTCTTATATAGTTGAATAGAGTGTTGTACATTGTATTGTCCAGACATAGAGTGGAGTAGTGAGTTGGTCTCTGGAGTGTTCAGGGATAGAGTGGAGTAGAAAGTTGTAGAGTGCCATGAAGTTTGGTAGACTTTTATAGAGTAGAATTATATAGAGTGGAGAAGAATTTCATACAATGGAGCAGGGTAGAGTGCAGTGGTATACCCTGTACTGGCTTAGATTGGATTATAGTAAAGTGTAGTAGCAAACAGTGGAATATCATATAGTGTAATTAGGTAGAGTGCAATACTGTAAAGTGTAGTGTAGAAAAGTGAAGTGACTTAGAGTGGAATGGCATAGAGTGGAGTGGTGTACAGTGGAGTGCTGTAGAGTAGAGTAGGGTAGAGTGGATTAGCGTTGAGTGGGGTGTAATGCAATGAAGTGGCATAGCATAGAGGTAAGGAAACTGTTAGAAAGTGGCGTGTCATACTGTAGAGTAGAGTGCTGTGTCATACAGTGTTGGAGGCTAGTAGAGTGGAGTGGAGTGTTTAAAAATAGAGTGAATGAGCACAGAGTTAAGTGTACATTTGGACAGGAGTGTACAATGAAATAGTGAAGTAGAGTCTAGTAGAGTGGCATTGAGTAGATTAGAGTTTTGTGGAATGGAGTTACATAGAGTGGAGAAGAGTACACTGCAGTGCCATAAAGTGGGGTTGTTTACACTGGAGTGGCATGAAGTTTTGAAGCACACAGTGGAGTGGCGTATAGTGGAGTGGCATAGCATGTAATAGCATATTGTGTAGTAGCATACAGTAGAGTGGAGTATAGTGAAATGGTGTAGACTGGAGTGGTGCATTGTGGGGTGGAGTAGAGTGCAATATCATTCACTGGAGTGGCGTACAGTGGAGTGGGGTAGAGAGGAATACCATACAGTAGAGGGGCAAAGATTGAAGTTGGGTACAGTTTAATAGCATGAGTGGAGTGGTTTACAATGGAATAGCACAAAGTGCAGAGACTTTATTAAAGGGGTAATAGGTAGGGAAATGTATTTATTTATTTATATATTCAAAACAAATATATGGCTATGCACTGCGGTAGAGTCAAAAAAGTTTGTGAAATTCTTCTCAAGTACCACAGTGACAGATATCACTACGTTTAAATGCCTTATAACTGAACAAATGCTTACCCTTCTTAACTGCAGTACCCCAAAAAGCATCAAATCTGCACCATAATGTATAATCTTAGCAAATTTCATGTGAAGCCATTTAGCTGTTTTTGCACTACATCAAATACAATAGTCCATTGAAAATGCATTGGTGGAAAAACCCGTTTTGGGACCCCCTTTTATCTTTGCACCCCATTCACCACAAACATTTATATCATCTAAACATGTAGAAAATACTATGGGCCCGATTCACAGAATGAACTTAAGACTCAATCCTAAACTTACTACTATTTTGGTATTCACGGAATGCACTAACTACTTTTGGCATTCACAGAATGCACTTACTACTTTTGGTATTCACAGAATGAACTTACTACTTTTGGTATTCACAGAAGTTAGGATTTTGTCTTAAGTTTGTCTTAAGACAAACGTAAGACAGACTTAAGACGGACTTAAGTTAGGATTGTGTCTTAAGTCTGTCTTAAGTCTGTCTTAAGTCTGTCTTAAGTTTGTCTTAAGTCTGTCTTAAGTCTGTCTTAAGTCTGTCTTAAGTTTGTCTTAAGACAAACTTAAGACAAAATCCTAACTTCTGTGAATACCAAAAGTAGTAAGTTCATTCTGTGAATGCCAAAAGTAGTACGTGCATTCTGTGAATACCAAAATAGTAGTAAGTTTAGGATTGAGTCCTAAGTTCATTCTGTGAATCGGGCCCTATAGGTCTGGAAAGGTTTTTGGTGATTTGTCAAATGGAAGGAAAGTTATTAGGGTGTTAATAGCTTTGTCTATAACTTCTAAGTGGCAATCAGATTTAATGTGATGTTTTTCTTTTTATATATTGTATTTGTTTATTGGTTTACAAAACCATGTGACCATAAATGTATATTTTAGCTGATCATGTAGTAATTCTGAAACTTTAGACATGCAGGCCAGTTTATTTTTTGGGATCCCTTGCTACTTTTAGTAGAATTGTGTTGCATATGAAGCCCATAGTGAATGAAAGCCAATCATTGTTATTATAAAAATTATGGTTATTTTTTTTTCCTAAGGGCCAATTATTATGTCCTTTATATAGTAGTGTCTAGCTACCTGCTAGGTCGCTTTTCTATTTTTGTTCTACAGGAGTACTTAAGGAAGATTTTTTTTTGTTTGGTTTGTTGGGTACAGTTCTGTTTTGTGAACCCGAGAGCATGCAAAGGAAATTTATGTTGTTTACATTGGAGCTATTAGCTATGTATTTGCTTATATATTTTTATTAGCATGTGATCATAAATGGGTCCTTTAGCTGTTCATGTAGTAAATCTAAATCATTACATATGCAGTCTAGTTTATTCTTTGGGCTTCCTTGCTACTTTTAGTAGAATCATGCTACATATGAAGGCTATAGTGAATGAAAGACAATCATTGTTATCATCAATGCCAACATTTTAGAAGAGGAAAGTAGGAGATTTTTAAAAAAGTTATTGGGAGAATATTTCTCCAATTGACTTCTGTTAAAGCAGAGGCAATTTCAGGTGGGAGACACACAATAAAGCTATGAATCGGGTCTTTTGGGATGTATGTTAGAATAGAAATTGTTTATGCTTATGCGGTTCTCCATGGAAGTAAGCATTCGCTGTGCCAATTTCTATTTGGGTGCCATTTTAGGCTGTTCGAAAATGATCTAGTTCAATTCTGAGAAATGCTCCTCTCTGGGTTTGTTTCTTCACTTGAGTTTTCTTTCAGTGATGAGTAACCCCGGGCGGAGCTGGTGTAGTGAGACTATGCGGAGGTCCACAGAGTTGAGGAAATTCTCTGTGGTACCCTGCTCCGTTCTGCCACCCGCCTCCGCTCTGCCACCCGCCTCTGCCCCCTAATAAAAAAATATTTACTAATTAATTTAAAAAGAAATAAAAACACACTTTCCTGAACTGCGGGGTCCCTGGGCTGCCCTCCTCCTTGCCGTCTCTCTTGTACACCTTGCAAGATCAGCGTATGCACGTGAGCACATGCGCAGTTCTGGCAAGATGTATGTTTGACATAGGGGAGAGACAGCGAGGAGGAGGGTACCACAGTTCAGGTAAGTGTGTTTATTTCATTTTAAAATAATTTGTAAATATTGTTATTTGGGAGCGGAGGTGGGGAGTCTATTTAGCAGGGGGGCTGGCTAACTCCGCAGTGGAGTCAGAGTTTTGCCCTATACTCTGCCTTCCCAGCGGAGCGCAGAGCAGGCAAATTTCCGCACACTCTGCTGGCGGATCAGAGTTCTCTGCCCGCCCTTAGTAATGAGCACACTGTTTATGTTAGCACATAGCTTTCTCTCTAGATAGAGGCCCTCTCCTCCTTGTCTGGTTGGCAGGTTCCGGATGGAATGACCTTTGACTATGTTACTCTGTGTAAGATATGAGTGCTGAAACCGTTTTTTCAGTTTTTTGCTGTTTAATTGCACCTGCTTGAAAAATTACACTTTGGGCGTGTTTTCGCACAGTTACGAACCTTACATAATGTATACTTATGCTTGCCAATTTCAGTTTCCTCTGCATCACTCCTAGCGACTGGGCAGATGGGGCTACGCTCTGAATGTATATGAATAAACAGCTTATGTTTGTATTCTCTACTGTTGATCGACTCTTCATTTAGCACAGAAGGCTGAGAGGTGGTCATTAGTGACCCGGGTGGCCCTAAACATGTTACTTCCTTCAGTTGGTGCCCGAACAGGGACTCCTTTGTGTGATTGATCCATCCTCTTTCCGCAGATGGGGGGGGGGGCTGAGGACATCGTCGGGTCAGATTGATCGCTCAGGGATACCTGCAAGAAGAGTTTCTGTTACTCGCAGCTGCTCGTTCCGCCGGACAGTGCCTCACCCAGTGGTCAACCTGACTGGATTCCTGAACGGTGAAACCTGGGATGTGACTGTTTGGTCTCAAGAAACGGCACTGGAGAACCAGTTCGCTTGTGCAACTGATATCAGGGGAGTTCGTTTTGATTCTATGTGGATATGGTACTGTTTCGGTTTGAGTTTGGTACAGTCTAAGGACTATCTTGATAAAAATATGTGCAAATACTTTGCCAGGTAAAACTAATGATTTTGTTTTTCTTTAGAAATGCCTGGCATAAGCAAACGTTGGAATTTGTGTTGTCGTTGTTGTTCTGCAGTTGCTCGATTGGAAAAAGCTCAACATGCGCCTCATGAGGGCAGCCCTAATTTTGATATGTAAGTGAAACATGGTCTGGCCCTATTATATTTAGTACATTATGGCACAAATATACGAGGGACAATGCAGAGTTGCAGTGGCCTTTGACGGGCAACTTTGATGAACAAAAGATTTGTTTTATACTGGAACAGTTATTTAAGAGAGGAAGTAGACAGTTGATGTTTGACTCCCTCTGGACTTGGCAGAAGGAGGCCAGACAGAGGTGATTAAAGATGGAGAGGGACGCACAGAAAAGGGAAAATGCAAACATTGACACAGAAAGCTATTGCATATGATAGGGAAAAGCAGGAGTCAGAAATTGAATGCGAACATAGGAGATTTCAGCTGCATATTGACAAGTCTTATTTGGCCAAAGAGGAAAATTATACATTTATAGAGGAGTTTTTAGATACTCGACCCCCGCCTCCTTGTGCCCCACAGAAGATATATCCCACGGTTCTTTTATAGTCACAGCAGCCTGTTTCATCTGCTTCGGCCGTTCCCATATCTACGGCTGTTACTTCGACCCCGCTCCTTCTTTGTCCTCGCCATCTTTGGTGATTGTGACCTCTAGTATCTCTACTGTTCCAGCTCCTGTGTCCTCTGTTCTTTCTCCTCCGGTGCAAACACTAGCCACAGTTATACCTACTACCTCTGTTGCTTCTCCTCCTATGGTCATTCCTCCTGCAATATTTTTGGATGCTGCAATGCCAGTACGAGGGGTTGAGGACAGGTATTGGGCACAATTTAGGGAGTGAGTGGGTCCATTTGTGCACTCTGGAGTAGGTGAGGATGAGAAGGATGTGTTAGCAAGACAGGCTATGGAGTGGCCTAGTATTCTGGATTATGGTATTGAGGACATTTGGCAAACTATGCGTGACTTTGAGACTTTTCAACAGCAGCACGTTCTCCAACATATGTTCACTACATTGATTAACCTTTGTTGCACACACATTGAAACGAAGGCCCCACAAGTGTTATTTGATATCAAGGACCGTGTCCATGCAGCTGATTTAGCCCCTGGTCAGGCGCTTGCAAATATTGCCAATATAGTTTCTATAGAGTTTGATTGTATGATAAGAGTCCCACCAAAATTACACATTTCCCTAGGCGTGAGGTTCATCCAATATATCATCCAGAAACACCTGAGTTAATGGATCAGCGCTATAATGTCACTAGACCGGCCGTAGCGGCATGTTTTCAGGAGCAGTAGGTTTATACTCTGTGGAAAGAAGTGAGGTTTTAAGCCCTTAAGGTTACACTTCCCGACACTAGGAAAAATCCTACAGTTTATTATAATTAATTAACAGAGGCTGCAACTTCTTCGCAGCAAGCATTTAGGGGAAATAACAGAGGACAAGGAGGTCCTTCTCGACAGGCCAGATTCTCTGCAGTTTTCAACGACACCTTTGGGGCAGAATCAGTGTGCATATTGAAAGGAGGAAGGACATTGGAGTAGCCAGTGACGTGCTGTTATAGAAGTTTGCGTCCCCCACAGGGTGAGATTCTGGTGGTAGATGTCATGGGACCGATAGAAATCAGACTGCTGCCACTTCTGTGTGCCGTTCTGATAATAATTATTTTGATGACCCAAGAGATGGACAGTATTATCATGATGATTATGACATGGATGATGTGACAGGTATGTCTTATAGTTAGGACAGCCAGGGACTGAGTGAGGGACCTGTTCAGATACCTGTAGATCAGTGTGGTCCTTATGTCACAGCAGATTTGCAAGGCTCGACTAATAAATGTCTGGTGGAGATAGAAGTGACAAAGAGTTCTGTTTCTCGACATATGGTCCCCGTCGTGGCTCTGTCTGGGCACAATAATGTTTCGGTAGGTTTTTCAGGTGTACCGGTTAAAAGCCCCATTTCCCTACCCCTTGCATTGATTGTTGGTCCTTTCACTGTAGAATCTCTGTTTTTGTCAACATCTAACTGTGGTGAAAATTTGATGGATTTAGACCTGTTGAAGAAATTGCATGCTGTTATCTATTACTCCTCTGTAGGTGTTTATATTACGATGGGTCCAGATGTCAGTAATAGGCAGTGTTTGTCTCAGGATACGCCCCTTTTTTGAAAAACAAAAACTCGGCACCGGGTTTTGTGCATAATTCTAATCATCAACTAGACGTTAAACAGTTGTATATTTTGTAACACATAATACCATGATATATGATTTCACTTTCTATTTTATTGCATTATTATTTTTAGTTTTTTCATGAATTCATTTTTTTTTCTCTATAAACATCATATAAATAAACTTATATATAATTATTGTGTTACATGTACATAAGATCCACAATCCAACATAATGTTAATTTCCTTTAGATTGCAATACAGTAGTCCATGATAGTATACAGAACCAAAATTCCATTCAACGCGTTTCGGCTATGCCTTCTTCAGGAATTCTGTATATTTCTATTTCTCATGAGTGTTAACTATACAATGAGAAATTGTATCAATTAGTATGATAGTCCTACAACTGTCAACGTCTAACAGATTGCATCAATTTTCTTATCCAGTTTGTCTATATATTCACTTTTTATTCCTAAGACAACCTACCCACCATGGTGGCCTGGCCCAACACTGCCCCCTATCACCAGCATCCAATTCCCAATACATTGCTATACATTATTTACAGTGCATTATCATCTTAAAAAACATTCTTCTGTACTTTATATTCATTTAATATACCTTATTGACAATTGTACTTTCATCTACAAAACATATTCATCTATACAAAATATACAATTTTATGCAATATTTGCAGATCAAAGTGGTGTTCTCAGCCATGAATATCACAACATTAGCCTGTCTTCATTGCTATACACATACTATAATAACCCACATATACTAAATGGGACTGTATTCAATGTTTCCAACCCTACGACGTGATTACCGATCTGTTCTTTCAATATAGTTTAATGTCTAACTCGTGGAAAGACCCTATAGCTGTCTCTCATACCTGTATCTGATTCTGAGTACACGAATTCTGGCGTAGGCTGTGTGTAAGACGCAAGATGACTGCAGCAAAAAGCAAGTGTTTCCTCTATGAGGCTCACTGATGAAAAGAGAAAATTTGCATAATGTGTATGGGGGAACATACTACTGAGACTACCATAGCTCAAGTTAACAATGATTCCTTTACTCCTGATTCGCTAATACATACCTAAAAGATAATGCTGATTCTTTTAGTTTAATGTATTTCAATTTTCTTCTATTATCATTATTGTCAGCGGTCTTGTTTTTTTCTGCATTAAGGGAGACAAATTATTACGCATGAGGGGTGCACTCTTTTCGTTTACATTTTCCTTACTGTACCTACAATGTGAATAAATTACTCGTAGTACCTGTATATCACGTTTGACACGAATCGGCCTTCCAGTTTTGTGCTCTTATTTTGCGGCTTCTGCAGATAGTCTTTGGGTCATGCATCTGCCCTGTTGTGTAAATTAAGCATGAGCCTGATTAAGGAGTTTATATTTTGTCGCTCTGTATTCTATCCCAACTTCTGCGAAAAGTTTTTTTACACTTACTGAGGTCCCCCTAATAAACATTTATTATACAAACGATCTTGTCTGCTTTTATCTGTAACGTAGCCCCGTTATATCGCCCAAGTCATTTCCGATCCTAGTTAGCCAAGTCCATCTACAGCAAAAAGGTCTTAAAGTCTCTCTGAAACCCTATTTATACTGGCCTTTTTAGATGTAATTATTATCTCCCCTATTCACGGAGACTTACTTGATGAATACGCTGTCCCGGAAAAATGCTCCCGTATGTTCGGCCTTCTCAGATGTTATACCCGCATAAAACAACGTTTTTTAAAGGTCTACGGTTTTCGCGCCAAACATTTCTAAATGTCGAGATAACTGCGAACTCTATATGTTCAATGGATTTCTATTTGGAACGTTTGTCTAGAGGTTCCGCCATTTTGAAGTGGAGTACTTGACTTCATTTTGTCAGGCAGGAAAACGGCAATGGTTTGTTTATACCGGTTATAGTCATGCTTATTTGGTTCCTTTGTCACAAATTTATTATTACTTAATATTCATATATCGTCTAAAAATGACGAATTTACTTTTTAACTATGAACCAAATGCTTAATTTTAACCCGGTAGTATATAGGGCCTTATTATCTTCCTAAAAGATTTTACTTTAGATATAGACAGTTGTGATCATTCTTATTTAATGCGTTTGCCACAACTTTATCATTGCTTATTATTCATATATCATTCAAGGTGACAAATTTACATTTTGGCTATAAGCTAATTACGTAGCTTTAACCCGATAATATGTAAAGCTTTATTATCAACCTTAATGAGTTTAACATTAGACATAAACGGATAGACCTTTCAGTAATTACGTAGTATCAACCCTTTGTTTGCTACTCAATATGGGAAGTATAGAAGATATAGGGGGGACTCATCAAGAATGATATGGTATGCCTACATTATTGCCTGATCCCACGGGATTTCCATATTTAAACCACTGACCGCCGTGCCCAAAACAAAGATCCAGTAAACCTCTCTAATTTTTCTTACTTTCTCTAGATCTAACCCTGCTTTCTGGTGTATCCTTTCCAGGATATACCAGGTCATGTCTTCTGGTGATTGGTTTTGTTCGAAATAATGACTAACCATAGGGGCTGTCATTTTTCGAGTTCTTATCGCTGACCGATGCTCACTTAATCTAACATTTATTGATCTACCTGTTTGGCCCACATACCCCTTCTGACAGGGGCAGACGATCAGGTATATCACATTGGTACTTCTACAGTTATTTAAGTCTTGAGGCTTAATGATCTGTTTATTAAACTGAAGAGATGGGCCCTGAATAGCTGTCTCACATGATTTGCAGTTCGAGCACTTGTATGTCCCTTGAACTGGCTGTGTACTGGTAAGGGCTTGTTGACAGACCGTTGTTCTGCGGGTCATGCGTGATCTTACAATATGATCTTTTAAAGATCTGTTTCTTTTGTAGGCGAACATAGGCTTGGGCAACTGATTCTCTTTAGATAAATTCACATTAAGTATGTGCCAGTTAGCATGTACCACCTGCCTTATTTTTTCATTCAGAACCAAATGTTTCGTAATGAATACCAGGCCAGGATCTTTTTTCTCTTTAATGGGTTCAAGGAGGTGCTGGCGATCATAGAAGCGAGCCCGCTTGTATGAATCCCTCACTATTTTTCTGGGGTAGCCCCTTGCTAGAAACTTGGATTTCATCATAACTGATTTTTCATCATAATCAGATATGTTCGTGCAATTGCGTCAGAGACGCAAAAATTCTCCGAAGGGAACGCTGTTTTTCTGTACTGTCGGGTGGAAGCTATTGTAGTGCAACAAGGTATTCCTCGCTGTGGGTTTAACGAATAAGTCCACAGCGAGGACCCCATTCTGATGCTTGATCATGACATCCAAGTACTCCACCTGTTTATTGTCAATATGGTTGGTGAATTTGATGTTTATGTCACACAGATTTATCCACTCTAAGAATTGATGGAGATTATCCTCATTGTCATTCCAAATGAAGAACACATTGTCTATGTATCGTGACCAGCAGGTCACAGATTCATAGAACGGTGCTACTTCATTGAAGATGAATTGTTTTTCAAATCGAGACATATAGATATTTGCAATGGTAGGTGCACACGAAGCGCCCATGCTGACTCCCTGTTGTTGTTTAAATAACTGGCCATTAAATTCAAATATATTATCCATCAAGACAATTTTTAAACATTCCAAAATAAATATAGAGGAGCATGTTATATTGTATTTTTGAATAAACCAATGGACTGCTTCTAAAGCACCCATGATCGGAATGAGGAAATGTCTGCCAATTTTTTTTTTGTTCTATTTTTCCGCCCCTTAGGAGGAAACCTCCTGGTTCCCCTGATGCTCTTGATGATGTTTATCATTTTGTAATTGATTTGCAAGAGGTTAATAAAATTGTGATTCCGCAATTTCGGTGGATCCTTATATCACTATGCTTTTAACGATGATTCTATCCACTGCTAAGTTCTTTTCTGTCATTAATCTGAACAATTCATTTTTTAGTATTCCTATCCACCTAGACAGTAGGTCTGAAGAAGATTTAGATTCTGTTGTGCTCCTCAGGGCAATACATGGAGTACTAGTATTTATAGTCAAGCATTGAAAAGTCAGTTGGATTCACTATCACTTTCTGGTAATGTATTGGTGCAATATATCAATGTATCAAACAACACAGTCTGTGGGTCTATCAGGCTCTCCGAGAGGAGATCAAGAGCATAGACAGTATGAGTGAATTACTCCTACTAACACATGGAGGGAGACCTATTCAAGAGGACAGAATCCCATCACCCACTGAAGTGGCATGCTTCATCATCTGGGATCTCCTGTTGCTTGCAAATCCCAGTGCAACCAAGGGCTACAACCCCCTCAGTGTGAGGGAGGAGCTCAGGGATGTTTGGGTAGATCAGATTGGTGGATCTTCTAAAATCCATTTAGATGTGGAACAATTGCAGTGCAAAGAATAATGTGAAAAAGTGAGGTCAGAATTGGCTACAATGAGAGAAAAGACATCTTAATAATTAACTCCTGGTGTCAATGTTAAAAGAGAACAGTGCAAGCGTGATCTGAAAACATTGTTGAGCATGCAGTTTAAAGGGTGTACATGTTTTGGCCATGATGATCAATTTTTGATTGTGGCCTTCTTCAAGACCTAGATGACAATTGATACTGCAAGTACTATATGATAAAAATGTTAGTGTCATTATAATGACACAGTATACAAACACCAGTGATATCTTTTTTTAAACTATCTACCGGATGTGCTGTCCTCACCTGTGAAAGAAAAAACATGGTGATCATCAAACTAGACCATGATAGAAAGGAGGCGAAACATATTAAAATATTTGTACTGTACTTTGTTCTCTAAGTCATGAAACAAATTGCTTATTATTATTCCAAAGATGTAACTAGTGCCATTAGCACTGGAAAGATAAATGAATAATATTCCTTACCCTAATTTCACGGGTGGATACCTCACCTCACCTGACAGCAGCTCAGGACGTGAGGCCCCGCTCTATTGAAATGATCAAGCTGATTATAGATACTGTCAGTGTACCACAAAACAGTTTTCCATGCATTTTGTGTCAACTATAAAAATACATTCCTGACGAAACTGTGTGGAACCAGACTGTAATGTGTAATATAATATTATCTTGTCATCATTTTGTCAAAAGCCATGAATTACCATTGACAATAAGGAGCAACCACTCCGTTACATACGATGTTCAAATGGCGCATGTAAGGAACTTCACTGTTGATCTATAATCAGTGCCTATGAGCAAGATTATGAAAGTTCCTATAATAGATTATTTCTAATATGTAATAGCAATATACTATACTCTCTTTTGACGGATGGTACGTGGTTATGAAAACACATTGTTAATCGAGGATTAGAAAGTGTGAACAAAATGTACTAAGAAAAAGTTCCTACAAATAACCTATGGTTATGTATGATCGCACAGGGAATAGGTGTCTAGTAAATGGAGACATTATACTGAAGCAAATACTTCACAAAAAATACACTATACAAGGTGTATTACTGGAAATGCAAAGCCCAACAAGCATTCAGAGTTGAAAATGCCACAAGGGCATTGTCATTGAAGGCAGCTTACTCACCTCTCCGTCTGTACCCCGGACCTTTTTTCTGGCTGCCATCGGAGGTAACTGACAAGAGGGAGCGCGCTTTTTATACGTTGCACAGTGCTTTAATTGTGCTCAGCTGTTCCTCATTATTCTTCAGTCTTGTTGCGCCTTTAGTGCATCAGCATCACAGAGGTCTACATAATAAAATATTGATCATGGGGGCTGTAGTTCCACTTCATACAAGCAATCGGCTGGACTCGTATTTGATACAGACCTCACAGTTATGGTACCCCATGCTGTGTGGATACACTTTTGAATAAGACAAAGTCACAGCACCTCACCAGTGCATGTCCTACTGCCTATAAAGTGACATTGTTTGCTAAACACATTACGATTAAGAGATGTGCCACTCCAAATTCAGCCACATTTCTACCTCTCCCTTCTGAGAATGATGCAGTCGACAAACATGACTGTATTTACGGACAGAGGAAGAGATGAAAGGATGGGTAGACCTGACTTATGCTCCCTTATCTGACACTCAATGAAAACTATATGTCGATGGCTCTTGCTTTCAGTTACCAGATGGCACCACCACTGTAGCTTATGCTGTCTCTACATTGCGGACGGTGATAAAGACATCACGAGTTCCCTATCAGTTGGCTCAAGCTGCTAAGCTTGCTGCCCTTTTTCGAGTTTTTGAATTGAGTGATCGGTTGGTTATCAATATTTATACTGACAGCCAGTACACATTCGGGGTCGTGCATAACTTTTGGCAGCTTTGGGCAGAGAGAGGGTTTCTTACCTCCCATGGTACCAAGATTCAGCATGGGCACCTTATATTGCGGCTTTTGTCTGCTTTAAGGCTCTTCACGAAATTGGCAATAATTAAGAGCAGCGCCCATAAAAAGGTTACAGATGATGTGGGTAGCTGAAATGCTTCTGCAGATCAGGTAGCTAAGGTAACGACCCGAAGTAAATTGCAGGTCCAGATAGGTGGGTTCCTGAGGTTGTTATGTCTGAAAATACCCTTGAGAGTGTAAAGGAGATTCAAAGAAAAGCCACGATAGAGGAATTGGCCAAATGGCAGGAGAGTACAACACAGTAGATTGAGGAAGGGTGTTGGATCGATAATTTGGGGCAACAGAAATGGATGTTGTCGGATGCATATGTTCTGCCCGTGGTTACTATGACACATGGTCCAGCTCATATTAACGCAAAAGGTATTTGTAAATTGTTAGCCCCTGTGTGGCATAAGGATAACATCTCCAAGACAGCTGTGCATTTGGTGAAATACTGCCTTGTCTGTATTATGCGTAATCCAGGGAAGGGTACCCCTACACCACCTGGTAACTTTGCACCACCCACTTTTCCTTTTGAAGCCCTTCAAATGGACTACATTGAATTACAGAGATGCAATAATCTAAAGTACGTTTTGGTGGTTGTATGCGCGTTCAGTCAATGGGTTGAGGCCTACCCCACTAAAGATAATACGGCCATTACGACTGCGAAAGTTCTTCTTAAAGAGTACTTTCCTCATTTTGGCTGCCAATCAGCCACATTCAGCTGGCCTTGTTGAGAAGTACAATGGTACTCTCAAACTGAAATTGGCAAAAATCCAAGAGACAACAGGGTTAAAATGGCTAGATTCTCTACTGTTAGCTCTTTTGTCAACAAGAAACACAGCTTATTGTAGAACAGAATTGTCACCTTATGAGGTCGTGTCCGTGAGCCCGACAAATGTGTACGGCACTCCACGTCCTCGTAAATATTCTGATATTGAGTATCCTGTGTTGCTTATTTATCTTGGCCAGTTAACAGAAAGCTTACGTTCTATTCACAAACAGGTGCGGGAGTCCCTACATTCTGTACCAGACCTGTGCCTGGAGATTTTATTCTCATCCAAAACTTCCAGCGGAAAAAAAGTTTGGAGACGTGCTGAAAGGGTCCTGACCAGGTTCTGTTGGTGACACGGACAGCTGTAACAGTTGGTGGCCGAAAGAACTAGGTCCACACTACTCACTGCCAGAGGATTCCCTTGCGTTGCCATATGACCAGTATGTCAAGGAGGGTGTTGGCGACAAGGAGTGTGAACAGCTGCCCAGGTTTGTTCCTTTCAGTGATGCCCAGCTGATCTGGACCCAGACAGATAATGAGAACGATGATGTTTTGAATGAGGCTGATGCCGTAGAAATTCGAGCTGTTCAGGAGCATTTGTTTATTGATCACATGGTGCCAGGGGCTACCATGTAAAATTTGT
Organism: Lissotriton helveticus; assembly: GCF_964261635.1. NCBI lineage: Eukaryota > Metazoa > Chordata > Amphibia > Caudata > Salamandridae > Lissotriton > Lissotriton helveticus. The sequence goes on along the minus strand of NC_136070.1, from coordinate 862,575,162 downwards.
GCCCTCGGCTGAGGAATACTGAGTCCAAGGAGAAGAAAGATTAGGTATGGATTGCGCAAGACAGGTAGCACTGATCATAGTACCAATGGAATTAACTGAAATGAATGGAGAATTTTGTACTCACTTTGCCATTATCTTCTGAACTTTAGCTAGGGTGAGCAGAAGTATAACTTGCATGAATACCATCTTTATCAACAAGGGATAGATTAAAAGAGTTTAGGACAGAGCAGGCTCCTCCGCCGGTGCTCAAGAGCGTCAACTTATTGATGGACGATAGGAGCTTGTACCAGTGAGGCTCTGACTTACACTGGGAACTTGTATATTTCCTTTGTATCCTTGCCTCTTTGCAATCCATTAAGCATCCCTTTGGCAGAAAGTTTGCTGAAGAAGAGCAGCTAATGGTTCCTGTTGCACAGCGTGATATGATGTGGACACAGGAAAACAAAATGATATGTGTTGTTCTTTTGGTTTTGCTGATAATAATATTGTGTGGGGTGTCATGGGTTTTGAAAAATGATAAAAGTGTACCTTCACGCAGCAAGGGTAAGGTTATCTCCCCGAAGAGAAACAAAAGAATAGCCCCGAGTAATGTATTCTTGGAGACACGTAAGAGGTTCTTCGGGGAAGAGACAGTTTGTTACCCCACCCAATCTGTCAATAATCTGTCTACTGCATATCCATTGTCACTTTTAAACTATACTTACACTCGGCCACCCCAAAGAAATGAAAGGAGTATTGGGTTTTAGTTATCCCGGACCATGTCTATACCATACAAAGCCATTGGGAACAGGTTACCCAGGTTGTGATAACAATACATTTTGTGACAATTTCTATATGGAAAAAAAGAATGTTACATTGGTGGGTTGGCATTACAGGGACTTGATAGTTGCCTGAGAGGCTGGATATTATCCCGCTTGTTGCCCCATTGTGACTAGCACTGATACTTCACTGTATATCAATTGTTCAGGAATAGTGCTGTATAAAAATACGATCCCTTTGGTGAAAGAAGAGTATACAAGTACTTTTGGAAATAACTCCAGGTATGCAGCAGTGGATTATGAAGGACCGATCTATGCTCACCCAGGGGTTTTCTTCTTGTCTAATGGGACGTATTATAATGTCCACAATTAAACGACCACAGAACTGAGATTTACATTTATTGAGGGAATGATGAGAACGCAAAAACTTAGAGGGTGACCAAATCTTATCCCCCATGTTATAATCAAGAAAATGTTTAGGATATCCATCAGTATAGAACTTCATTCTCTTTTTAGACTCCTGAAGTTTTAATCAAATCTTATATTGAACCGTTTGCAACTGATATACAAAGCTGCTAGATGTAAGGAATACACCTGGACATTGAAAACGCAAAGGGAAGAATTGAGGATGAAGACCAAAAAGATAGAAATAAAGTGACGACTAAGTGGCACTAGGAATGGAGTTGTTATGGTAAAACTCAGCCAAGGCTAAAAAAGAAGACTAGTCACTGAGTGGAATCGCAAAACCATCAAATATATTGTTCCAGTCCCAGGTTAGTTCAGTTTGATGATTGGCTGAAGATGAAATCAGGAAGAGTAGGTCACATCAATATGGAGACATTTACCAGAGGAATTAAAAAAAACTGGTGACATATTGAGGTCGTCATCTAAAACAATAACTTGATGAAACCAATGTAAATGAAAAATGTCTTGTAAAGTAAACATTGCCCTAAGGTTTAAGCATAAGGTAATTTCTTTACTGCTGTAAAATCTGTCTTCATGGAAAAGAAATCATTGGTGACCATAATAACCTGATTACCTTCTGATTGAGGCAGGCCGACTTTGAAAATTAGTATGCCATGGCTCTGAAAGGGAAACATCCTTTACAACGAAACTTTTACAACGCACTACCATTACGACGCAACTTTTACAACGCAAACCATTACAACGCATAGCGCTGGGGGGCGCTCTAGGATAGGGAATGTATTTAATATACTATCCAACACCTTCCCTACTATCCACGGGACTGGAGTTGGAATAGTAAATTAAATAAATCACTATCCAGCGCCTAAAAGCACTATGCGTTGTAATGGTATGCGATGTAAAAACCGCGTTGTAAAGGCATGCGATGTAAAAGTATGCGTTGTAACGTCATACATCCCTCTGAAAGTACTGGCAGGGGCTGAAGATGTCCAGAGGACCGAGAGTGAGAAACCTTCCCCTGGGCACAGATGGGTGTGATATAACAAAAGGTTTAAACTAAGGTTCCGGTCACTTCGAAAATGGGTCTACTAAAAGAATGAAGAAGGAGCTCCAGAATAGATTTAATTTATCTGTGACTATCAATGGGAGAATCATGGCACATCTTGAAGACTTCCCACCTTAATTCTTTTGAGGGAAAGAAAAAGGCCTTTATTTGCAATTTAAGATCCCCTTGTTTGTAGGTTTGACCTCATAATGATTCCCAATCCTTTCAGGTGACTTTAGAACAACTGGCTTGAAATCTTTGAAGAAAGAATTGTCGCCCCAATGATATTTTGTGGAGAAAATATATTTAACCAAAAGTTGAAGATACTTGACCTAACAAAAATAGTTTCATTATTACTTGTTGAGGACTGCCATCCAACCCAACATATCACCCACTTTCTCACAATGGGTATGAAGAAAGTAGCTGTGAAGCACAAGCATCTGTCAAAAGCTTCCTTTTATAGCTGCAGAATGTAGGCCCTACATGGTGTAGGCCTGAGCAAGAGGCACTGTTTTTCGCACAGATGTCTGATAGTGGGCTTGTACCATGTGTTCATTCTTGCTACAAGGAAGGCTGCATTCTCCGAAACTGGTTGCTGTTGTATGTGGATTCAGTGTCCTGGTTAAGAATACTATATTTCACAAGTAAGAAATAGCCTTGAGGGTCTAGACAATGGGCTCTAACTTAGCATAGACCGTTGTGTCCTAAGCTGTAGTGTAGGCTGCATTTGATTTGGCTGTATATTTTATTTGTAAAGAATAACAGCTGCAATGCATTCATACACACCTCTTTATTTTTAGATTTCGCCTGGCTTAGCACTGCACAGCAGTGTTCGCGCAGGTGAAATCTTATGTTTTAGCAGTACTGGGGTTTGTCCCGCCTCTCTGTTCCATTGGCTAGCTCCATAAATGGAGGCTAGCCATTGGAAGAGAGATCTGTCTGTAATTGTCGGAGCAGATTTGTGGGCGTTCCGGCGATTTTGTCGCTCTCCGCCCCTCTGTGAACGTCATTGCGGCGGTGGGCGGTGGTTTCTTTTTTTTTCTTCAGAGGTTTTTTTTTGTCATTCCTCCAGGCCGACCGCTGCCAGAAGAAGTCCAGGTGAGTGCTCCCCTCCCCTCCCGTTGTCCATGTGCCTGTTCCTGCCCCCCTCCCGCTGTCCGTGTGCCCGTTCCTGCCCCCCCTCCCGCTGTCCGTGTCTCCGGCCCCACTTGTAAATGCTTGTTTAAAACGCTGCTAGGGGCTGGGTGGGCTCTGTGTTCTCATGCACTTAACACGAATGTACATTGCCAGCCCCTCGGTGCATGTCTAAGCAGCTCCCCCAGCCTGTGTAAGTGTTTGCCCGCAGTGACCTCGCGGCACGCACGTGCCTCGTTCGAGTGCCATACTGGGAGTAGTTATTTCGAACAGCACTGGGAGGGGGCGGCCATTGTAATTCTCAATCTTACTAGCTTTAAGTTCCTAAAAATGGCGTCCCGCTTTTGATGTTCATCGTTCCTTGTCCTCCTCGGGGCCTGGAATCGGTGATGCTCGTGCCACAGTGCTGCAGAAGATAACGGGTGTAAGAATAAAGTGGTGTGTGAGTGCTGACGTGCCGCTGGTGCTTCGAGTGCTGGGTGTGTTTAAGGGGAGTCTCTGCTGCTACTCCCTGTGTTATATCGGGTTCACATCTGTGCGATAGGCTCCTATGCTGTGCTCTTGTTATGAACCTAGTATGTACTGCTTCATGCCACTTCTGCATCCGTGAGGTTGCAGGTTTAGACTGACATCCTTGTAGTGTCGGGGATAGGGGGAAGTAATGTCATAGATTCGAATCCTGCAGGTTCACTCTTTCACCCTTGGGGTGTCAGGCTTAGGGGCAGTAAGGTCATAGGTTTTCATCTTGCTGGTGCAGGTTTAGGCTGTCATCTTTTGGGGGAGGGGGATCTCTGGGGTCTCCACCATGGCGTCCGTGGATACCGCACAGACGTCTGCACATGGAAGCCCTGTCGTGTAACTCCAGTTTAGCTGATTTTAGGAATAAATCGAACCGTGCTGCCCTGCAAAACTGCATCCGCAGCACCGGAATGTGTCTCTAGTGGTTGCACAGGGGAGCTGCCCACAGCCCACGGGGTCTTTCCAGGATCTGAAAACAAAATCATCATACAAGGGCCTCCCTCACCCCCAACATACCCCTCCCCCTCCCCCCTCTCTCATTCAACAACTCTATCCTTGTAAAATAGCGCCCTACCCTGTAATTACTTTCGGGACAATATACATCAGACAACAAAGGAGCCCTGCTGGGTGGACTTGATTGGTGAAACTGGAATCTCCCACGTTGCCAGTTGTCCTGTAGCACCCCGATGACCCCATTCAGCGCTCGAGAGATAGTACAATCAAATGGGGTGCGCAGTGTGACGCCCGTGTATGTAGGAGTTTCCATACTCCGCGTCAGTCAGTCTTGCAGACACCTGTCAGTGTGAATAGACAAAGCACGTCTGTGATTGCTCAACATGATTGCGTTAAAACACCCCCCAGCGCGCCGTTTCAATAGATCAGGGTCTGCCGTGGTGACGACACAGAGAGGGCAGCAGTCGTTAACAGGGGTGCATCTAAGACCTCGTGTTTAGATACAACAGTCCCTCCCTGCACGAGCTATAGTGGACGCAGAGCTGGCTGGTTCAGTGCCACATAGAGCACCAGACTGGCACCGGGGCAGTTTATGAGCAGCGCTGCACTTGCTTCTCCCCTGATGCTGTCCTCGTGAAAGTGCCGCGTGTTTCATTATTACTCTGTACATCCTACTCACAACTTTCACTACCTCAAACACTGTTACTGTGGGTGCCCCGTGGTCCTTGCTCAGTTAGCAGCAGATCAGGTTAATGGCGGCCACGTTCAGTGACGTAATATTAGCCCCGCGTCACCAATGCTGACCTTGAATGAGTGCCGTGTCTGCAAACGCTGCAGGCTACTGACATCTCATTCTGATTTAAATGTTCAGCGATAACCATGATGTCCAAACCCAGCCATGCTCGTCACCCTCTTGTCTTTTTCACAGCTTTGGTGCTAACATTTGTAACTGTTTATACGATCACATTTTACAGCCCCCCTCCTCTTGCATAAGGGCAGCATTCCATGCTTGCTGGGGCAATCAGGCAAGCTCGTGGCATGTGTATTCTACGCAGCTGACTGGTACCGGGTTTCCCTAGAACCAGCACTGACAGCGCACAGGATAAAGTATTCTTTGCACATTTTGGCAACTTGCACAAATGGCAGTTAGATTAATGCACATTTGATTTGTCCCGTTGCATAAGTGTTTGCACAAACTTTAGAAATCTCTTCCGTCTACTGCACTTTTACCCTAAAATGGATCTGTGTTGTGTGCAGTGGTAAATAACAGACACAACAAGCATTGGAAAGGGCATTAGATCTGCTCTCCATAAAACACTATGCTAACTGCAGCCAGCCTGTTTATTAGCGCCTCGCGCCTCGTGAACAGCTCCGCGTGCCCCTCTCCAGACTCCCCCTGCATTCCAAAGGAACTGTTCACGAGGCGCGCGACGCGATCCGATTGTTTCTGGCATGCCGAAAACAGCAGAAGTTCACGCGCGCAACGTTATCCTATGACAAAGTGCTGCGAGCGGCCAGGTCTTGTGTCCACTTTCCTCTCGTTGTCGGCTGAGCGGACAGCTATAGTTCTCTCTGCGAGAGCGCGCTTTTCGCAGCGAGCCCTAAAAAGCAAGTGCTAAAAAGGATCTCTATCGGGCTCTACATTTTGGCCCTCACCCTCGGGGTGAAAAAAAATCCTAACTCTTGAGAAGTGACAGGGGCGTAATACAGGCCCCCACACTCCCCGCAGTGCGGGGGGGGCGAGCTGCAGGGGGCCCCCTCAGCACTGTACTCACGCCAGAGAGTCAGCCTCTTATCCCCACCTTTGGTCGATCGCAAACACCAGCCAATGCACCAGATTGTCAGAGAAATATTTGCTCTTCCCGAATTGGGAGGCAGGACATTTTTATTAACAAAAAAAATGGTCTTCAAATCACAGAGCTGGGCGGAGAGGGATCTGTTAGCACCCTGTGAGCATTAAAGGTAAATCATGCAAGCGCAGAAGGCAGATTTATACGTTTCCATTTGCAGGGCTTCAAAGGAGATCACGCGACATAATAAAAACTAAAGAACTGTGTAGGTGCAGAAATTGACAGGGACTTTTTTTTCTCTGACTCTGCATTGACTCAGGGTTGTCATCCTTAATTCTACATCTAGTACATGTATTCTAGTAACTTGTTCTTTGTTTGTTGACTCTTCGCACTGACTCATGATTGAGGATTCAAACAGATTAGTGGAGCGTGGGTGAAGAGCTTCATAGGAATGGGTGTAATAATGTTTCTACTTCTGAGGTTTCATTTAGCTATTTAAGGTATTCTGGGAGTTGTTTTCGTTTGAGTGGCAGGCCGGATACCAATGGTTTGTTCAGAATAGCCAAGCACTAGAAACATGGCTGTGCTTGCTTCCCTGCCCCCTGGCTGTGCTTGCTTCCCTGCCCCCTGGCTGTGCTTGCTTCCCTGCCCCCTGGCTGTGCTTGCTGCCCTGCCCGTGCTTGCTTCCCTACCCCCTGGCTGTGCTTGCTTCCCCGCCCCCTGGCTGTGCTTGCTTCCCCGCCCCCTGGCTGTGCTTGCTCCCGCGCCCCTGGTTCCCCTTCCCCTGGCTGTGCTTGCTCCCCTGCAACCTGGCTGTGCATGCTTCCCTGCCACCTGGCTGTGATTGCTTCTCTGCTCCCTCGCTGTGCTTGCTTCCCTGCCCCCTCACTGTGCTTGCTTCCCTGCCCCCTTGCTGTGCTTGCTTCCCTGCCCCCTCGCTGTGCTTGCTCTCCTGAGTGTGTGTGTGGCTCTGGGTGGGTGTGTGTGGCTCTGGGTGGGTGTGTGTGGCTCTGGGTGTGTGTGTGTTTGTGTGGCTCTGGGTGTGTGTGTGTGTGTGTGTGGCTCTGGGTGTGTGTGGCTCTGGGTGTGTGTGTGTGTGTGTGTGGCTCTGGGTGTGTGTGTGTGGCTCTGGGTGTGTGTGTGTGTGGCTCTGGGTGTGTGTGTGTGTGTGTGGCTCTGGGTGTGTGTGTGTGGCTGGCTCTGGGTGTGTGTGGCTGGCTCTGGGTGTGTGTGTGTGGCTCTGGGTGTGTGTGTGTGGTAGTAATTGCTGTCTGCTGAGCTCGTCCGTAGGGTACAATAGGTCTCACATTTGCGAGAGATTAAGCTATTGGCAATGTAAATGACAATGCCATTTATTTATCTGTTTTCAAAACCAACACATAAATACAAATTTTGTCATTTATAATGCCAATAGCTCTAATTTTTCCAAAGGCGAAACCGTTGCATTGTAAATGCTTGTTAATGATTTCGGTGACACTCATTGGCCACACTACTGGACTGTACTCCTTGGTCAAATGAACACTGCCAACCCCATCAGTTCTAAACATACTGCTATCTAATGTGAAAATGGCTCTGTTGTAAAAATACTTAACTCAACAAGCGAAGGTTCTACCTAATGAGAAGTCAGTTTATTTAATAAAACTAAAAAAGGAAAACTTGAAAAAGAATTTAAAAAATGTAATACCCTAAAGAATTGAATTGTTCATATCAAACAAAGCAACCTCATTAGGCTTTGAAAATTCTCTTGCAGCCCTATGTCAAAACATCATTTTCAGAATTATCGACCTGCACATATATCGAATCCATAATATTGACTACCATGAAATAGTCAAATTAAATATATACAAAGAAGTATAGATATCGGATTCTCAATTCATATGTCCTAGTTAATTGTTCAGCCTCAACATGTAAAAACATAACACCTGATAAAAATTAAACCTATACAAACAATGTTAAAAATGTAAAGAACATTCTTACCCATTATAAAAATTAAGCGTTTGCCATTTAGCCCTTAAGACTTTGAAAATAATCTGCTGATTGCAATGCCTTTCAAGTACATAGCCTTGCAGACTAGAAAGATATGTTACTATTACTATGTATAACGTTGGAATGTGGGATTCAGAGTACAATGACAAGTCTTTGTAATAGTTTATGCTGTCATACATCATAAACACATCTACTTGCAATTATGTTACAGTGGTAATCGATACTGTGGAGTCAATATAAATACAGGTCAGTGCTATAATTTTGTCACAGGGCTGATATGTAGCCGATTTTCTCAGGTTGCATCCACATCCAGATGTCCAGGTCTTCCCAGAGAATGACCACCTTCAGTAACCACGTTGCCACCGAGTCTCAGCAGCGCCCAGCAGTTGGTGCCTTCTGGAAAGAGTACCAGGTATTAAAACCCAAATGTAAAAACCTCCCAAGGGAATAAGCGAGGAACCAAGTCTGCCCATAGATGACTTGGCTTGATAACCGTCGAAGAAGCCTAAAGATGGAGGAAGAGGCAATAGCAGAGATCTGAAGAAACTGTGGAGAATAGCTGTCAGGCGCAATGGAGGTATACTGACACCTGAAGGAAAAAGGGCTGATTAAATTGCATACAGAACTGACTAAGATCCTGGGGAAATCACTAGAATGAGCCAGGAGCAAAGAAACGCCACAGACTATTTCTTATAGTGTGCTGACTCCGGGAGTAGAAGGATCTCTTCTCTTTCATAGGCTAGGAGCAGGAAAGGATGTCAAGAACAATTGTCCTCCATCTTGTGTTGGAAAGTTTCCTTTGAGAGGTATATAAATGATCGCTATTATGGATTGTGAAGAATATACCTTCCCGGAGGGCCATGCTGTGGAACCCAGAAAACAGGAAATGGCCAGGGTGCTGCAGATGATGTGTTCGCAAATGATGTGTGCCGTTCTTGAGAGAACCCCCCCCCCCCATGGTGAAGACCATTGGTGATGAGTGCCCTACCGGTGGGCAGACTGGCCACTGAAAGGTAAGTTTAATTAAGGAAGGAGGCAGCCAGCCAGTGCTGTCATGGACCTACCAGGGGTAGTGGTGCCACAAACGTAGACAATGGTGCACCATATTCCTCTGTACATAGAGGACAGCTGTGTAGCATAGCATGGATTCCCTGTATCTTATTACAATTAAAGAAAATAGGTCCGTCTGCCGCCATTAGGTTAGGTGAGGGAAAACTGGACCCCCTCACATGTCTTTAGTCTGCTGTCAGTGTACATGCTATGCTACTGATTTTGTTATAGAAATACAATGGGTTCTCTTGGGAGGTAAATATTTTTTTTGAACACTAACTACTTTTGTCCTATAACTTACATGCATAAGTAAATGATTGCAATACACACAATGGTCTGTTTTTTGCTCCATATATTCTTGTTCATACAACAAACTTTACAAAAACACACACATTTTTCACAAGGCTGTCTTGCGACAGTGGCATACAAGTGAAATTATAGTGAAATGTGGTCAAGTGATTTAAACAACATAAATAATGACATAAAAATGACGTATAAGAGGCACAGGAGGCCTTTTCCTGCTCTCCACCCAGCTGTCTATTTCGCCACAGATCTTGACGGTGGTGGGCCAATGCTTCGCCATGTTCTACTCGCTGAAAAAATTCCTTCCTCTCCTCTCTCTAGAAGTGAGGAGAGTGGTGGTTCATGCATTGATCACTTCACGTCTTGACTACGCTAGCACTTTCTATCTAGGAGCTGCAAAGCCATTGGTGAGCCACCCACAGGTGGTCCAAAATGTAGCAGGCAGGCTTCTTCTACATCTTCCTAGGGGCTTGTCCACCCCATCGGGATTGAAAGCTCTCTGTTGACTGCCCATCAGGAAACAGTTATTCAGTAGTGGCTCGGAGTGGGAGTGTTGCTGGGCGGCGGGGCGGGGGAGGGGCAGGGTGGGGGGTAGTAAACTCCGGCATTCGGCCGACCGGAGGTAAGTACATAAATAAATAAATAAAACAAATGACATTGGGCACGCTGCAACGCAAATGGCGTTGCAGCACGTGCAATGTAATTCGTTTTATTTATGTACTTACCGCCGTCGGCCGTATGCCGCCGTTTAATACCACCCAGCAACACTCCAACTACAAGCCACTACCGCAGTTATTATTCAAAGACCTGGATCCTCATTTATGAGGCCTTGCGTGAGTTTTGCGCTTCCGATGCGTCACTTTTTGTGAAGCATCGGCGGCGTAAAACATGCCTCCTGATGCGCACTATTTACAAAGTGACGCATCTAAGCAGATGCGTCACTTTGTAAACCCCTGCGCTACATTATACCTGCGTCAGGTGTAATGTATGCAGAGGGGGCGTTCACCCGCAAAAAGCCTCGTAATAATTTCACTGGGTCACTTTTAGGACGCTGTTGCGTCAAAATCTTGCGCCTGCCTCACAGCTGGCGTAAGACTGACACAAGCCCTTTCACATGGGGCTTTCCCCATGTGAAAGGAAGCATTGCTGGAGTTGCGTCACTTTTGTGACACACTCCAGCAATGCGTCACTTTTGCGCCTGCAGATACGTCAGAAATACTGACGTATCTGTAACTCCTTGCGACATGATGCGTCATATTATAAATATGACGCATCAATCATGTCGCAGGGAGAGCGCAGTGAAAAGTGACGCATCGCTGTTTTCACGCAGCGATGCGTCACTTTTCATAAATGAGGCCCCTGGTCTTGGTGCATAGGGCAGTGCATTTAGCTAGTCTGGATTATCTGGCGAAGAGATTTGTACAGTATCGTCCTAGAATGCTGCGTTCTTTTACCTCTATTCTATCGCATCAAACATGTCGGCAGGGGAAGCAAAAGCCTTCTCCTTTCTGGCAGCTAAAGCCTGGAACCCACTCCCATGCGATTTGCATCTGATTCCTCTCGAGACTGCATTTCGTAGGAAACTGAAATCCTATCTCTCCCCAGTGTGACAATAAGATGTGTGTTTGTTAGTGTGTACTGTAGGTTTTTTTTGGCCCTCAAGCGCTAAAAACACACCTCGAAGTAGCCGTGCCCTTTACAAATCTCATTAATTCACTCATTTTTCTTTCAAGCTTAAGTGGATCTGTATAGACATAAGATCACCTTTCATTACAAATGGAAAATATGTTTTGATTCCTAATTTGTTTTACTTGTATAATAATTTAAAATGTACGATTGGTGATTGTCTTCTTCCAAACGCTGTGAAGCAGGAGCTTAGCTATAAATAGTGCAGGCGCCGCGTTGGCAACAGGCCCTTGAAGTGTGGGGGCCCACTGCCCCTCAATTACTTGCTATTTTTCACTATAAGGCAAGGAGTTAGCCGTCCTAATTTCTTTGTTTACATTTCATTCCATAGCACCTTTGCTACTCCACTGCTGTTTGCTAGATGTCCTTGTTTTCAGTGATTTACGGGCACATGCATCATTGGTTTTTGCATTCGCAAACGGTGCGAATCGGAAAAATCGGCCGTTTGCGAATGCAAAAACCATTTTTGGGATGCATCAAACTTTTTTGCACAATTCGCATTTTTTTGCATTTCTAAAAAAGGCGAATGCATTTAAGGAATCGCATTTGTGCGATTCCTTAAATGCAATGCATCATTTTTTTAAAAATTGCGAATTTGGAAATTGGAAGTGCAAATTAACACGAGGTTGACCCTCGTGTTAATTTGCGAAAATTTTAAAAAAAGCAAAAAAATGCAATTTTTCAACTTGCATGTTACAGACACACATGTCCTTAGGACATGTGTGTGTGAAACATCCACTTAAAAATACATTTCAGGGGTGCAGGGGGGGGTCCTTTGGACCCCCCCCTGCACCCATGGAATGCATGAACATTATGCGAATTCTATTTTGCAAATTCGCAATTCCCATTGATTCCTATGGGCCTTTTGGTCCATAGGAATCAATGGGAAATGCGAATTAGCAAATTAGAATTCGCATAATATTTGCGAATCGGTAAAAAATGCGAATTTTACCGAATCGCTAATATTATTAGAAAATATTCATGCATCCCGTTTTGCGAATTCCAAATTGCGATTCGCTATTTTTCGCAATTTGGAATTCGCAAAGGCCGGGATGATGCATGTGGGTGTTAGTGTAACAATGCATTCAATGCAATCTGGAAGTTGATTTAGAAATGCTTTAAACTGAATAATTAGCTCTTTGCTCTTCTTGAACCGGTGCAGCGTGGCTTTGTGCTATGACCGTTAACACAAATGTCAACTACGCTGAAGTGAAATATGTAATGAGATTGAACCCCATAGCGCAAGGGGCACGGATTTTGCTGATGAGTGTCGCACAGCAGCATTTTCCTTGTCTGACATTCTTGTAGCTATTTATATTCCAATACTGATTCCGGCTTGTTTGTCATTGTTACAATTTTTTGTCTTTGCATCATTTAAAGTCTACCGCATAGTGTAGTGCGATCAGCAGCCTATAAAAAGTAAATGAACATTAATAATTGGCTCTAGCTAAATCTAGCTAAACCTACGCGGAAATAAAGATTCAGTTCTGTCAACACCTCATTATTTTCTTTACTAATTAAATTGAATAAGATGACGCAACCAGCCACTACAGTAAAGACAAAGAGAAATACCAGAGATGAGGTTGATGGTGGTACTTTGTTGGAGTGGTGAGTGCTAAAGGAACTTGGATTAGCTTAGAGCTGAGACAGTCAAGGTAGTGGTCCTACAGGAGGAAGCCTGTTGTGACTGAGGAGAGCGATGTGAAAGGGGACGTGTAATATGACATCACATCCTGCCTGGCCAAAGAGGAGATGAAACGTCCTCAAACCCCCCCCCCCCCTACCTAGCGCATTGAGACCCTCACGGGTGAGTAGCGCTCTTTATTAACCTTTGATTGATTGATTGATTAATTGAAATACAATATAGAGACAGACTTAGGATATTGCAGTATTGATTTAAACACATACCTCCTTGCATGATTCACAACAGTACATCAAGAGCTTCTTCTCTCCAGCATGCCAGTATTTAAACGCAATAAACCTCTTCTTAGCACTCAATTTCTTTAAGGAATGAATTTACTTTGCAGTCAAACTACTTAACACTTTGTAGTTTTTGCAACCTGAACTATGGACTAAAGTGCCTGTTTCTGCCAGCATGTTCTTCTGTTAAAATGATCAAACATTCGCCAGGGTTGTATGAACGAGACACGCATGGCTGAACCCCCTTTGCCTCTACATTGCGGTTCCGGCCACAAATCTGTCTTCAACACGCCTTGTGTTAACACACATGCCTTTACCACGCATGCCTTTACAACAATATTCATTGTAAAGGCATGATTGCTAAAGGAAGGGTGTGTAGCTTGCCAGCTACTCACCCATCCATGCAGATTCGCTCACAGCCACCTGAAACACCTTCTAATAGCACCATGAAAACGTGCAAAACCACTCCTTTCCATAGGCCCCATTGCAGGCGTTTTTCCATTTTGAAACTAGACCCAAGACCACTCCTTCCTGTTGATCGATTTCCTCCCAAAAAATCACATTCACAGTAGACATCCAGGGCCATCAGTGACAGAAGCCATTTTTACCTAAAGCAACTGGAACCCCCCAAAAGCATTGCTCGACAGCTCCCAAAACGGGCGAGATGGATAACATTGCAAACCAGACCTTCACAAAAATTGTGTTTCGACCCCTTCCACTTAATTGATTTTCTTGAAACTTGGACGCACACTACTCCCACTTATCTCCAAGTACCTCACCAAGCTGCATCCAGATCGAATCTCGGGAAAGGGTACGACTTCTGACCAAATGCCCCCCATCACTGCCAATTGAAAAACAAGCAAAGGTCAGTCAAAACAAGTAAAAAACACATCAAATCCAAGCCAAATCTTGCCAGCTCCAATATGCATGAAACTAAAATGAGCCCTAGACTCCCGGAACCCTAGCACAACCCTAAGTCCAAAAAACTTCCACAACCGCCTATGCCTTGCTAGCAACCAGATCAAATGGCAGTGAATATTTCAATATCTTGACTCTGTAGTTTACCATTGTCCAGTGGTTAGTGACATTTTTGACAAATATTGGAGGTAACGTTGGCAGTCTATTAGAAACAGCCCAGAGGCACCTAATGATCCTGTTTGAATGCTGGCAACGTTGTACAAAACTGCCATGAAACAGTGAAGGGTGCTATAAAACTAAGTGTGAGTCTGTGTGTGGAAGATTGCGCAGCAGTCATCTATGCTTACCGCCACATATCTAGACGAGTCACTGCAGAAAAAACGCATGCGCATGTGCAGATGCTCCACAGCGGCTAAAGCAGCTTGCTCTTTGTTGTCTTTGCTCTCCAATAATTGACAGCACTGGACACTGCTCAGTGCTGAAGCATTCATGTTTAATAAAGAAAGAAAATAAGGAACCTGCGATTTCATTGGATAAGCTTGCCCAACCTGTGGAAACACTAATTGTTTAGCATCTCCTGTTGTATAGCGTTTTAGGGCCCTAGTGTAATTTTCCCGATTCATGCCCTTATATAGGTATAAAATATCGTACCCTTATATAGGCATAGAAATCATAACCATATTAAGACATAGCTCAAGTAGTCCTAATACGGCTTGGCTACTTCCACTAGTTCCAAAAATCTACAACGATTTCTTGAAAAAACCCGCCTTCAGCAGTCAGGGACTTCCCCCTGCATGAATATTAATTCATCCAAGAACTCATGGAGTTTTCAGAGAATTAAGTCTCTAATGACGTTATTATGTCCAATCTCAGAACCTTCAAGGTATAAATATGCCCACACTTGTCCAAACAAACACTCGGTGGTTTGGAGCAGTTCGACTATCTGCCTACACGACACATCTCGCCGCAGTAAGTGCCGAAGGAAGCCGACCCTCCAGCTGATACACTGAGAGACGCTGTACTTTCTCCAGCCAAGAGATCCAGCTCCGGTGTTTCCAGGCTACCCTTGCGGGTTGCTGGGAAATCGAGTCCTGGGAGAGAGATACCAGACCTCCCACATTCTAAAACCAAGGTACGGAGCTGATTAGACCCTAAGAGAATTCTTGGATTAAATTCTTGGCAAAGAATACTAAAACTAGGCTACACCTTACTTACTTCTTCCCTTGTACTAGACCTAGGTTAGGTACACCGGGGTAGGCGTATTTTAGAAGCACCAGTTGAGTACTTTTAGCCATTATTTATCACTGTATGTATTTTATGCATTTTAGGTATTTTATGGCTCAGAAACCATATCATGCTTTTGCAATATTATTTTATAATACTCTTCGTACTGTACGCTTTGTACTTTACCGCAAGTATTAGGATTGCAGCAGTTAATTTCTTATGCTTGAGAAAGAAGACTGTTCAATAAATACCTTTTATTCAAAACGCCCGTCTCTCTATTTCTCTGCACTTGTGGTGAAACGAAGCCTGCACGAGGACCGCTATCAGATAGAATTGAATTAGGATAGCTCTTCCTTTTAAATACCTCCACTAAAAATCTGATAACAGTTGCAGTTGAAATATTGTGTACACATACTTCCTCTATTGATCTAAAATGCAAGTCCTTTAAGACTATAAGATATGGTGTGGGATGTTCTCCAACTAATGGCCCTGTATCTATTGCCACGTCTTTCAAAGGAAATTATGGTAATTCCCAACTAACCATGGGAATATGCCTAGTCCACAAGACCTTGTCACTGCTACTTCATTCTATACAATCTCTCACCATATGCTCCACTTCAATATCAATACCTGGCCACTAAAAATGTAAAGTAATCTCTTCTTTATTTTGGCTATGCCCATGTGGCCTTCATGAGCAAACATTAGCAACTCACCTTGCAAACCTTGAAATGGTATAAGTCCTGTTCCTCTTACTAAAACCCCATTATCTACAGGTACGTCCTCTTTAACCATGGACAATGGTTTATCTAATTTTGTGAAATATCCTGAAGTACAATAGCTACCACCATAGACAAACTGAATCATTGACAATTTCAACTTTCCAAACATCCTCCTAAACTGCTCCCATCAAGACCTCACAAACACTAAATTCTGTTCAAAAACTCATCTTGATAAGTCTGTGCTTTTTCGGAATCCATTAATAGAGATAAACAATCTGCTGAGAAGTGCTTTACCCCTGAAATGTACCCCACATAACACAAAACTCTTGAGGAGCAATTACTCATTTTCTTTTTAAAGACAAGCTAGAGTAAATTCATTGGCTCGAAAAACCTCTCTCAGAGGTTTTTAATCAGGACGTACTTTAAAAGTGGTAACCTGCACCAGTTTGTTTAAAATTGACTTAAAGCTCAATAAATCACAGGAGCTCATTTCTCAATAACTGAATAATTGAACTCAGCACCTCAGAGACAACAACACACACATGAAACCAAATGTAAACTTCTATATCTTCTTCTAGCAATAACTGCCCCTATAACGTTTGCACTGGCATCAGTTATAATATACCTATTACCTCCAGGTTCAAACACTTTTAAACTGAGGGCACTTTGAGATCTTCGTTCAGTGCATCAAATTCGTTCTTACGGTCACTGTTTATATTTTTGCCTAGCAAACTTCTTAAGTGAATTGATTTGGCACCATATCTTGATGCTCTTATTGGAATTCTCAACCATCCCTAGAAAAGACACAAGTTCATCCTTGATGCATGGCTCTTTTATTTTTCAATGGCATCAACTAATTATTTATTTTGTGCAAATCCTCAGTCGAGAAATATGATGACCCAAGTAATTCTTTTTATTTATATCAAAGTGGAGGGAAGAGGATTGAAGGTCCATTCAGTTCCCCTGGACAGATACGCAATAATCAAAATAGAATGGACACTGGTATCTACAAAACCATTGGTTTGTATTCGAAAACCCTCATAGGCATCCTGATTTTATCGTTGCGGTGTATCTTTTTTCCGCCCCATCAGGAGTCGTGGCGTATTCATAGGGTATTCGATTAACGTGCTGGGTGCCAGCCTCACCCGAGGCTACCTCCGGTACAGGTAGAAGTTTCCAGAAATAATGAAAAAGGAGGTAAAAAACAGACACTGTTTTACCCAATTCATCGTTAAAATACATTTGTGAATTCCTTTCACGGCCTGTAACATCCACTTCAACTTCTTGAATTTGAACATGAGTGTTTGCATTGGGATTAGGTTTAGCACCTAACAGTCTTTGATGAGATAATCTAATCAGATTATTCCCTTTGTTTATAACCTATCATCTTCATAAGAATGCCACCATACTCACCGGGACACACAACCATTTTGTATAACTTCACTCTCTCCCTGAAAGTCTCCTCAAAAGTCTTTTGAGGAGATGCAAACAAAAATCAGACCCTGTCTCTTACAAGAACCTATTTTCTTTCAATGACTTGAAATACAATTTCTTTCACCTCACATCATTGTTTCTTTTTACCCTTACTCTTACAAAATTCTGATAAAATCACTTTAACCAGAAGCATTGCAATAAATGTTAATGTCTGGATACACACTTAGGGCCAGATGTACGACCATTCCAAATTGCGAGTCGCAATTCCCACTCAATTGCGAGTCGCAAATGGCGAGTCGCAATTTGGAATGTACAACAGTGTTAGAGACACAGATTGTGATTCCCAATGGGGTCGCAATATGCGAGGCTCATGAATATTAATGAGCCACTCGCAATTTGCGACCCCATTGGGAATGGCTGGCCCTCCCAGGGATGGAGGCCTGCTGGGCTCAGCAGACTTCCATGTCTGGGACTGCTTGTCGATAAAGCAGTTTTTTTTAAATGGAGCCCATGTTCCTTAAAAGAAAACAGGTTGGGTTTAGAAAAAAAAAAATGAAACGTTTTTGATTTATTTTTAAGGGCAGGTGCCTGCCCTTAAAAAATACATAAAGAGGGTGGTAATTTGCAAGTGTTTTGCGACCGAAATTGCGGTTGCAAAACATTGGTGCATGGTTTGTGACCCACTATTAGGAAGGGAACGCCCCTTCCTAATAGCGAGTCTAAAAATAGTGTTTGAACATGGCCATATCAGAATTAGCATGCGCGAACGGGTCGCAAACCCATTTGCGCATGCTAATTTTCATAGTACATCGTCCTTAGCTTTTTGCCCATTCCTTCTACAACAAAAACATGTTCCTGTATAATCACTACACACATTTGTCTCTTTAATTTCCCTTTTTTTTGTTTGTTATATTTAAATTTGACTAGATATGCTACCTCTAGAACATTTTGGTAAATTTAGGGAGTGTTTAACGTTTATTGAACAAAACCACCTAAACAATGTAGGATTAGTGAATATTTACGTTCAGCACTATGATTAGTGCCACAAACTCTTTCATAGTTTTCAGAAATCTTGCTTCATTTTTGCCACTTCACTGTTGGCTCTCCAGGGCTGCTTAAAAAATATGGTGGTAGAGTGATATTCTGCATGTTAGTACTTAACTCATCAAAGAAAAGTCAAGGAAATCACTTGTAAAATTACCTTTCATTAATGCTTCACATTGAGAGAAGGATGATGCCATGTTGCCATACCCGGAGTCTGGGTCACGGTCCGAGCTGTAGGAGTTACTGACAACTGGACACAGTCCTGGAAAGTTTCCTCCCATGCACAAATTGAATGCCCTACATTGGCAGACAACTAGGTGAGGTGGCCCCAAAATGGATAACAACATGATTTTCCAGCTGAGAGTGTGATCTGGAAGTATGGGCTCCTGTACAGTAAGCCTGTGAACCCAGAACCTAGTACAGCAAAAGGCCAGTAGTCCCAGAGGTGGACATGATTTCCTATTGTCACTAGCCAATTATGACCCTTTAGCTGAGCACCTTGGCACCAAATAGCCCAATAGCAGGTTATAGCCTTTGTTCTACTAGCAAGGTATGGGCCAGGATGTTAAGAGGAAAAAACATGCCCCGCTTGGCAGATGCGGTACATAGAACAAAAGGCCCTGGTGGACATAGTACATTAAGACAAAGTTCTTAACATCACACATAAAATGTATCCAAAAGCAATTTAAAGATAAATTCAGTGCAATTATTCACCTGAAACACGGATTCTCATGTCCACTGAGAATACAACAAAAGTGCATATTCAAAAAATTATCACAAAATTCAAAAGCAGTGCCCGATTACGAGAGGAAAGATAAGTGCAGCTTGGTGCAAAAGTGAAGGTAAATGTGAGAGGGAGGGCAGTGAGCAATACATACATCTAAATCATACAGAATGCCAATCCGGCCTAAGGTACATGGCAAAGCTATTTACAAAACCAAAATATGAGAACACATAAAAAAAGCCTATCACTGTTGTCCACAATGGTGAATGTAAGGTAGAGCCATCGATGTTTCGACCCTGGGGGATAAATGTAGATAGCTGGCGATCTTACAGTTGTGTCTTCATCAGGAACAACTATGGGGACACGTAGGTGTAGTTATGGGACCTCCATTTGGTTCAGGTGATGTTAGGAATTAATCACTGTTAGTGATGTAGTAAAGGAAAACTACCCTGAAACCACCGGGGGTGTAGGGTGGTAAGTAGTTAGAAGATGGGCCCTCAGGCTCCGATGTCAGGAAAGGAAGTTGAATTGTGGCTGGATAAACATAAAAGTACAAATCAGCACACTTCCCGTTTCGGGCTACACAAGGTCAAGAAATTGACTGAATATCAAAGGACCCCAGACACAGAGAATATTCACTTACTTTCTTCGAGTAGTATATTAAATATCCTGGGCTTGAATGAATCTAAAATCCCAAAGAGAAATGTAAAAATTCAAAAGAAAGGTCCATAAGTATAAATCCAAATTGTGATCGCAAACGTAGAAATTCGCAGATTTTCGGTATTTGCGATCGCAATTGGGCTTAGTGGTATGTAGGAATGAAAAACAACCTAGAAAAATAAGGAATCGCAAAATTAGCGATTCCCTATTTTGCGATTGCATTTAAGGAATAACAAATTGTGATTCCTTAAATGCAATGTAAGAAGCACAGAAAAAGTGCAATTTGGCCTTAAGGAATTGCAAACTACCATCAACTTCAAGTTGGTGGTAATTTGCGATTTCTTTGAAAAATTCACTTTTTTGCATTTTTCCAAGTGCCATGTGGCGCACATACATGCCCTTACGGCATGTATGTGTGCCACATGTGCACACATGCACATTTCAGGGGTGCAATAGGGTGTCCTTTTGACACCCTGGCACCCTTGAAATTGCATTCTCTATTTGTGATTCTCTACTGGAGAATCGCAAATTGAGAATGTCTTCCTATTCATTCCTATGGGCCTCCAGGCCCATAGGAATGAACGGGGAAGTGTTCCTTAATTGCGAATCGCAATATTATTTGCAAATCCTACATACAAAGCTTTTTGCGATTCTCAAATAGCAATTCACAAAAAATCAATATATGAGAATCGCAAAAGAACATTTTGATATATATGGCCCTAAGTGCATACTTGGGGCACAGCGTGGGACACATACCTGAAAGGGCCGCTCACATCCGTCTCGCTGGAGAGAAGACGGAGCACTGTGCCTACAGTTCCTTAAATACTGGCTCATGGGGCCAGACTGCGTGCACGCTCTTCGCTCCAGTGAGCAGCACCAGAGTGCTGCTTGCAGGGTGTCGGTGCATCCGTGAAATTGTCAGGACCGACAATTGCTCTGTGTGTTACTCACTTTACGAGCAAGCACCCTGCTTAAAATGGCATGTTCAACCTGGGCTAAATATATAAGAAAATAATATGCCATACGGTGTGACATAGTGTATCTAAACAACGTGTTCATGGGCTACACTAAATAAAGATACACCCTCTTCTATTTGTACATGGCTGCCTATCTGATAGCTTTATTAATTCTAACGATGTTGGTGCATAATTGTGAGGGGTAGAGTAACTTGTATGAAGATTGCAAATGAGAATAAAGCTGCTGATGGCAGAATGAACCTTTTAGGAATCTTGCAAGGGAGATTACATGGGGTACAGGCAAATGATGACAGTATTATATGACAGTGTGTCTCCAATGTGAAGACCTGGCCACATTTTCATTGGTCTACAGAGAATTTAAACACATAGAAGAACATACCAAATAATACATTAGCAGCTGCCAATGTTAGAACAATAATGCTATGAATATAGTCATATATCAGTGTGTAGTCAAAAACGTTACTTAGTGAGAGGCACAATCAAGACATATGGCCTATACATGTTACATTACACAAACCGCCCAGTGTTGAGCATAATACCCAGACTCCTTAGACTCATGTTCTAGGAAGACATGAAGTTTGAAGAAACAAATGCTGGAAATAAATACATGGAGTATGTATATAGCATACTTTTTTACAGGGAGACCTATATGCTGTCACCTTTGTGTGTAGGCGAGGTGTTACTTTGGAACAAGGTATGCTGTTGATGCACCTCACTATTCATTCAATCACCATACATCCTAGCTGGACACTGCTGACATCCACCTCATTAAGCCCATGCTGGATAGTGTCAAGGGTGTGCATTCATTTTCATTTTCTCATGTTCGGGACCTGCTGGATGTCCCCACCCCTGACGCCCACATTAATCTTCTCAAGGACAACCCAACTGATGCTGTCTTGGGGGTGATTGGCTGCCTTAAAAAATGTTCCACCAAAGGTGCCGGCACTACGCCACACCTTACCCTACTGCAATGTTGCAATATACGTGTCTTCACTTTGTGATGTGTTTGTCCCACGAACATCAGATCACATGGGCATAGAATAACATAGATAACATCTGCTGTGTTACATTTGGTATGAGTTTTAAGATCATTTGTATGATTGTTGTATGTTACTTGTTTAGTCTGAGAGGTAAGGTGGCAGGCCTTACAGCGTCCATGTTGGTAGTGTCCAACTATCTCAGGGAGATCCTGTCGGAGGGATGGTCGGCAGCAGAAGCGAGGAGGCCGTATGGGGTCAATAATGAGTTTTTATTCAAGAAAACAAACAATGGCTGGGATGGATAGAGGTTGCACATCAAAAGAAAAGGGCTGTGGTTAGGGTGCTCTCTGGATTTTTGTTAGGACCTTGGTAGGGTTTGTTGGTCAGTCTCTTTGGATCAGTTGGGAAACCTACTACGGGTTCCCACCTTCTTCTTCAGGCTGTTCTGAAACCTATTACGGGTTTCCGCCTCCCTCTTCAGGCTGTCCTGAAACCTATTATGGGGTTCTGCCTCCCTCTTCAGGCTGTCCTGAATCCTATTACGGGTTTTTGCCTCCCTCTTCAGGCTGTCCTGAAACCCATTAAGGGTTTCAGTCTCCGTCTCCATGATGGAACCCCGGAGCAGGCTCGAGGAAACAAAAGAAAAATAGTGGTGAATACCTTATCTCTTTATAACTTTGCACCGTCAACAACCACGTGAATGGGGGGTGATATTGGCGGGTTACTTTTGGGCTTTTGCAGGGATATTGAGAAGTCTGGGGGGAAATTTTTTTATCTCTGAGGGGGGGGTGAAGGCCTTATGGTGGGCATGCACAGGGAGGTAAAAAAAAAAAAAAGAAACTAAACCAAGGAGTCCACTTTACTTTACCCGACCCCTGGCTTTCTATCTCCTCCCTAGGTCCCTTCGCCCGTCACATACCGCTGGGGCCACTACTCTCCTGAGTTGTGGCGGCTTCTGCGTCCTCCGGGATCCACCACTCTTCCGTCCACATCTCGGGGCAGTCCTCTTCGCCTTCTCCTGTTCCGGCGTCCACGTTATTTGTCTCCAACTCCTGGGTCCTTCTGCACTCTTCTTCCGGATTCTCTCCTTCCAATGACGCCCTTGCTGGTTTGGAGCCTTCCCTTTTCTGCCTCACTTGACCTCCAACCACGGCTCCCGTTTGGTCCCTGCATTTTCCGTTCCTGCCCTCCTGCTGCCCGACTAAGTCCAGGTTAGTTCCGACGTTCTGTGGGAGGGAATAGTCGGCCATTAGCTGTGCCAGCCCGGGGATTTCGGTTTCATCGTTGCGGTAAGGAATCCATTTGGTATGCTGTGGGGTTGAATCCTCGCAGGGGGGAATGTGGACCCTGTCTCCCTCACAGATCCCAAATGGATTGAATCATAGGTGTTGGCAGTCTTTCTAAAAGAGAGTGCACCTCATGTTGTTGTATACTCTTCCCTCTCTTTGAAAGAGTGCATGGGCGGTTCAAAAATTCCTGCATCATCAGAGATAAGTTCCCAATAATGATTAATAATCATCCTTGCAAGAGCAATTTCGCCGAATCCTCAATAACAGTCCAAAGGGTAAGTTGTCACGCAGCCCTCTAGGGTTGTGACTGTTGTATCTAAGCAGCGAATTGCATTCTGCAGGTTTTCTGAATAAGGTGGTGTACAGCAGGTTGTTATCTACTTTGATGGAAATATCCAGAAAATCAATTCTGTCACAATCAGAGTGTATGGTAAATTTGATGTCTGGGGACCGTTGGTTAAGCCCCTGGAAAAAGTTGTCCAATTCTGTAGATATTCCCGTCCAAATAGCCAGGACGTCATCAATATATCGTTTCCATGCATTCAGGTGTTCCAGGTATAGACTTCTCGCGCTGAGTACAAAGGTCTCTTCAAAGTGGTCCATATATATGATAGCTAGAGGGAGCAAAGCTGGCCCCCATTGAGACTCCCTTGGTCTGGAGATAGTATTGTCCCTGAAAGAAGAATAAATTGTGCATCATGGCAATTTCCAATAATTTGATGATAAAGTCTGTAGGCACCAGTGTGGGTGCTGGTCACTTGTCAATTATAATTATCCTGGCTGAGCTCAGGAACCTTTTATCCCTCTGCTAGGCCAAGGTAATTAGATTTCTCCCGGGCAGACGTAACAAAGGCCACCCCACACTAAAGGAGTAATTAACAGTGCTTCACTCGGCTCTCGGGAAGGAAGAGGTTGGGATCAGAATCTGCATCTGTTAATTACCTGTCACACTGTACTAGAGCTGGGGACTGTCTTGGCCCTCTGAACAAAGGAGGAAGCCCGGACAACAGATCCCAACACAGGATAGTGCTACTCTTTGAAATTTTGGTGGGAAAGGCCCTGGAATGTTTCGGTGGGAAAGGCCCTGGCCCGGCGGTTTTTAAGCGCCCCTGGAGGAAATTGAGACTAGTCGACTTCCATCAGCTTCTGTCACTACATCCACCGGACCCCCCTAAAGATGCTTCTTTGGGATATGACCATTTTTGCGAGTGGTTGACCCAAGCCCTGGACACCTTAATCCCTGCGGGATGGAGTAAAGTCCGGTCTGGCCCCTCTAGCCCGTGGTATGATGATTCCCTTAGGCTCCTTAAGACTGCATGTAAAAGGGCTGAAAGAGCCTGGCGTAAGGCATACGATCCCGACCTCAAGCAGATCTATATGGCTAGCATTAAGTTATACCATCGAGCCATTTGCAAAACCCGAGCCACATTTTACTCCTTGGAGTTTAAGAACAGCCCTAACCCAATAAAACTCATCTTTAAGGTCTGTAAAGATCTTACTAGCAAGAAAACTGCGGTAATGGAAAAACACTCCCTGACCCATTGTGAAGAGCTAGCGGCCTTCTTTGTGGAGAAAGTCGAGGCGATCTACCGAACATTCCCCCCTCAAACTGTGCCTGCTAATAACCTAGGATGTACTCCTGTAACCTCTAGGTCTCTTCTGGCATTACCCATGCCATCTCAGGAAGAGTTTAAATCTCTTGCTACGAAAGTCAAATCGGGCTCGCCTGCGGACCCACTAAGACCTATACAATTTAAAGAATCCGCTGAGGTTTGCTTTCCCCTTGTATACGATCTTATTGGGTTATCTTTTGAGTCCGGGACTGTTCCCAGTAAATGGAAGCAGGCGACGGTTATTCCAATTTTAAAGAAGCCTACCCTGGACCCATCAAAACCTGAACACTACCGACCCATCTCTCTCCTCCCATGGGTATCCAAACTTGGAGGCACACGCCAACAAAATCTTGCCTTGCCATCTCCAAAACTCAGGCATCCTTGATCCATCTCAGAATGGTTTCCGTGCAGGCCACAGCACGGAGACTGCCCTGTTGGCGATGGTGGAGCACTTGCGGAGGATGTTGGACTCAGGACAGACGGCGGCACTGATCCTTTTGGATCTTAGTGCCGCTTTCGACACTGTCTCCCACTCCATCCTTCTTCAACGTCTGAGAGAGGCCGGTGTGGAGAATACAGCATTTGAATGGTTTTGCTCCTTTTTATCAGGACGTACCTTCAAAGTATCCACCCCTCCATTTGAATCTGCCCCCCGCAACATTTCCCAAGGGGTCCCGCAAGGTTCGGCACTCAGCCCGACCCTTTTTAATTTGTATGTGCAGCCGCTAGCTGCTGTCGCTAAGAGATGGGGTTTAACTATGGTGTCGTACGCTGACGACACCCAGCTAGCGGTTGCACTGAATGGGGACTCTGCGGTCAATGCCCCTAAATTCCAGACTGCCCTAAAGGAGGTGGCAAGTTGGATGACAGACAACTGTCTCCAACTTAATGCAGCGAAGACAGAGGTCTTAGTTCTGGGCAAACAGGTTCATCTCTGGGGAGACCGTTGGGGGCCACCGGAACTAGGCCAAGCCCCCATTCCTGTGACAGAGGCAAAGAATCTTGGGGTCTGGCTTGATTCCAATATGTCTTTTATCCCTCATACTAAAAGAGTTGCCGGTATCTGTTTTGGTGTTCTTCAGAGCCTTAGACCCATTTTTAAATTTTTTGATGCCCCTACCAGGCAACTCATTGTCCAAGCTACGGTGCTCTCTAGATTGGATTACGACAGCTCGCTTCTTTTGGGCGTTAACCAAGCTGAACTTACACGCCTCCAGCGTGTGCAAAACGCGGCTGCCAGAATGCTGGTTGGCCTGCCTAAATTCTGTTCTGCCAGACGCACCATATATGACCTACATTGGCTGCCCGTTGGGCAGAGGATCAAGTTTAAAGCCTTGTGCCTGGTTTTTAAGATCCTAAAGGCTTCATCACCCCCCCATTCTTGCACAGGCGATCTCCTACTACATTCCTTCTAGAGTTTTACGTTCGACGGGTCAATTTCTGGCCTGTGTTCCTCGCTTCAGGAAAGCCAGAGTTGGCGGCCGCTCCTTTGGTGTCCTGGCAGCGAGTCTCTGGAACACTTTACCCGTTGATATCCGTGCCATACCGGATCTACTGCCTTTCAGGAGA
Source organism: Lissotriton helveticus (assembly GCF_964261635.1). Taxonomy (NCBI): domain Eukaryota; kingdom Metazoa; phylum Chordata; class Amphibia; order Caudata; family Salamandridae; genus Lissotriton; species Lissotriton helveticus. The sequence goes on along the minus strand of NC_136070.1, from coordinate 862,548,944 downwards.
GCTGTCAAAACTTTTTTATTCCCACTAATCTAATTTGTTCCTTCAGCTCTGTCTGATATCTCCATCTGGTTGTGTTATTCTGTCCAACATAGCGCCGGGACGCCACTTTGCTGTGGCAGCTGTGCGCTTTACAAATCATATAACATAACATAACAACAATGTGATGTCAGAAAGGGGCGGAGCTGAGTACCCGATACCAGATGTGACCTGTGACTGCTTGATGATGCAGTCTTGAACTGTGTTGTCCATGCTGTCCAGGAGGGTTGGAACAGGGGTGGAGAGGTGATGTGGCACCCTAGGATTGGCCAGGGGTGCCTGGATTCTGGAACCTTCCACAACACTTTAAAAACTCTTGCACAAAGGTGAGAGAGAGAGGGTTTTTTGCACTGTTTTTGCCGCTGTATGACTGGGATAGCTATGGTGATATTCCTACGCCTCCTCTGTCACCCTAAAGTACGCTTATCCTACAGTCACTGCTTACTAACTTCCTGTGGACCGACGGCACACTAACAGTATGTGCAATCTGCCTTTGAAGGTGGACTGGGAATACCTGCTGTAAAACAGTGTTAATAGCCTTCGCAGTCAGTCACACTTAATATCTGGCTCTTCTCTATAGATCAGACTTCACCACATTATTGGAGCTAGACCTCTTTGAAATGCCAACTTGTAGGTTTTATTGTGTGGAACCCCCATACCACTTGTTCTGCCACCTATTATGAGAGACCCATTATTATGATGTAACACAGCTCTCAAGCACAGCCAGAGGCAAAGGAAATTAACCACTGAAACACCCCTGTGACCCAGAAAATGGCTCCCCCAGGTGATTGCACAATAGGGTTTCCACACATTGGCCCTCATTATTTAATCCAATTTGAGAGATGAGTATATTAAGAGTCAAATTAAAACATGTGAACAATTGACAAACATGTTTGCTCTTAACAGCACTTAATTCTGCAGATATTTACAACTTTGCCACACACTGGAGCCTTATAGAAAGAGACGTGTGGCGGTAATCAAATGTAACCAATTGGAATTGAAGGTAATGATGGAGGACCTAAGCAAGAATTGCATATTTCAGATTTATTAATCTCTGGTTCTCAACACACCAGACCCTCTTCTATTCTTGAAAGAGAAATAGGAGTGAGACCTTGGGCCATTCAATGAAAAGGAATGGGTAAAGGATTGCTTAGGAAACATAGATGGCCTCACCTAACTTGCCATTTTCCTCTTGCTTGAGGATAATAAAATTCAAGCATTTTCACAGACTATATAACCACCCCTTCAGACAATTGCAGATGGGGATAGTACCCGCCCCTTCATTGTCTCCTGTGGTACACACACAAGCAACATTGATGTTTTTGGTCATGCCTCAAAAATGCGACATACTGCCAGCAATTTCAAAGGGAATTGGCAGTGGTGGTGGTGAGCAACCCATTGTGCCTAGACCCTAAGTTTAAAATCTTGGGAATCATAGACTGGTTGGTAAGAACAGCTGGTATTAAGACCCTAGTGGAAATAGGGTCTATCTCCAGACCAAGGGAGGCCAGTGACGATAATACATAAAATAGAGAAGAAGTTATCCTTCCTTATTGCATGAGTAGCTCAGGGAGATGAATAATTGCAAGGCCACAGAAAAGATAAATTACAAAATGCTTGGATGCATGAGGAAATACTCCAGACTTTTTCGCCCCTTGACAGCAGGAAAAGGTCCTTAATGGGCAAGACTAAAAAACTGCACAATTGTACTATCACTAAAGCAAAAGGGTGGTGGGATGATCAAGAGGCTCAATGAGTTGTGCGTGATGCAATACATTGTTTTCACCCATCTTTGTATAGTAAGGTGCACAATACATGTACTGGAATTGCAGAAAACAATAACATTTAGCAAAAAAATAGAAGGCATTTGTTTTCCTATTTTAACCCAAGGTTGCTTTCTAGCTAACAGAACAAGTGGAGGGTCTCTCGTTTTACAGCTAGAAACAGCTATTAGTAACCCATAAAAAACATCCCCAAAGAGTCTCCACTCCCTTAATAGACAGATTGATAGAGATAGCACTCACTTAAATTATTTTCCAGTTCATGAATTTGCACTATTCCCAGAAGAAAGGGGTAGCTATGGGTTCTATTGGTTCTTATCTGGCTAACCATTTTTTGGATGACTTCATACGCTTACATTTATACAATGACACTGTTATAACTGGGGGTCTCTAGTTGGCAGTGGTAGGAGCCTTTGTCCAAGTAGGGACCCTTGATTTTAGTGAGGGGAAGGGGGATACCCACTTTAGATAATCCCTGCTCACACCCTTGGTAGCTTAGCATGAGCAGACAGGCTTATCCCAAAGGCAATGTGCAAAGTATCTGTACTCAAAACACACAGTAATTTAGTGAAAACACCACACATGGACACCACACCAATTTAGGAAAATAAAGTATCTTTATAAAAACTCAACAAGATTAAAACAACAAAAAATCAGCATACTTGTAGTAAAATAGCACTTAAAACAGTTATTCCCAAAATAAAGTGTGTAGAAAACAAATAGCTCCACCTGAGGCTATTACAACATCATGACTGCAATAAATCCAAAGTACGGCGCCAACTGTGAGGTGCGAGGCATCGCCACAGAGTCACATGGACTCCCAAACAAACAGTACCTTGAAAAACAAAGTCTTTGATGACGCACAGTCATAGAAGTGCGGTGTCTGTTCCGAGTTCAAGGTCGGTTCCCTGGCTGCCACAGGGGAGGTGAGGCATTGTGTCTGCAAGGAGGCGACCAGTCAAATCCAGGACAGGGGAAGTTGGTTGCGTCGGCGGTGAGTCGTTGGTTCTTTGTGAAGCGATGCGAGGTCGGCAAGTTCGTGTAGTCACCCTCAGCAGTTATCAGCGCTGGGCTAGCTGGATGTAGGCGCTGACAGAGATGGAGTTGATGCAAGTGCTGGTGCCGGGAATGCCGATAACTGGAGGCATCAAAGGGTGTGAGAGCTGCAGTGTGGGACGGGCAGTGCGTCATACACTTCACGAGCATCGCCCTTGGCCTCGGTGCTGGTTGTGGCATCATGGCGGCATCTCTGACAGTGTCGGAGATTGTTTCTCTTCTTCTTTTAGGTTTCTGCCAGCTAAAACTGGAACAGGAACTTCCGGGAAGTTCAGAACTCCCAGCAAAGGAGTTCAAAGGAGCTCGTGGTGAAGTCTTTGTGTCCTTGGGACTTCAGACCAGAAGGCCAGCACATACAAGCCCTTAGAGATTATTCTACAAGCAGGTTTCTCAGCAATGTTCCATTCCTTGGCAGAAGCAGTAACAGCTGGCCAACGCACACATCACACAGCAAAGGGGCAGTACTCCTCCTCACAGCTCCCCAGCTCTTCTCCTTGGCAAAGGTTCCTTTTGAGTCCAGAAGTGATCTAGAGTTCTGGGGTTTAAGGTCCACTACTTTTACCCAATTTTGTCTTTGTTCTTCTGTGTTCCAGATTCTCTGAGCCCAGTCCAAACCTGCGCTGTCCTCACTGGTAAAGTATGCCCCTAGGGAGTAGAGACAGCATTGTGCAAGGGCGACGGGCCATATTCAGGTGCAAGGAAAACTCCGCCCACTACGCTAAAGGCAGCAAAGGTCTATTCAGCTCAGCTATAAGTCATCCAGGAAGGACCAGGCACACATCAACCACCCCCTGTGGCTGTCTAGAGTAAATGCACATCCCTAGTCCCTGTCACTCCAAAAGCAAACATTCAATCCACAAACAGGCAGAGGCACACAGAATTGTTAAACAAGAAAATGCCTACTTTCTAAAATGTCATTTTCAAACACACAATTTTAAACCGATTTTACTAAAAGATGTGTTAATAAATTCTGAGATTAGAGAGCCTAAACTTTATTCCTCCATATTGACCCAATAGGAAGTTATATGTGTAAGATGTTACAAAGTATCTCCCACGTTAGCATATGGGGCAGATAGCTTTTCAATAGTGAAAAAGAAAATTGACCGTATTTCACTATCAGGACATGTCACGCACACCAGTACATGTTCTACCTTCAAATACATTGCACCCTTCCCATGGGGGTACCTTGGGCCTACCTGAGGGGTTCCTTGCATTTTAGAAAAGGAAAGGTTAGGGACTGGCAAGTGGGTGCACTGGCCAGGTCGACATGCCAGTTAACAACTGCATGGGCAGACACTACAGTGGTAGGTCTCAGATACCCTTACAGGGCTACTCATGTGGGTGGCACAACCAGTGCCTCAAGCCAACAAGTAACGTTTGATTTACAGGCCCTGGCGCACTTAGTGCACTTTACTAGGGGCTTACCAGTAAATCAAATATTCCAATCATGGTTAATCAATCATAATCAGAGAGCATACACACTTTAGCACTGATTAGCAGTAGTAGAGTACCCAGAGTCCTAAAGCCCAAAAAAAGGTCAGGAAAAATAGGAGATAGAAGCAAAATGTTTGAGGATAACCCTGCAAAAAGGGCTATTTCCAACACACACCAATCCGTACATCCAGAACATTGTACTATGGTTTCACTGCATTAATGTTTTCATTATTTCAAACAGAGATCAAACTTCCATCTCCGAGTTCATGGAATGGATTAATTCCAAATCTACAAATATAAGCGATGCAAACTCTATCTAATGTTTAGACCTCATCACCAAGATCAATAACACCACATTTTAATCAACTCTGTTTCAGAAGCTTACAAAACAAAATTCCCTATTGATATATTAAAGTCACCATCCCAGGGGCTTATGGGTAATCTCCTTTATGGACAAAAACTTCACTCAAAAGATCGATTTCTTAATGGAATCTGATTAGTTAATCCAACGACTATCTGAAAGAGATTACCCTCTATGATCCCTGAAACAATCCAGGCAACACGCCTGGCACATTCACTGGCAGTGCCGTTTGGTTCCTAATCTATGCTCAAACAATGATAGAAAAGTGTATTCCACACTGCTAGGAACAACATCAATGCAAATATATGTAAACACTGTCACATTGTAAGAAATTGGGATATTAGTTGAAAGGGGTTGAAGCCCCACTAAAATACTAAAAACAATCCTTATCAGAGTGAACTACAAAAGTAATTGACTGTGCTTAACTCTCTGGTAGCTTGGCAAAAAAAAACAGTCAGCCTTAACTTAGAGGCAATGTGTAAAGCATTTAGGTAGCACTCAAACAGAAATAAAGTGAAAAAACAACACCATAAAATTAATCTTTAAAGTTCTGAGTGAAATAGTGCCACAAAGCCCAAAGTGCCACTCACAGGTATCTGGTCACACAGGACCAGGTCACGGTCACAAGTTTAGGCCTGCAGCAATAGAGCACAGGTTGATGCAGGGCCCAGGTTTGTTAAGGTGAAGAGTTCTCACAGGCCAAGTCCAAATGGGGAGCCTCAACTAGAGCTTCGAGTTGATGGGAGTTGGAATAAGTCTGTTGTCCAGAAGAGGAGACGATTGCTCCTTGAACTTCACACTGGAGGATGATGCAGGCAGTTGCTGTATGATGCGAAGAGCTGGTTGGGCATGAAGCTTCGCATGGGTGGGTACGCAGTGATTGTTGCTACGGGGGACAGTCATAGACAACACAAAGAGCAGGTAGTCAGTGGGGCTTCCCATTGACGGGCTATGGGGCCAGTTGTTTCTTGATGTGAAGAATCCACTTACGGTCATGAGGGGCAAAACGTACTGAGTTTCATCTGGAACTTCTGTTTTGAGGCAGGAGTACACTCTGATGATAGACAAGGGTCCTGGACATCGTGGGCACATCTTAGGGTTTATGACTACCTAACAGAGGCCTGAAGGAGGACCCAGACAGGTCTAGGTGGCACAGGCCAGCTGGCAAGTTGCAGGGAGGCCTCTAGAAATCTTTTAGGTCTCTGTAGCACAAATTGGAGGTCAACTAACTGACACTTGGGTCAATTCTAGGGAGCTTTTGTTCAAGATAAGAAGGTCCAGCCTTCCTTCTTTGGATGGCAGGGCAGACCTTTCTTCTGAATATTCCACAGGTCCAGTAGGGTTTTGATAAAATGTACTGAAGGTGCTACTCTTATACCCAGTTCCCGCCTGTGAGAGGTGGATGCCCCATTTTCTGGGTTTGGTTCCAAAGTGTCTAGGGTAAAAAAGGGCAGGAATGCCTCGTTGTGAGCTGTGGCTGTGTGGGATTTCATAGAAAATAATTACATGAAATACCATTACCGAGAAATCATTTTAGCTAAAATTTTCAGAATGAATGGCATTTACCTTTTTATGGAAACCAATTTCTGTCGAAATTGGCTTTTAAATCATGTTTTTCATGTGTAACTCTATTTAGAAGCACTTTGTCACAGATATTTATTTCAGTGCCTTACTTCAGGGGACATTATTTCATAATTACATCTTTTACATGATCAAACAATTACTACGGATGCTTTTATTTCGCTGACCCATCACCGCCCGTAAACACTTTCCATTGCTCACTTCTCACAATCCTTTACCAGCGCCAACCACTGCCCCGTAAGACTCTCTAACTGCACCTGAACTACACTCATTCCTGAAGACTAAAAGGCCTTTCTACCCCAAAACTCTAATATCCCTTAGCCATAAAATCACTCACTACCCCTAACCCACCCATTTGCGAATCCAAGAAAAACCTTTCTATGCCTAACCCCCACCCACCCCAAACCCATTAAAGCACCTCAACACACCACCCATCTTTGAACCCTAAAAAACCTTTGCTGCCCTTAAAAACCACCTATTATCCATAAGAACTCATCATGATCCTAAACTACTCATCAATGTACCCTAAACACTCCTTTCTACATCTAAACTCCACCCATCCCTGAATCCCTAAAACCCCTCACCACCCAGCAGCTACCCATAATTGAACCTTAAAAATTCTCACCAGCCCTAAGCTTTACCCTTCCATAAACCTTAAAACCCCTTAATACCCTTAAACTCTCCCCATCTCTGATACCTAAAAAGGCCTTAGACACCTAAACACCACACATCCGTGAACCCTAAAAACCCCTCACCATACCTACATTTCTCCCATTTCTGAACTCTAGCATCTCTCACCACCCTAAATATTACCCATCCCTGAAACCACAAACCCTGCAATTTCCTTACAATTATCTTTCCTTTAAAATGTTTTAGTTAATTTTCAATTTGTTTGTATTTACTTAAAATTGACTTTCCTTAAAACTGGTTATCTGTGGTTTGGTTTCCCATAAAGTGGTTTCTCAGTTTCGTTTTCTGGTAATTTACCCACATCAGTGAGCTGTATTTGTCAGTGGCAGGGCAGGCAGCCTCAGTGGTCAGGAAGGGTTAGGCACAGTCCTCAGGCTAACCGTTGAAATTCAGGAAGATGGAGTACAACATAACTAGGACATTCATCTCAGAAGAGGAACACTCTACCCCGACTCAAGGCCCTTTTATCCCAATGTCTAAAAGAAATAACCAACCCACCACAGGAGAGCCATTCACAATCTTGTGACAATGGACACTGGATGAAAGTCACATTTGGTTTGAGCAGAAAAATTCCAAAATTGGTATTTTCGGATAAAAGGGATTTTAAATTACCAATCAAGTGGGTGGAAATTAATTTTAATATCTCTTCCCGAACTGAAATTAGCTCTTATAGGGAAATCCATGGTTACTTTTGATTCCATTGAAAATCCCGATTATCAGTACAAGATCATGGTTTTCTTCAAAACTGTGATATATCACAGAGAATTTTTATGGGTGCCCCCAAGGTCTTCTATGGAGCTGGTCACCTCTCTTGTTGTCCCCCATGACTATGGAATTCATTTTGTTAGAGAGTAAGACATATTTTTCCCATAAAAAACAGTCAATTTCAAAATGGCCGTAATAACTCCCCTTCAACCTGTCACATTAGAGAAAAAGGATTACGTTTGATTGACTGGATTCACAATTTTCTGAATTGTGATTTTAAACAGCACAGGTAGACAAAAGTGTTTATAGTTTAAATCCTGCTCTCTAAATGTAAAAAATACTGATACTTTTTAAATTACTGTATGTATTTCCTCCAAACTAAAAAAAAATGATTTATGAGTAAAATTCTACTTTTTTGGAGTAAATCTGTCTAGGGATTTTTGGCTGTAGTCAAAAGCAAAATTTAGAATGGAAACTATAATGGGAAAACATCTTTTTCACTCCTTTTTCACTTTTCCCCCCAAAACAGATGTGCACAAAAACTGGCAAAACTGTTCTTAGCTGACTATGCCAAGTGATTACCAAATGTGGTGCAAATGTGTTCATGGGATTAATAGCAATAGGCACATCAAAAATGCATAGGGGGCCACAGGCTCTGTATTTCACAGAGCCACCACGTTGGACATTTGCTTGGGATATTGAACGGCCCCCACATGCGGAGGCCCATCTGTGGGCTCGGAACTTTTTGGCAACAGCAATAATTACATGCACCCATTAGGGTAGAGTTTGCTGATGCAGACTATAACACCCACATGTCAATGCGCTCAACAGAGCAGCCCATCGAAGGGTGACATTTTTCCCTGCGTGTGTATGGGTCTGAACAGCACAAAAGACTGCTGAAGCCTCTGATGAAGTGCGGCAGCACAGAAATGCATCAGGCATGCATAACTCGACACGAAAGCTGTTATTTGCATCGGCATGCCAGTTCCATTTTTACCCTTTAAAAGCCTGGTGCTAGCAGATGTCTGAGTGCGTCTTTGTTCCGGTAGGGAACTTTGGAGCTTACATATATATATACATATATATATATAACCTACTGGCGGTCGCCAGTAGGTAGTTATAGTTAGGAACTAGTTTCCATAGGAAATCCATGACATTCTATTTGGAATAACTTTGGCGCTGGTGGACGAATCTTTGTGAATTTCTCCAAGAAAATGGCCTGCTTGGTTCTGCTCCTTCCCTGAAAGTTTATGGGTGATTCGTCAAGTGGGGGCCAAGAAAAAAGAGGGGTCCCAAAACGTGTTTTCCTCATCCAATTTTCCATAGGGACCTTTAGCCAGGGCGACAGCCCGAACGGCTGAACGGAATTACATGAAATTTGGCAGAGAGGTAGAGTTATGTTCGCAGATTGTGCTTTTTGTTAAATGTATAAATCCGTTCAGTAGTTTCTGAGAAAATTGCAAGTAAAATCATAGCGATATCTAGAGACGGAGTTCAGCACGCGTACGGAAATCTGTTCAATTACGAGCGCGAGCTGCATGCTGATTGGCTGTGAACTGTCTGTCAACGCTCAAAACCAGGAAGTGTTGGTGGCCATCTTGAGCCTCGCTAGAACTGAGTCACAAGAAAACAGTAAAGCAAAGTTGAGAAATAAGGGAAGGGGGTAGGGTAGAGACATTCTGACCCTCTAGGCTTGCTCAGGGGGTCGTACATGGATTTTTAGGCTCTATTTTTTAAAGAAAAATCACGGTGGACGCGTATGGAAATACGTACAATTACGAGCAGGAGCTGCATGCTGATTGGCTGTTAATACTCCAAACCAGGAAGTGTTGGCAGCCATGTTGTTTGTCAGGAGAGCAGAGTCGCAAAAAAACAGTAAAACAAAGTTGAGAAATAAGGAAACGGGGCAGGGTAGAAACATTCTGAGCCTATAGTCTTGGTCAGGGGGTGGTACATGGATTTTTAGCCTTAATTTTTTTTTTAAATAAAAAATGGCGGGGTACTTGTGCAGTACTTGTATGCAGTGGAAAAGGTGAAAAAAAGTAGAAGTCCGTTTTATGCATTAGGTCCCGGGGGGGCAAATTACGGGGGCAATTTTTCTGCATAATGGGGGCTTGTAAGGTGCCCCGAGCACTGGGGAACGGAACTCCTCTGGTTTTATTTTGAAGTATGGGGGGGTTACGGTCCTACTCCCCGCAGTCTCGGTGAGCGACACCCCTCGGGTCTTTTTAAAAAAAGAATATGTTTTGAGGTCTCTCTCTCTCTCCCCGTACACGTCGCGGGGAACGCCACATTTCTGGGGCAGTGATATGTAAAATGACCTTCCAGCTCCGGGTACCTACATTGTCTGGAGTTTTTTATTAATGTTGGGAGGGTGGGCTTGATAATACGTCCTTGTTAATTGCCATAGAAGCCTATGTTCTGGTGTTAACCTGGGCTTCTATGGGAAATAACAAGGCCGTATTATCATGATCATTATCGCCGTTTTATCGGCAGTTTCTTGCCAATAAAACGGCGATAATTGTAACACCGGTCCTTGATAATATGCACCAAAGTTTACTGGTCAAAAAAGAGCAATGAGCCATATTATCAACAAAAGGCGATATATTATCGTCGCTTAAAGCGGCAATAATGGGCTTGGTAATATGCCCTTGTGAATAACTATAGGAGCCCAGGTTAAGACCAGAACCTGGGCTGCTATGGGAAGTTACAAGGGCCTATTATCAAGCACATTATCGCCGCTTTATCAGCAGTTTCCTGTCGATAAAAGCGGCGATAATGTATCGCCTTTTGTTGATAATATGCTCCTTCATTTCTATGATAGTATGTAAAGCTTTCCTTTTTTTTTGGTGTAGCAGTTGTACTCTCTTCGCATGCTCAGCGTCATTTCAAAGCCCTCGTTTTCTTTTACTTTAAGTTCAACAAGGAAACCTTTGTTTATATCAGTTAGTAAATCTGTCGCTTTCTTTTCCCAGTTCGTGTGTGTCATCCGCTCCGCTGCTGTACTTTTGTACAGTATTAAGAGTCATATTTTATGGGAAATAACAAGGCCGTATTTTGAAGCTCATTATAGCCGTTTTATCGGCAGTTTCCTGCCAATGAAACAGCGATAATTTTAACACAGGTCCTTGATAATATGCACCTAAGTTTACTGGTCAAAAAAAGAGAAATGGGCCATATTATCAACAAAAGGCGATACATAATCGTTGCTTCTACTGGCAGGAAACTGCTGATAAAGCGGCGATAATGGGCTTGATAATATGCCCTTGTGAATAACCATAGCAGCCCAGGTTAACATCAGAATTTGGGCTGCTATGGGAATTTACATGTGTCTAGGGTTTTTTATTAATGTTGGTAGAGTGGGCTTGATAATACGTCCTTGTCAATTGCCATAGAAACCTATGCTCTGGTGTTAACATGGGCTTCAATGGGAAATAACAAGGCCGTATTATCATGGTCATTATCGATGTTTTATCGGCAGTTTCTTGCCAATAAAACGTCGATAATTGGAACACCGGTCCTTGATAATATGCACCTAAGTTTACTGGTCAAAAAAGAGCAATGAACGATATTATCAACAAAAGGCGATACTTTATTGTCGCTTTTATCGGCAGGAAACTGCCGATAAAGCGGTGATAATGGACTTGATAATATGCCCTTGTGAATAACCATAGGAGCCCAGGTTAACACCAGAACCTGGGCTGCTATGGGAAGTCACAAGGGCCTATTATCAAGCGCATTATCGCCACTTTATCGACAGTTTCCTGTCGATAAAAGCGGCGATAATGTATCGCCTTTTGTTGATAATATGCTCCTTCATTTCTATGATATTATGTAAAGCTTTCCTTTTTTTTGGTGTAGCAGTTGTACTCTCTTCGCATGCTCAGCTTCGTTTCGAAGCCTACGTTTTCTTTTTCTTCAAGTTCAATAAGCAAACCTTTCTTTATATCAGTTAATAAATCTGTCGTTTTCTTTTCCCGGTTCGTGTGTGTCATCCGCTGCTGCTTTTTGTACAGTATTAATGGTCATATTTTTTATATATTTATTTGAAAGGTAGTGCCGAGGCGCCAAACGTTGATTACGTACTCCGTCCACCGCCATTTTAGTAGTTTCTCACCGTTGTTGTATTATATTTGTTAGTTAGAACTCAGTTTTCAATCCTAGTCTTGAATATCTTACTATAGTATTTCAACATTATTTTTATTGTGGGCCGTCATACCCCTCCCCCACAATATAAAAGAAGTATGTAGTTTTTTTTAGTTAACTTTTATTAAACAATAAATATAAACTTATCGCCGTTTCTGCGGCAGGAAACTGCAGCTAAAGGGGCGATAATGGGCTTGATAATATGCTGTTGTGAATTCCCATAGCAGTCCAGGTTCTGGTGTTAACCTGGGCTACTATGGGAATTCACAAGGGCATATTATCAAGCCTATTATCGCCGCTTTAGCGGCAGTTTCCTGCCGCTGAAACAGCGATAATTTTATCGCCGTTCTTGATACTATGCCCCTACAAGTTTTGGTAACTCTACGGTTTTACGTGTGCAGTGTGACTCATACATTCCAGTTCTGTTATAGTGCCGCGTTCAAGTGGTGTCTATATGGGAGTGCCTACTGCGTTACTAATGCCCGTTATGCCGAATTATTTCTAATGCATTCCTATGAAGGATTTGTAGATCTAGGCCTCTGTGCTTACCGTTGTGTAAAATTTGCGGCCAAACACATAAGGAAGTAGAGTTCACAACTTAATTTCAGCAATTCTTCTACACGTCCAAACAAACAGCAGTGTCTAAGTTTAAGAGAGAAAGAGAAATTATGTCACAGAGAGTGAGAGAGAGAGAAAACATTAAAACTCTGGGCCATAATATCAAGCCAGGGCGACAAAATTATCGCCACTTTATCGGCAGGAAAGTGTCGCTAAAGTGGCGATAATGGGTTTGATAATATACTCTATGGAATTCCAATCGAAGCTCATGTTAGATGTCCTTCACATCTAACATGACCTTCGATTGGAATTCCATAGAGCATATTATGAAACCCATTATCGCCACTTTCCTGACGATAAAGTGGCGATAATTTTGTTGCCAAGGTTTGATAATATGGTCCTCTCTCCTTTCATAAATAAAAGTTACACTACAGTTTTACAAGTACAGTGTTTTCCTGGTACATTTTACTTGTTATAGTGCCGCGTTCAAGTGGTGTCTATATGGAAGTGCCTACTTCGTTGCTGACGCCCGTTATGGCGACTTATTTCTAATGCATTGCTATGAAGGCTTTTAATGATCTAGGCTGCTGTGCTTACCTTGTATAAAGAGTGTGTTTACCGGAGTTCACCACTCGACTTGAACTCTGCTTCTATATGTCAAAGTATAATCAATAAGTTGCAGAGAATTCCATTGCTGTTGCTCGATAGGCCGTGGTTGCTTCTGAACGATGTTTGGTGAAGGAAACAAAGGACATTTTGATTAGTCATTGAAACTGAGTCACGTAACTACTATCAAAAGTGAATTTGAATGTGGGTTCTTAATATTCCGTAGTTAAGACTGTTGCAGCTTCAGCGAACAAAGGAAGATCAATAAGTTAATAAAGGCATGGGACGGCCTCGTGACGCAGAAAAAAAAATACTATCATGGACGCACAATTAATAATAATAGAGGCGAAGCACGTGGCGTAGTACAGAAATACGACACAGAAATGTATGCACGCACAATTTTTAAGATTAGAGGTGTATAGGACCTCGTGACTTATAAAGAAATATTTCAATTATGTAAGTACTATTTAAAACCATTGAGGGGTAGGAAAGCCATATGAAGGATAAAAAAATAGTATTATGCCTATACAATTTACAGTGGAGGCTTATGTTGTGACGTCTTCTCTTACCTTTGTTTCTGTCGTCTTTTGTCGTGTCTTGAAAGGCTGTGGTTTTGCTGAGTCTGGGGTGTTTTCGACAGTCTGTCTGTCATCGCAGCAGAGGTAGGCAAAAGAGAGCGTGCTCACGTCAGTGACCGCATTATATGGGAACCGCGGGGGCTGACCAAACCAAGCCCAGGGCCATCATTGGTAGCGTTTTCGCGGTCTATAAGAATGATGGCCCTGGGGGCCATGCCATTGGGTAATGTATTGGTTTCCAGGCTAAATGATAGCAAGCATGTTTGGTGGTGGCAAGTGGGTAGTGTGGGCGGGCATGCTCCGCGCATGTGCAATTATGAGTGTGTGCACCTACAATTAACAACAGAGAGATATGGGGCGGTGTTATAATGTACGCAGAGGCAGGCTCAGAATCGGATCTGCAATGAGTCAGCACTTCTAATCATTCTCCTTAGCGCGCCCTGAGCTCTGATTTGTCACTGAAAGGTGATCGCACCATAGTTTGTACTGCTTATCATACTCAGCGTGTACCCGCGCATACGGTACGAATATGCTTTGACATTACGCGTCGCATTAAAGCTTCGGTGTGACATCATGTACGGCGTTCTGTACGCGAAAGGGGGCAATGTTTCTACTTGGTTTAAAACATGTATGTATTTAATGTACATACTAAGGGTAGACATTTGGGATAACTATGAATTTTTTTAATACTTGTAATAATCATATATTACTTTTAAAAAGAATTACACAAATCGCGGTAGAACATCATGCGTACTTGTATTGAAAGAGCTGCGCAAGCGCATCATAAGCATACGCAAAGCCATGTGACTTAAAAAGTAGAGATTTGATTGGTTCATAACTTTTCCTATTGCGACTTTTGAAAGTTCCGTCCCATTATAATTATTAGACTTTGACTTTCTAAGAAGAAGCATTTGTTCTGAGAATCTTCTCAAATAGAAGGAAGATCACAATAATAAGAGCAATGGAGTTATCTTGCAGTAGTTCTTCAGGGGGAGATTTCATTCCTGAAGAACATCCAAAGAAGAGGAAAGAAGCTCTAACTTGGAAGTTTTTCACTTTGTCACAAGGTCAAAAAAAGGTTAATGCTCCAAAAGTAACCTGTAAAATTAGCGAAACAACTCTTTCAAGGGGTGATCCATGTAAAAAATACTCCTTTGGCACAGCAAATATGGTGCGACACGTGAAGAATTTGCACCCCAAGAACTTTGCTCAAGCTGCAAGACGGAGGTTGCCTGAGAACCCACTTGCTGCTACACCAAGCACATAAACTGCGGCAGCAGGATTGTCAGCAAGCAGTCCACACCCACATATTGATTCTGACTTTGCTAAAGTTAAAATTCTATGCATTTATTGCGATAAACTTTTGTGTTATGGGGAACAATCTATAGACTTGATGAAACGCAGGATGCAGGATCATTGCTGTCCACGACATTAGTTGTTCTTTTTTTCATTCTTTTGTTCCGCTTGGAATTTGTTGAAAAAACACATAAAAAATTCAAAACCCAAAAAACTGTTCTTTTTAGAACTACCTTCACTGGTCAAAGAAAGAACTATATGTCTATGTTAGTGTGTAAAAGTTTGTCAGAATGAATGTGTAGTTCATAAATGAATGAATGAATATGTTACTAGTGTATGGAGAATGTGAAAGTGCAGAACTATAAGGAACTGCTACAGCATAAATCTATAAGGTGTTTATCGATAGTATACTGTAGTATGTCCGAAGCACTTGAATGTAACATATGTACATAACTATGTTACAAATCTATGCTTCAATTTGATTTGTGCTGCTGGTGAAACTGACTGGGTGAATTTGTATGTGTTAGGGGCGGATTTACAATCCCCTTGTGCCTCTTTTACACAGTCGTTGCGTCACTTTTGTGACACAGCGGTGGTGCGAAAGATGTGCCATGGTGTGTGTTACTAACAATGTGACGCATCTGGAGGGTGTATTACATTGTAAAGCGCTGCGCCACAAGAGGCTTTCTTGTGCAGAAGGGGGTGCAGCAACGCCTCCTAAAAGTGACTGAGTGAAATGTATAACATTTCATTCAGTCACTTTTGAGCTTATGCTGCATCAAAACCTTACACATGCTTGAAGCAGGTGTAAGGATTGATACAGCATTGTGAGCATAGGGCCCCATGAGCATTGGTGGAGCTGTGTTATACGTGCAACCGACGTCATGCAATTATTAATCCAAAAATTCCTTTGCAATTTAGTTTTGTTGTTATTTTATAATACAAATATGAAATATAATCTAAAAAATAAAATACATATAAATATGTATATTAAAAATATAAGAAATTACTATATAGTAGTAGTAGTAATAGCTTTATTTTCAATATAATTGATATCATAAAAAGCGATACATATTCATTAAAAACTGTAAAAGACAACAAACATTAAAATTTCATAAGCTCTGTGCAACAATTTACATTTGTAACCGCAATTTAACAGACTAGAATACTCTTAGACAAGGTAGGAAAGTCTATTAGATCTAATGCGCCATGCCCAGCCTAAATACTTAGCCAATCCACTGGCAAACAGGGGGCGAGGGTCCGTTTTAAGAATTCTTAGGGCCTCCATATGGGACCTAGTCCCAAATTCTCTACATAGTGGCTTCAGCCATCTGCTACGGGGAAGTGCGTAGGCCGAGCACTCAAACAATAAATGTGGAACTGTCTCTGATCTGACCAAACAACAAGGGCAAAGAGGGGAGGTCTGTGCCGGTACCTTCCAATTGGCAGTCATAGTTCCCACAGGTAGAACGCCTACCCTGAATTTAAAATAGAGAGCCCTATCCCAGGGGACTGTGATAAAATCCAAATATGGCTCACGGAAGTGCACCTCTTTTATCAAGAGAAATTCTGCCGATGACCTGCATAAATTAACATTACTCTTTCTGCCCTCGACCACCCAGGACCAAAAAAGTTTTTTCAGAGTTGTCTTTGGCGGGGCGGATCTATTGATCCAGTCGACCTCAAGGCCTAGATCTACTATAAGGCACTTAACTTCCCTTAGCCATCGAATCTTAGCCCAGCCAGGCAATGCAAGAATCTCTTTTAGGCCATCTGCGTAGCTGGACAATTCAGGGGCTCTCCAGATGCGAGCCCATAAAAGGAGTGGGCGCAGCCTCACTTGGTCACTAATAGGGCGAGTGCCCATATCTAGAAGAAGAGGAAGAGTAGGGGTGCTATAAGAAAGAGCCATTAGATCTTTGTGAAATTTATTTTCAGAACGGGTCAGCTGGTCCACGTTCTGCACACCCCATAGTTCTGCCCCATAGAGAGCTGCACTGACTCCTCGTGCCCTGTAGATGTCAATAACCAGTGCAATTGGTTTGTAGGAGGAGCCCCGATGTTCCTTAAGAAGGGCACCCGTTACTCTCTTGTGGGACAGCAACATCTTTTGGAGATGGGGTTTCCAGCTCATAGAGTCGGAAAGGCGAATGCCAAGATAGTCGAACTCCTTAACCCTCTCAAGTGGGACTAAATCAAGGGTAGGTGGTTTGACTAATTTCCTCGGGGGGTTTAAGACCAGAAACTTCGTCTTCCCCGTATTTATGACTAAACCTCTTGAATCGCAGAAAGTGCTAAAACTGTTTAAAAGACTCTGCAGGCCCACTGGTGACTTAGAGATCAGGAGGGTATCATCTGCAAATAGTAGGGTAGGTATTTTCTTGCCCGCCAGGGATGGTGCGTCTGCTGGATGTTGTAGCAGATGCTCCACCACTCCGTTAACATATAATGAGAACAGAGTGGGGACTAAAACACAGCCCTGGCGGACACCTCTATTTACAGGAATTCTCGATGTTTTTTGTCCCTGAACACCCCACCTGATCTGTGCAAAGTTGTCTGCGTGGAATCTTATCAGCATATCCAGAAGGTAAGGGGGAATACCTAGCGCATCGAGAGCACTCCAGAGCTGATTGCGTGGGACCAGGTCAAAGGCAGTCCTTAGATCTATGAATGCAAGGTACAGGCTGCCTTTGCCCAGTACAACCACTTTCCAGTAAAGCATCAGCAACCGGAATGCTTGCTCTATCGTCCCCGTGCCAGTCCTAAAACCGGCTTGGAAATCGGACAGAATATTGTTCTCTTCGACCCACTGCGTAATTCTTCCCAGGACAACTTTGCCTGCCACCTTCTGCGAGGAATCCAGGAGGCTTATAGGACGGTAGTTGGCAGGGTCGTCCCGACTCCCTTTTTTAAAAATAGGGACGACCTCTGCACCCCTCCATGAATCTGGTAGGGCCGCACCAGCCAAGCCAGCATTCATTACGGAGGCAATACGTCTTCCCCACTCGACTAGGTTGACACGAAGTAGATCCCCTGGAAGGCCGTCGGGGCCCGCCGCCTTGTTGGGGACCAGGCGCTCAATCGCCCCTTCTACTTCTTTACAAGTAAATAGGAGGTCCTCGCTGGGCTCTAATTTACCGGGGGTATACTGACCCACCTCGGTAGGCTCGGAGCCCTCGGCTGCTGCATACAACTTGGAAAAGTGGTCCAACCATACACCCTCGGTTATGTTGCAAGTTATGAGCGAGTCCGTGGGTTTATCCTTAGTTCTTATTAGGTCCCAGAAGCTTTTGGGGTCCTTCCTAAGACTAGCTGCCAATAGATCCTACCAAAACATGTTCTCATGCTCGTCCCTCGCCTTTACTAAGGTCTTTCTGTAGTTACGCCTAGCGCAACTAATCTGGGGCCCATCCTTAGCTTTTACCGCCCGGATCAGCTCCCTTTTGGCAACACTGCAGGCATGTGAAAACCAACCCGCGTTGCGCATGGATCTACCATTTGCGTTGGCCCTTGAGCCAGAAGAGCGAACTACAAACAGTTCACCTAGCGCAGTAGTTGTTTCGGAGAACAAGTTAGGAGCCTCAGAATCAATGGCTCCTATAGAGTCTAACCGCGTCACAGTGCTGGACATTATAGATTTAGCACCCCGGATCTTATCCTCATGTGCCGCAAAGGTATTCCATTTTAGGCGTCTACCGCAATTAGAGGGAATTACTTCATACGTTGATTTCCAAACATGAGAGGATGGGGCTAGAGACACATCCGTCCAAAGGGAAGACAAGGACAGGAATAGTGGATTATGGTCACTGGCAGAAGACTGGAGGACCTCCATATCGATTAAGTGTGCCCAGAGGCTGTAGTTCAATAGAATGAAGTCAATTCGCGAGGAATGACCCACTCTATTAAACGTATGAGCCCCTGACTGGTCTGAATTAGATCTACCATTAGTGGCCCTGAGACCATGTTCCAGGCAAAGGGCGTTGACATCAATGGTGGTTTGGGACCAGCTTCTGATAGGAGCCAGTGAGAGGTATGGAATGCCTCTCCTGGCATCATCCTCCCAGGTGCCTAATATGTCTTCGTTAGCCAGGGGTTCAAATGTGCAGTTGAAATCCCCTGCTAGCATAACGAGGGCATCGGGCGTACAGGAACTAAGACCCTCCTCAATACCCGTAAGAGAAAGTGTGGAGGACCCGCCCCTTGCCCCTCTAACGTAGATATTGAAGATTTCAAGCCTTCTCCCCCCATATGGCCCTCTGACTGAAAGTCTCTGTAGGTCAGGTGATTTGTTGGCAATGGGCCTAATAGAAAGACCCAGCGAGATGCTAGCCCAGATTAGTAGGCCACCAGAGGGACGGCCCTTTCCTCCGGGAGATTGCACCGCAGGGACAAAATAAGTTGTGAAACCCACCTTATGGTATGGTTCCAGACACCAGGTTTCCTAAAATAGGCACAACCCGAAGGGTTCGACAAATGAATTCCAGTCGGGTATGTCTATATTCCGCGCAAGGCCTGCTATATTCCAGCTAAGCACCTTCAGCCCTTTGCCCCTAATTCCCTCTAAGCCCCACACCCGATCAATTGAGGGAGGGGCAGAGACAGTACCAGGGGCAATACTAGAGGCCTCAGCCGGGGTCAAGAATACAATTTCCCTTCCAGAGACCGCCATGGGGGAGCAGGAAAGCTCCCCCCCGTAATCGACGACGGCGGTAAAATATGGCTGCTGGCCGGAGGTCCCTCACTATGGATGGCCACTTCGGGTGGGAAAAGTTCTGAAGAGCTCGGTCCCACTATCAACAGCCTGCTGGTACCAAATGACTCCCTAGGGAGGAGATTACCCTTGTCATTATGGTGAGCTACGACTACCTGGCCTAATTTGTCATCGGAGGACTCAGAGACTATTCCAATTAGTCGAGAATTGGCAACTCTACCCTTGTTGGGCAAAGCCCTATTTTCCGATGAATTACAGTTTTCAGGGATGCATATAGATAGCACAGAAACGGGGCACAGTAAAGGTGAAAGTGAATCCTCAGAAGAAGATGTGCAAGGTCCCCTACCAGTAAGTCAGTCGACATCTCCAGACAGCCAAATCTATTGTAGGTGGGTGCCCCATTCCAGCTGCCTTGTGTACCCTGCCAACAATCTGCTGGACCACCCCATACATAATTTCTAGCCGAGGGCCAATTCCCCCCGTTTTTGGAACGTGATGGGGGGGATAAAAATAGGTTAGGGGTCTAGCTACCATGGCCGATTTCCCACCGTAATCGTTCCATGCGTATATAGAATGTACTGTATTGGGGACTTCAAAGGAGACAATAATACAATCACCTGGGACTGATTTATGCGAGGTGCCTATCCATGGTACCCTTCGCACCATAAGAATTTTACTTCTCAGGTGGATGGGTAACAGCCTGTTTTCATTTAGCCAGTGTGTTACCTTATTCCTCAGGGACACGAAATTTTCCTGCTGGTGGTATGCAATTTCCGGAACTCCTGTTAGTACCACTACATAGGGCCTAGCATCCGGGGGAGATCGATGTAACCCCCACGCTGTTTCTCCTTATGTTTTGCCCCCTGTATCTTGGGATAATAGTTCTTAGGTTCTTTTGTCCTTGAGGCTGCCATGACTTTCGGGGCTGGAACAGGTTGTGCAAGCAGTTGATTAGATGTCTCCGCTATAACATTAGTGGTATTACTTATAGCAGCCTTGGATCGGGGTTTGGGGATGGTTTGGTTACCGGGGCCATAGGTGGGGTAGCTGCGGGTGTTGGTATAAGATGAGTTACACCAGATGTGCTATTAGATTTATTATCAGCTATACTTAGAGTTGCAAGGGTTAAGATGCTCTTTCCTGTCTCAAGCAGCTGGTTTTCTATACGCGATAGTCTGACTTCCAGGGGGGTTAGAAGTTTTTTTAGCGTTTCCCAGACAATCGTTAGAAATTCCACATCTCTTCCCTCTATCACACACACAGGAGCCCCATCATTCTCACCTTCTATTACTAAATCGTGCTCCCCCACTGAAGCTGCCCGTCTAGTTTCTGCGGCAAGGAGGCTGTTATTCCCCGTAGATGATCGTGCTTTGGGGGATAAATGGAGGGGTAGGGCGTCCATCCCCCCTACTATAGGCTTAGCACCCGTAAAGATCTGGGCCTTTGCAACCTTTGCCTTCTTCCTAGAGAAGGCGAGTGTAGTGTTGCGCTTACGTTTTTGGACGGCACCCTCTTTGGTTGTGAAGGGATTCCTCCCACCCTCCCCCTTAGGATTAGGGGATATCTGCACTGGGGCCCCCTTTACCGGCACCAAGCCACCCAAGGATGGGCTAAGGTTGGAAGATGGTAAAAGGGGTAGCCCCACCATAGGGGCTGGGGGTGAGGAGGCCGATATCTGGTGAACAACTGCCTGCATCAGAATAGGAACAGGGCCTACCCGACGCTCGGGGGTTTTGGCTGAGGCAAAATGACCTAGGGATGATTTCCTCACCAAGGACAGCTCCTGGGAAATTCTTCTAGCTGCATCAAGTTCCATAGAGACCCTCTTCTGCATTTTGTTGATTTCCATATCAATAGCAGTGTTAGTCCTAGTTATAAAGTCATCAAGAGTCCCATTCAGCTTCTTCCCTTTAGCTGCCCTGGTTCTACATTCACGCACAGACATTATCCCTGTACCTTGGAGTTGTCAAGAGCTAGCAAAAACAGGACAAGGATGGCAATGCAATAAAAATAAAAAAAGCCAAGGGAGGTGGCCCGGTCCGGTCTCTTCCGTTCTCAAACGGCTTCAAACGGCCCGCCCTTGTCCCGGGCTTCTCCCGGGTTGCTTCCGCGCGCTCCCGCGCCGCGGGGAGTAACGCTTGTATTTATTGGTGGGCTGTAAGGCTGGTGGTGGGTCGGGGCGAGCAGGGAGAGCGGCCAGGTGTCGGGAGGCTCGGGTTACCGGGACTTCTGGGATGTGAAGTCCGGGACCCGACGCTCGCAGCCCTGCGTGCACACAAACACCCACAGAACAGTCCTGGGTTCCTCGAAGGCAAGCACGGCGCTGCGGGACCCGCGGAGCGGGTTCCGCGAGTTGTGGAGCAAAAGGCTAGGTGAGCCAGAAACAGGAACCACTACACAGTCCAAAACGATGTCCCAAGGTGGGTGGCGGCCAGAGTCCTTTTCAGGCTGGTGGTGGGGCGGGGCGAGCAGGGAGAGCGGCCAGGTGTCGGGAGGCTCGGGTTACCGGGACTTCTGGGATGTGAAGTCCGGGACCCGAAGCTCGCAGCCCTGCGTGCACACAAACACCCACAGAACAGTCCTGGGCTCCTCGAAGGCAAGCACGGCGCTGCGGGACCCGCGGAGCGGGTTCCGCGAGTTGTGGAGCAAAAGGCTAGGTGAGCCAGAAACAGGAACCACTACACAGTCCAAAACGATGTCCCAAGGTGGGTGGCGGCCAGAGTCCTTTTCAGGCTGGTGGTGGGGCGGGGCGAGCAGGGAGAGCGGCCAGGTGTCGGGAGGCTCGGGTTACCGGGACTTATGGGATGTGAAGTCCGGGACCCGACGCACGCAGCCCTGCGTGCACACAAACACCCACAGAACAGTCCTGGGCTCCTCGAAGGCAAGCACGTCGCTGCGGGACCCGCGGAGCGAGTTCAGCGAGTTGTGGAGCAAAAGGCTAGGTGAGCCAGAAACAGGAACCACTACACAGTCCAAAACGATGTCCCAAGGTGGGTGGCGGCCAGAGTCCTTTTCAGGCTGGTGGTGGGGCGGGGCGAGCAGGGAGAGCGGCCAGGTGTCGGGAGGCTCGGGTTACCGGGACTTCTGGGATGTGAAGTCCGGGACCCGAAGCTCGCAGCCCTGCGTGCACACAAACACCCACAGAACAGTCCTGGGCTCCTCGAAGGCAAGCACGGCGCTGCGGGACCCGCGGAGCGGGTTCCGCGAGTTGTGGAGCAAAAGGCTAGGTGAGCCAGAAACAGGAACCACTACACAGTCCAAAACGATGTCCCAAGGTGGGTGGCGGCCAGAGTCCTTTTCAGGCTGGTGGTGGGGCGGGGCGAGCAGGGAGAGCGGCCAGGTGTCGGGAGGCTCGGGTTACCGGGACTTATGGGATGTGAAGTCCGGGACCCGACGCACGCAGCCCTGCGTGCACACAAACACCCACAGAACAGTCCTGGGCTCCTCGAAGGCAAGCACGTCGCTGCGGGACCCGCGGAGCGAGTTCAGCGAGTTGTGGAGCAAAAGGCTAGGTGAGCCAGAAACAGGAACCACTACACAGTCCAAAATTACTATATAAAGAAATACATAATAATTAATACATTTATAAATTATCATTTACAAAACCTTTGAAATCCACTGGAAAAACCATAGGTTTCACACACGCTATAGTTAGGAATTAGCATTTAAAAAACCTTGCAAATTCATTGAAAAAAACATAGGTTTCACACATGTTATAGTTAGGAATTAGCATTTAAAAAACCTTAGAAATTCATTGAAAAAACTATAGGTTTCACACGTTACAGTTAGCTGAACATTTCTCTCATACAAAACCTTTGAAATTCCTCCGTTATAGTTAGCTCAGCTAACTATAACTTGCACACCCGCAATGCACTGCTGATGACGTCACATATTACATCGCTCATGACATGGTCAGTGACATCACTGATGCCATCACTCATGACATCACTAAAACTGGTGTTCTCTATTAAGCTTCAAATATACCTTCATTTACTTCCAGACGTTTCCACCATTATATTTTTTCTCCCTTTTCAGACACTGAATTGGTTGTGCCATCCCCGATGTGAGTTTTGCTGTACCAACCTTACAGAGGCACCCCGTACCTGGAGCTCGCACCGGCATGTCGTTGGACACACCAGTGGTGGCAGGTGAGCAGTGAAGCCTCGGTGCGCCGGAGCTGCAATTGAGCACAGTGCGGGGCTGGGGTGCGGCAGCCTGGGTGCATAGGTGCAGGCAAGCAATGTTGCCATAGATAATAATGTAATATCTGGCCTCATTCATATCTGTTTCATTTTAAGGACTTTCTGGACCGCACTCTTTCTCGCGGACCCCAGCATCCCAGACACACGAGGTGAACAGTGAGGGCTGGGTGCAGTAGGCCGATGCTCTGTCTTCACCTCCCTCTGTTCTTTTGACTCTCCCTCCCCTTCTTCCTTCCACCCACTCCCTCTCTGTCCCATTCTCACTATCTTCCTTTCATTCTGACTACCTTTCCTTTTCTCTTGGACATGGCACACATACTTATGTTTCTTTTTTGTCTTGCAGGTTTTGTACGCTGCTTCCGGAAGAGTCCCACCCACTTATTTCATGTTATATTATTGTATGTTGTAATAAAGTTGTGTTTCCATTTATTTGTGTTGTTTAATAAAGGGTATTTTTTTACCAAAAAATAAGTATAAGTGAGTGTATATGTCTTCTTTTTCTGACAACACTTGTCTGTAGTTTATTGTGAAAATCGTCTGTTTATAGGAGGAAATGAGGGAAAACATTATAAACCAACAGACTATTAGATAAAGGAAGCCTGGGTAATTCTACAACTGTAAGGGTTCTATGCGTGTATCACTTTACAACACCATGAGTGCAGCCTGTGTGATTACAGAACCAATAACGTACTGCCTAGGACCACCGAGGCTTCAGGGTCTGTCAAGGCCAACATGCATATTTAAGTAAAGCCCTGGAGGGTGGCGGTCTCCGGATTTCAGTTGGCGATCCCCTAGGCTGCAAAACATCTCTGTGCCCTCCCGCGCCTAATTTACATGTGAGATTAAGGTCCCCAGTCCTGCAGAGACCCCGCAATATAATAATGGGATTGGCCCTGGAACATTACCCACCAGTGGGCTCATTTAAATGAACGTGTGAGAAGCACGGGTGAGACCCCCGCTTCATTTTTTTCCTCCATTTTTACCATCCGGATCTGCTCTATTAAAGCGATACAAGGTTTTTCTCCTCTTGCTTCAACGAGACAAACAAGGATTTGCTATCATAGGGTAGAAGTCATGCACCCGCCCTCTGCAAACATAAATGTCCCACGGATGCACACCCCGGGACATTGTATGAGCTGCGCCTGGGAGGTGGCGCTCCCTAGGACCATGATGCATTGGGTACTGCATAACTACAGAATTAGTATAAACACATACTAACACTACTTGCACACGGGTAGTACCGCGACCAGAATGTACTGAAAAGGCAGAGGAAGTGCAAAATCTAAAAATATAAATCTTACCAGAGAGGTCGGATGACATAGTTCAATGAGCCGAAGACCCTGGGATGAGTAGAAACAGCTTCACGAAAAAAACAGGTCTTCAGCACAACGCAAGCAAGCTCTAAATATGGGTGAATGCTGCCTTCTTTCTACCTTCTCCCACTCGTCGCCAAATTTATGTACTGAAGAGGCAGACAGCAATGAATCCGATAAGTACATTTATTGCAATAAAACAAGACTGCTTAAACAGCCACCAACAGGAGCAGACAGCAAGGCAACCGTCTTCTCCAGCACTGTGTACAAACTCCTCAAGATTCCGCTCATGACAGCCCTACATTCTAACTTTACATTCTTTCATTCTAGTAGAATTACATACTAACATTCTACTATGACTTACATTGCAATACTACACGAAGCACATGATTTTACAGCAATTAACTCATGCTTTCATCCACGAGTCTTGAGACCGGTAGTTGTGAGTAGTTCGCTTCCCACTTCCTGTATTGTATAAACACAAACTAACACTACTTCCACAGGTATGCTACAGCGCCCAGAGCACATTACTTTACAGCAATGAGCTCACGGTTTAGGCTCACGGTTTAATCCCTGAGTCTTCAGACCAGTAGGGGTGAGTAGTTAGCTTCCCACTCCCTATATTGTATGAACGCAAACTAACACTACTTCCACAGGTATGCTACACCGCCCAGAGCACATCACTTTACAGCAATGGGCTCACGGTTGAATCCCTGAGTCTTCAGACCAGTAGGGGTGAGTAGTTAGCTTCGCACACCCTGTCATATAGCTACTGTATATCTTTATAATGTGTTAAGTTAGCATAGGCTCATTGAATGTTTAAATGCCATTTTTCCTTTTGCTGCTTCTGCACACGACACTTAATTGTTGATTTAGCTTTCAACCTAGTAGTTTGTTGTGGTTTACATGAGAATAATATGTTATTACTCTGATATCAGCTTTGCTTAATAAACTATGTCTGTACAGAGAGTGCTGAAGCTTCAGGAACAACACGATACAGAATTGTTATGAGGTCTGATCTTCGCGCCTTCATAGACATAACATAAGTGCAGCTTCTGCCAACTTTGAGTTTGAGGCGGGATTTATATATTGCTTTACTTGAGGCACAAAAACACACTTGATGCTGTTCGCATGCAGAGAGAGCTGGTGTATGCTGATGTGATCTCTTCAATCTAGGATCCTGAGGTATGGGCCCGCCCTAATTCAACCCAAAGAGACCTTCTTAGCTATTAATATAATATGCGAGTTAGGGAGGGTGAGAAATAAGTGTTGTTAACCCTTATTAATGTACAGCATGGTAACATGTTGTCACCGTTTGCTTTCTTAGACTAGTAACTATGCTTGTAACCTTGTTTCTGATAATATGTTTACTTGTATTATCTAAGATACTGCGCCTGAGAAGACGGCATTAGTAAATAAACATTTCAAATGCTCACGTGTTCTTCTTTACTCCATGTTCTGGTTTGAAATGATTGTATAACGAAAGAGTGCTCATGTGTTCCACGTAACCTGAGGTTTGTAAGTTCATGTTCTGGTTTGTCTAAACATTGGGAGTTGGTTATGACCAATGAGACACTGTAGCTAGCTCGGTAAGGGGTTTGTTGGGTACTAAGGTGAGTTTTGGGTCACCCTAATTCGCTGAGGTTCCAATCCTCTGTGCACAGTTCTGTGGGAGAACAGAAACCCTGCTACATGGCGCCCAACCGTTGGTGGTCTTATATCATGGCACTCGAGTAGTATATAATTCAAACCTTAACCCCTTCACTGTTGTTTCCGGAAAACGGTGGTGTCGGTGAAACCTACCTGTTTTTTGTAATACGTCTTTTTCAAGCTTGAATCTTTCTAAACGGTTTCCTTGAATTACTTCCCAGTTGTGCTACAAAGTTAACATTGTTTTTCAGTAGTTCTGGTGAAATCATGGCTGTGGCTGTGGCCATTGCGCAGCATAGTCGCGTTGCGGTGCGCACCCATCTACAGACATACCAGGTCCCGTTGGAGGGCATGGCTGTGATTTTAGTGGTGTGTGCAGATCCGGCGTACCCATTCGAACTGTTTTACTCATGGGTAACGTTTCCGGCAGTGGACGCAACTTCTGGTTTGTTCCCCGCCTACATACCCTCCCCTGTACCGGCTGAATATACACCGTACAGGGCACTGGAGATACCTATTGATCATTGGCAGCATCGCGTTTGGTTTGATGGCGCCCTCCCCCACTCTTTGTCAGCTGCGAGGTTAGGTCCACTTTCCATTCCAGGTACAAATTGGCCTGCTTTGGGTGGATTCACCCCGCACCCGAATCACGGCGCTTGTCCCCTTGTGGATATTCGTAGACTACACGTTGTCTCGATTGCTGTGATTCGTGCATTAGTGCAATACATAGGTCGACATCTCCCGGGAGGTCCCCAGGGGGGTGCGGCCGTTCAAACGGACCGTGGCGGTTTACGCCTGAATCCGGTTATGGTAAATTCGGTTTTTGGTCAGCATCCCGTTGATAACGATGACTTCCCTTTCTGGCTTGCAGAGAAGTTTGACCAACTGGAGGCTGTGTTTCCGAATTCTACTCCTGCTGATAAACATAGAATGTTGACGATCACTTTACCAAAGGATTTAACTCCTGAGCTCGTTGACTGTGAAAGCTGGGGAAAAACTTTTGCAGCCGTTTATACGAGGTGTTTCGGCACCCCGTCCATGTCCGCACTGCCTGAGATCGTTAAGCGTGTTCAGGATGATCACGGACCGGAGGCAGAGGTTGAATTGGGTATGCGCCTGTGTGGTTCTTTTGAGATTGTTAGCGATCTCATACTCTCCAATATTAAAGGAGATGCGGTGAACTTTCAGGTGTCGAATGCTTTGGCTGCTCTGCCCGATGCCGATAAACCCCGACAGTTAGCGAAGATAGTTGTGGCTGCATATAAAACTATTGGCCGCACAAGTAGAGGTCTGAAATATTTTCCAGTCAAGGAGAAAAAACAACCACAAGGACAGTCTGCTGCGGCGGATGTCCAACCCAAGTCCAAAAAACAAAATTGGCCTAAAAAACAGACACAGGGGAAGCAACAAAAGCAGACTCAGGATTCTTATCCTGCACCACAAGTTCCTGCGCCGACAGAAAAAGTTTATGATTTGCGCGATCGCGCGATGATTAAATCACCTGATCGATTTCATGTTTCTGATCAACGCTCTCCTCGTTCCTTTCAGGACTCATCGGCCCCGAAGACCGGTGGAGGAGGAGGCGGTAGGGGACGTGGTGGCCAACAGGGACGTGGCCAGCCCCGCCAGACTGACGGCGCAGCAAAGCAGGAGGATTCTACGCCGAAGAGACCGCAGTTTGCGAAAAAGAAAGTTGCAGCCTTAACAGCGCATCGATATGCCACAGATAGTGAGAACGCGGCTTCGGAATCTGACGTGGGCTCTGACTTTTCTGGACAGCGCGGCGGAGATTACCATAGTCAGAGAGACGCTGCGTCCACTACTGAGGGTGACAGCGACTGATGTCTACGTTGTAATTGAAACAGCAGACACAAGACTTGCTCCCCCTGAGCGACTTTATGAAATTGTCCTGTTAATTGAAGGTGACATACAGCGTACTGTAAAAGGGGTGTTTTGGGAATATCTTTCGTCTACATATGATATTTTGCTTTCGGACGCTGACTGGCCCCCACCTTTTGTGCTCGCGGCGCCGCGAGGGGAGGAGGTAATCCTCCCCAGTTTCGCGAACACTGTCTCGAAAGAGCATGCGCAGCATTTTGCAGAAGAGTGGGCTCGGGCTCTCGCACCGGCTCTGTACCGTAACCAATGTGGTTGGGATAAATTGTCTCCTTGCCACGAAATTCCGTTGCGGTCTCAGCCGCAGCCTCAACCTCAATATCCCCTTCGGCGTGAAGCAAAATCTTCCGTCGCGGAAATCCTTGAACAATTGGAATATCAGGGAGTTATTGAAACATGTGTGTCACCGATGAATAACCCTCTTTTTACTGTGACCAAGCCTGACGGATCATATCGTTTGGTATTGGATTACCGGCATTTAAACTCGCATTGCCGTAACTGTGCAGTACAGAATACACACGGCTCTGCCCTAGTGGATAGTCTAGTGCGTAAGCGTTTTAAAACAACGCTTGACATTTCTAACGGTTTCTATGCCCATAGATTGGATAGCTTCAGCTCCCAATGGACCAGTTTTACGTGCGCTGGGGTCCAAAAACAATTCCGGCATCTCCCAATGGGCTATAAGAATAGTCCAGGTATTTTTACCGCACGCATAGTCTCCCTTTTGGAGAGTATCGACACAAATGCTTGCTCGTATGTGGATGACATCTATCTCACAGACGACGAAATGTGGATGCATCTGTGTCGAGTAAATTCAATTATTTGTAACTTTGCAGACATGGGTTACAAATTTAACTTTGCAAAATCGCACATTGCTGAGTACACAGTGTTGTTCCTGGGCTATGAGCTCAACAATGAAGGTAGAGGTTTAGCTCCTCACTTCTTGGAGAAATGCGCTCTGTTGCGCGCTCCAACAACACTGAAAAAGTTACAGTCTTTACTGGGTTTTTTAAATTTCGGGAGGACATACATTCCGGAATATGCCCAGCGTATCCAGCCTTTGTATGCTCTGATACAACCTACTTTTTCAAAATCATGCTGGCTGCCAGAGCATTTAGCCATCTTGCAGTCCTTGCAGGCTGATCTGCTCGCTTCTAAATTCTTACTGACTCGTGATAACCACACAAACCTGGTGATAAGAATTGTTCCTGGGACAGTGGGTTTCACGTACCTCACTTTTAATGAAGGAGACACAGTACCTATTGCTTACAAGTCACACTTGTACACTTCGGCTGAAATACGGTTTCCCACTGTGGAAAAGGTTTTAACAGCTGTGCAGATGGCGATTCTTAAGGAACGCGCTCTGTCACAGGGGAAACGCATGTTGGTTGTAACACCCTGTCCTCATTTGGAGGCAGTCAGGAAAGCCAGTGTACCAAATTCAAAAGCTTTACACCCTGGGTGGATTCAATGGGCTGCGTCCTTGACGTCCACAGATGTCACGTTTATTTTTGACGCCTCATTACGGTTGCCAGAGTACTTGCAGTATGAGTTTGTTCATCCTGCTCCTCTAGCTATGCGACCTTTGGAGGACTTCCATTGCATCATTTACACTGATGGCTCGGCGCAGGTTGCGCATGGCTCTACACACGCCTACGTTTCCGCTTGCGCCATTGTGGTCGGTGCTATGTTGAACGATTAGTTCATTTCCAGGGAAGTGCACACGTTGCCACTGGGAGATTGCACCGCACAATTGGCAGAGCTTCGTGCTCTCTTACTAGCGTTGGAGTACGCAGATCCTGGTGTTACTACTCTTATTGTAAGTGATTCTTTCTACTGTGTCCAGTCTTACAATGAAAACTTATTCTTTTGGATTCAGAATGACTTTCGTGATTCCAAGGGTAGTACAATAAAACATAAAATGATCTGGGTTCGAGTGGCGGAGCTTAAGGCTACGTTGCCGCTCGTTTTTGTAATTCATACTCTTGGCCACCAGCGTGTGGGAGTCCACGCTGTCGGTAACTCGCTTGCTGATGAAGCAGCGAAGTCAGCGGTGTCTACGTACTTAGTTGCAGCAGTTACACGGTCCAAAAGTAAGATTGATAGTGACATCTTGGCGACTGCTGCTGCCACTGAGAAGGGAGGTAAACATCCTACGGGATTCCCTTCAAAGTACACATACCACTTAAGTCCCGAAAAGGTTCCTTTTGTAAAAATTCCTGATGTTGGAGAACGTTTGATTCTCAACTCGGATCGCAGGGCTGACTTGATTACAGCGGCACATGAAGGTGTGGCGTCTGCGCATGCGGGCGTCTCGGCCACTGTAACTCAATTACAACAACGCTTCTGGTGGCGGGGACTGTACAAACAGACGCGTGATTATGTCCTTCTTTGTGACATTTGCCAGCAGATTAAACCTTCAACTGCCACGCGTCCGCCACAGACACAGTTGTACATTTCTAATAAACCACTAGGTTGTGTTTATTTAGATCACTGCGGTCCTTTTTCATCTGATACTGCGTATAAGTACATCTTAGTAGCAGTTGATTCATGCACACGCTTTGTGTGGGTATGGCCCCATCGCAGCGCTGATTCACGGACTGTCATTAGAGATTTGCGTGTCTTTGTAGGGATTTTTGCCTGTGGTACCTTCCATTCGGATCAGGGTCCGGCTTTCGCCTCTAAGGCGTATAAGGATTCCATGACTTCGTTGGGGGTCCAAGTCAAGTTTTCGTCTCCCTACGGACCTGAGGGTAACAGTGTAGTGGAGCGAATGAACCGTGATTTAAAGCAATTTTTGACAGCTCGAGTTATAGGCACTGGCAGAAACTGGCTGACCCACCTCTCAGGCGTGCAGCGTGCGCTTAATAATCTCCCTAGAAGGTCTCTGGGTGGGCGGACCCCATACGAAATGCTCTTTGGCATCAAGATGTACGTCCCTGACCTTGACGGTCTAGACTGTGTGGTTCGCGCCACTTCCTTTGACGCAGATGAACATTGCAATGTTTTACAGAATCTACAAAAGACCAGAGACAGTCTTGCAAAGGAACATTTGCCCTCCACGTCGGATGTTGCATTGCAGATCCCGGTAGTCGGCTGGCTACCCCAAGTTGGAGAACTGGTTCGTGAGAAGATCGATAACAAGAAAGAATTTGATCCTTCCTATCGGGCTCCGGTTCCAGTGCTTGGAGGGAAGGGCACAAGAACAGTCGTATTACCACCGCTTCCTGGTCGTAAGGAAAACAGGTTTATTTCAATTGACAATGTCAAGATACACAGAGTGGCCGATTCTTCTTAGCATGACACCGGCTGTTTCCTGTCCTTCCATTGTGAGAAATTCAGTTTTGCCCACTGCTTCTAATCATGAAACTGAAGTAGCCATTGAATTACCTGCGATTTCCAGTCCAGTCCTTTATTAAGTACTTTGCCCAGTACAGTCCATGATGAAATTGACACCAGTAACATTGCCAAAACTTACCGGGACGCCATCGGGCGGTGCCGTGAGGGGAACGGCGGTTGCAATCAGGACACCCGGACCACACTTCCCAGCAGCCTGTGGGGCAGCGCGCCCGTGACGCGCCAGGAGCGCCCGGAGGCGATACAAAAATGCTGACCCCCACGAGGCCAGGGGGGACACCAGTAACATTGCCAAAACTTACCAGGACGCCATCGGACGGTGCCGTGAGGGGAACGGCGGTTGCAATCAGGACACCCGGACCACACTTCCCAGCAGCCTGTGGGGCAGCGCGCCCGTGACGCGCCAGGAGCGCCCGGAGGCGCTACAAAAACGCTGACCCCCACGAGGCCAGGGGGGACACCAGTAACATTGCCAAAACTTACCGGGACGCCATCGGGCGGTGCTGTGAGGGGAACGGCGGTTGCAATCAGGACACCCGGACCACACTTCCCAGCAGCCTGTGGGGCAGCGCGCCCGTGACGCGCCAGGAGCGCCCGTAGGCGCTACAAAAACGCTGACCCCCACGAGGCCTGGGGGGACACCAGTAACATTGCCAAAACTTACCGGGACGCCATCGGGCGGTGCCGTGAGGGGAACGGCGGTTGCAATCAGGACACCCGGACCACACTTCCCAGCAGCCTGTGGGGCAGCGTGCCCGTGACGCGCCAGGAGCGCCCGGAGGTGCTACAAAAACGCTGACCCCCACGAGGCCAGGGGGGACACCAGTAACATTGCCAAAACTTACCGGGACGCCATCGGGCGGTGCCGTGAGGGGAACGGCGGTTGCAATCAGGACACCCGGACCACACTTCCCAGCAGCCTGTGGGGCAGCGCGCCCGTGACGCGCCAGGAGCGCCTGGAGGCGCTACAAAAACGCTGACCCCCACGAGGCCAGGGGGGACACCAGTAACATTGCCAAAACTTACCGGGACGCCAGCGGGCGGTGCCGTGAGGTGAACGGCAGTTGCAATCAGGACACCCGGACCACACTTCCCAGCAGCCTGTGGGGCAGCGAGCCCGTGACGCGCCAGGAGCGCCCGGAGGCGCTACAAAAACGCTGACCCCCACGAGGCCAGGGGGGACACCAGTAACATTGCCAAAACTTACCGGGACGCCATCGGGCGGTGCCGTGAGGGGAACGGCGGTTGCAATCAGGACACCCGGACCACACTTCCCAGCAGCCTGTGGGGCAGCGGGCCCATGACGCGCCAGGAGCGCCCGGAGGCGCTACAAAAACACTGACACCCCTCTCGCCCCGCGAGTCGTGCGCGGGAGAAGCCCGGAACAAGGGCGGGCCCTCTGTGGCCCTCAGAGGCCGGAGGAGGACGGGACGGGTGCAGCCCTCTAACATCTCTACCCCAAGGTATTTGACAACTCTGACTTTGAGTTCGGGTAGTTGCATTGAGGACTAAGGATTATGGTCCCAATTGAATAAACATTTGGACTGGGAGTATGAACATATTGATTACTAGTCATCTGTTGTGATCTGATTTAGAGATCGTGTGGCTATTTATAATTTGCCCCAGGCATCTGGGTATTTGTATAATTGTATATTGAAGTGCCTAACAACTTTCTAAGTGTGATTACACTCCGTGATAGGCTCAGTACACTACCACCCACTGTCATCATGTCTCCAAGGGGGAGTCGCAGTAAAACAGCAGCTGCTGGGGGCAGCTCCAAAACTGGCCCTATCGATAATTTTATCATTAAGGCCAATGATGCTATAAACCAGGGTATATCTCTTCTAGAACGCAGGGTTTCACAAGATCTTGCCCACGCCAAACGTTCGTCCCTGGGACTTATCGCCTCTGCCACTACACCCACCCAGGTCTTGCCTGCCAACATTAGACCCTTATTACACATGTGTGTCGATACTCATACCATCCCTAATGAAGTAAATCTATCCGCTTCTATCCCCCTGATAGATTCTGATACGGACACAGATATTAGCATGGATTTAGAGAAGACCCCGGATTTACATATGACCCCCACCCCCGAAATTATATCAGAATAGCTGAACTATTTATTCCTATTAAGAGCCTATCCGCAACAAATACTGTAAATGATATAACTAAATCTACTTCCACCAAAATAGTGGGTCCCGTACTTAATACCTCTCAAGCATTAACTACAAACATAGTTATTACACCCAAACCACCCCCAGTTCCCCCGAAGGGGATAAGTGTTAGCCAATCAACAGCCAATTGTAACAATGTAGCCCCAGATATAAGGAAGGATCAGAATACCAAACAGAATAGTGTGCCTATGGCGGGCCATCTTTCAAACCCCGTAAATGCCTCCACCTTGGTCCACCCGTTGCGAAAAACAACTAGACAGGCTCCTGCCCGTATCAACCTTCCACCAGAATGCGGGGCTTATGTCCTCGTTCTAGTTAATGTCTCTAAACTAAGGAAGGACCAAGAGGAAACTCCTATATCCCTTAAAAACAAAACCTTACATTGGTTAACTGCAAACTGCAATTTTCCCATAGAAGGTGCAAGGGAGATTATTAATACCCAGAGAGTGGGTTGGATAGGCCCACTTAGAAAAAAGTTTGAGGGTGATTGTGTTACAATCAATTTTAAGAACCCACAATGGGCAGAGAAAACCCTAGCAAATGCCCCATTACCCTCAACACATGAATTTAACACCACACTCCTTCCACTAGGCTATTTTTACAGACACCTGATACCCCCAAAACAAGTTATGATGAACCACCCCATCACCACTCATCAAGATTTGAATTTTGGTGCTAGGATCAAATCACCGCTCTTTTTACAAAATCAGGACTCTTGCCACATTAATGGCCATAATTGGAGGAATCACATCCCAATGTCAGCACCTCTTTCCCATCCCCCGCATCATTTTCAATTCTCAAACACGCACCAATATAACTATAGAGATATGTCTTATCCTGCTCCCGACCTCCATCAGTTCCAGCCATTAACTGAAGTAAGGTCAATATTCAACATTCCCACACATAATCGATTCGAATACTTCTCTAATTTAGACGAACAGGATTGACTGGTTATAATGCCTAACATGGATATTCCTAGCCAAGCCACTGTCAGTATACAAGAGGGACACCCAGCATCAGTCACAGACCATCAGGTCTTGAATGGCACATATGAAATTAT
Organism: Lissotriton helveticus; assembly: GCF_964261635.1. NCBI lineage: Eukaryota > Metazoa > Chordata > Amphibia > Caudata > Salamandridae > Lissotriton > Lissotriton helveticus. The sequence continues at coordinate 862,513,750 of NC_136070.1, read as the reverse complement.
GGAATCGGTGCCTGCTAATTGTAATTTCCCTGTTGCTGTTAACACGACTTTTGAGGAAGCAGGGAGTGCTGGGGTAAGGCCAGGCAAATGTTGTAATATCCATGGATTATCAATCCTAAATTGGAATGTTGCAGGATTAGAATCTAAGTTACTGGACCCTGCATGGATTGAGATAATTAATGATGCGGATATTCTTATGTTTCAAGAAACATGGGCTGTTGGAAATTTGTATATTGAGGGCTATCATTGTTTCAGCCTAACTTCACCTAAACCGCGTTTTGGCCGAGCAATGGGTGGCCTATTTGTTGGGATTAAGATCCTTGCAGGCGGCACAATCAGAAACCTGCAGAATGATGGTCCTGTTAATCCCAACATCCAGTTTCTTGAATATAAGTTGAAGTCAAAGACCATAGTTTATTTAATTAATTTTTACAATAATGATTTTTATAATGTACCGAACAAGAACTTTATGGCATTATCCAAGGTTTTAAGTAAATTGGAATGCTCCCTTTCAGTAGACAACAAATCAGGTATTTTAATAGGGGGCAAATTTCAATGCAAAATTAGCAGTGAGTGCTGGATCTGAAAATCAGATCTTTCCTGATCCAGCGGAGCATAGGGGTTCGTTATTGTCCAAATTACTCACTGAATTTGACCTAGCCGATGCCATGAGAATAGGACATAATTCTGACTCCCCTTATGTTCCAACGTATATTGGTAGGGACAGCAGTTCCACCATTGATTATGTATTTACGTCACCACTGTTGACAGATTGTATAGTTAAAACTTCTGTGGTACAAACATCCCTTAGCGACCATAATCCATTGGTTGTAATTTTGGATCTTGCTCCAAGCCCGATTTTTGCGAATCTAAATGGTGCAAGGGACATTACTCCATCAATTGATGGCCTTCGTTTAAAATGGAGGGGAGTGGATTGCGGGGCCTATTCTAGATAGCATACAAACGCTACATCCACACCTGATTGACTCTTGTTTGTTCCCAAGCGATAATTATGACCAACTAATTGCTGATTTTGAAGTCTTGTGCTCAACGATTAAAACTCTTTTGTCAGTCCCATTACCCAAGGAAGGTAAAGAGCCAAGGTGGTTTGATTCATCTTGCTCCTTGGCAAATAGAGAATTAAGAAAGGCTCTCTCTATAAAACCGAGGTGTAAAGCCACCGTTCAATTAGCTAGGAAAAATTACAAAGCTAAAATACTTGAACGGAAGTCTAATTTGCTCTCTGAACAATGGGACTCTTTGGTAATCAGCGCAAACTTGGGCGGCAGCGGCCCGTTTTGGTCAGCTGTTAGAAAAACGAGGGAAATGGGAAAGAAGCTCACCCAAATCAGTTGTAATATAACAAGCGCAGCTTGGGAGACCCATTTTTCTAGAATTTATGCTGCCCCCGCAGAGGAGCACCCTCCTCTTATTTTCGGTCAATCAGGTGGTTTACAAATTTTGGAACATGAAGTTAAATTAGCTATAAAAGAAAGTCTGGGAAAAAAGGCGCCCGGACCTGATGGCCTACCCATTGATATTATTAAATATGACGCTGATTTATGGACACCCATATTTCTTAATATTTTCAATAGCCTCCCAAATACAGGCATGCCAACCACATGGGCAACCAGCATTATTGTCCTGATCTATAAAAAGGGAGACAGGTCTGACCCTGCAAATTATCGCCCCATCTCCCTTTTGGATAACACGTTAAAAGTGTTGGGTCGCATATTATACCACAGAGTACTGGAATGGGCAATTGATACCGACTTTTTAGACCCTTGTCAGATGGGGTTCCGTAGTGGGGTAGGAACAGTGGAGCAATGCTTCAATTTAAAATTGATAATTGATAAATATAGTGTTGCCCGCTCCTGCCCCACCTATCTTGCGTTTATGGATCTCTCATCCGCCTTTGATCTTGTGAATAGATCAAAGCTTTGGTCTATCCTTTCAATCAATGGTCTTGATAATACCCTTGTAAGTTTTTTAGCCTATCTCCATACCGACCTGAAGGCACGGGTACGTATCGGGATGGGTGGAGAGGTATCAGGAGCCATTGATATAGGAAGGGGGGTGAGACAGGGGTGCGTTTTAGCACCCCTGCTGTTCATTATTTATATTAATGGCCTATCCACCTGCCTGAAAAAAGTCACTTCAGATGTTCCAGTTATTTTAGGGAAACTACTTCCAGTGCTTTTATACGTAGACGATGCGGTGCTTATGGCCCGCACCCCTAACACTCTTCGTCTGCTTGTAAACAGTTTTGTAAATTGTATGGGGGATTTGGACCTGAGGGTAAATTTAAAAAAATCTTTTATTATGTCCTGTGGCCCAGGCAAAAGGAAACTCAATACCATCCAGTTAGGCACAGACAAATTGGAATCTGTCCCTAAATTTCCGTATTTAGGGTTGGTTTTCGCTGCGAACGGCTCGTGGAGCGGGCATTTGGCCCACGCCACGAGCAAGTTCTCGAAAGCCAACAACTCAGTTTTGAGTCTCCCTCGCCCAAAGAGAATAGGCGCCACTAAGGCTATTTTAAAGATTTTTAAATTACAGTGCTCACCTGTTGCCACGTATGGAGCAGAGGTATGGGGATCAGGAAACAGCCTCTGCATTCAAAGGGAGGAAAATCGCTTCTGCAGAAAAGTGTTGGGCGTACCGATCTCCTCACCCAATTTTATTTGTCATAATGAATTAAATCTTCCACACATAAGTGCTTTTATTAGAGCAAGACCAGCACTGTTCTGGATTAGAATCTGGAGGAATGATGCTGCTGCTCTTACACAAAATATTATCAAAGATTGCTTAAGTTGTGTACATGGAATGAAGATCCCATGGTTCTCGGAAGTATCTAAATCACTTCATGAAATTGACAGAGGTACTTTGTTCACCAATCCCATGACAATAGAATCAAAGGACAAAGTTGAGGTCAAACATGCACTATATGCACTTTACAATAGTGAAAGGCTAAGAAGCGAATTACAAAAATCAAGTGTTAGGAAATATTTAGGAAATGGACTGTGTAGCCAAACTCTGCCGCCCTACCTCTCCCTGCCCATGACCAGCTGGGAGCGATCATTACTGTTCCGTTTAAGGGCAGGCACTGTAAAATTTATGTTGTCTTTTCCATTGGGATATTGCCATAGTGCTGATTCTATTTTATGTCCATGTGATGGTGTGAGCTTACAGGATGATATGCACTTTTTATTTTTCTGTAAATTTTATCTTAAATTTATCAAATGGTTTTTAACTCCGTATTTTAAGAAATTCAGACCACTGTCACTCAAAGACTCATATAGTATGTTAATTGCTCTGGACAGTGATGAATTAACTTTCCGTACCAGTTCTTTTTTAAGATTGGCTATACAAGCACGCAAAACGATGGAAAATCCCTGAATATAGTAATTAGTTTTAATTGTGTCACAATGGAAACGTAGTATAATGATTTGATGCATATTGTATTGTCACTGTATGGAATTCAATGTCATATGTTATATTTATTATTTGTATGTACATATATTATTATTGTGTGTTGTTATCTTGATCGGTACTTTTATGAATTTTAAGAAATTCGAATAAAGGTCTTTTGAACTTGAACTTGACTATACTTACCCCACTGACTTGTCCATACCTGACCTGCAAGCACGTTTGGCCACAGAATCCAGATTTTCCTTTGACTCTGTTTCCAATGCCTCGAAGACTCCTTCACGTTTTGCAGTTTATGCTACCTTATTTAAAAAACATTTTTTAATTCCCCCTTGGACATATATTTGGCTGGTGCTTTTTTCGATATATCTTTTTATGTCAATTGGTTTTGTATTTTATTTTTTCCGATTGGTAAATGGACACTATGTCGAGGAAAGAACATGCATTCGCCATCTCAATGGAACTTTGGCCCCCCTTTCCTCATCGCATTCTGCACATAGACTGAGAAGAGACTTGACATTTGTTAACATCACTGCTTGGCCTGTCCTTGATGGGATCGTGTGGGATGCCGTTCGATTTCAAATTCATGGCCCTACGGAGGTTGTTAATGTCCCTAACGTCCTTAGAGTTAATATGGGGGATGTGGTGAAACAAAACATACGTTCTGATGATTGGGATGTTCAGGCCGTAGAGTCTTTGTTTTCTGATTTGAAATACTATGCTGCCTTTGATGCTGAAGATTTATATTTAGAATCTGCTAATTATGGTGATTTGTTTTGCTTTCAACATTTTGGCAATCACTTCTTGCATAAAACAACATCCAGAAGAAATAATGTAAATTATACACAATGGGAGCATTGCCCAGCTCCTAAACAAGGCAGTTCGAGTACATTTTTGAAAAAGTACACTTATTTTACTGACTTCAATCAGTCTAATCCCGAGTCCTTTTATTTTAAAATGACACAGAAGCCTATGTCCAAGGTTAGACTTACCGATACCAAATTATTGTATTCGAAGTCCTTTCTTGATCAGCTGGCTGTTGGCGGTTATGAATTATGGAAGGAAACAATTGACCTAAAATCAGTTTGGGGTTCTAAATACTGGCAGGTACAAGGCGCTGAGGCTTTGCACCGTGCATGTCTCATCCCGAATCAAATTTTGTTTTTGAATTCTACTATTTCACAAACGACATGCTTTGGATTGGCTACTGCTAAAAAACTACATTTTCCTTCTATCCCCGAGTTAGAGGAATATTCAGGCTGGAGTAATTATACTCAATTTTCGATTAGGGACTTACAGACCCTATTGCTGAATTCTTCCTTTAACATATCCAGTATAGACCCTAAAGGTTGGCTAGTGTGGCACAAGAGTGCTGATTCTTGCCAGCGCCCTTTTCTGGGTTTGTCTGACGGCTTTGCTCAGGTTAAACCGGATTCACGTTTTGAAACTGAGCATTCTGTCACAACTTACTCTGTGGGTAAATTGTGTCAAACGTGGCTGAAACATTCTAAATTATCTGCAGTTAAATTACATCTTGCAAAACTAAATGATGATGTGGATTTAAATGATTTCATAAAAGGCCCGGCTAGTGGTAGGTCGAGAAGATGGATATATGCTGTCTACAATGAAATCTGGAAAACATCACAGATTGAGGCAGCAACACGACTTAGGGCTATTGATCAAGCAAATCTAGAGAAAGTGCTTGCAGTGGTAGACAATAGTATTAACATGCTTTCTTCCCGCATTTACACTTTAGATAACTTTGTGTCTTCTGTAGTGGATATTGTGCATGATGAAGTATCTGTGTTGTACCATGGTCAGAATCAATTACGTTCTATCATGCAATTTGCATGGACCCTGCAAACGCTTAAATCTGGCAAGGTGCCATGGAGCTACATGAATGTTTCCTCTCTCTTTGCCCCCTTTAATTTGACTGACAAGCAGCGCTTGCTTTCCATGCGAGATGCTTCATTTTCTATGTTACATATTGAGAAATTGGAGTCCTTGCCTTTCTCTGTGGCAGAGGCCAACGATGCAACGTGGCTTATCCACGGTTTAATAACTTTGCCTTTTGCTCTGTATAAATTTACAAACTGTATGCGATATGTTGCCGTAGGTCGCTATGAGCCCTTAGGTAGTGCATTTCTCCATGAAGTCTGGTCCCTTCCTTTCACTTATAGATGTTTGAAAGACGGCCAGGAAGTTTATCTGAATGGGGAGGAGTGTACAGAAACACCGGATCATTCGCTGATGTGTAGGCATATACAATTGCACGATTCCTGTAACCAAGACCGGCCAAACTTGTCCTGTGTTTTAAAAGGGACTCCAGTTCCTGCAATCACCCCGACTTTTACCTTGCTAGGGAACGGAAGTTATTTACTTTTAAATAATGAAGATTGTTGCGGGTTAATTAAAGGTGTAGCTTATGTGGTAACAGTAAGTGAACGTGTCGTTTGCTGCAGAAATGTCCTGTACCCACCCACACATGAAAATAGGGAGGTTTCCATTTGGCCACGCATACCAACCTTGAAGGCAGAGTTCAACGGCATGACTAGACTGAGGGCTCTATTGTCCCAGAAAGAAGTGGCCTTGAGTTCGGCTCGGGAAACTTTCGTGCTTCACATAGCTAACACCCGGACTGAGGTACAGGCCCTTTTAAATACTGATTTACCGTTGCATTTTGGCAAAATGATACATTCTATCTTTAACACGTCCTCGACATCTGGGCTAGCACATTTTTTTAAAAGAGTTAGCAGCGGCCTTGTGACTTCATTTGAAAAGATATTTGGAGTGATCCCTAGTTTCTTTCATTCCATTTTTTCGAATCTGTTTGGTGGATTCCCGGTTTTACTGGCACTAGCGGCAGGCGTCCTAATTGTACTTTGCTTCCTTTACATATAGTGCTGAAGCTTCAGGAACAACACGATACAGAATTGTTATGAGGTCTGATCTTCGCGCCTTCATAGACATAACATAAGTGCAGCTTCTGCCAACTTTGAGTTTGAGGCGGGTTTTATATATTGCTTTACTTGAGGCACAAAAACAAACTTGATGCTGTTCGCATGCAGAGAGAGCTGGTGTATGCTGATGTGATCTCTTCAATCTAGGATCCTGAGGTATGGGCCCGCCCTAATTCAACCCAAAGAGACCTTCTTAGCTATTTATATAATATGCGAGTTAGGGAGGGTGAGAAATAAGTGTTGTTAACCCTTATTAATGTACAGCATGGTAACATGTTGTCACCGTTCGCTTTTTATGGACTAGTAACTATGCTTGTAACCTTGTTTCTGATAATATGTTTACTTGTATTATCTAAGATACTGCGCCTGAGAAGACGGCATTAGTAAATAAACATTTCAAATGCTCACGTGTTCTTCTTTACTCCATGTTCTGGTTTGAAATGATTGTATAACGAAAGAGTGCTCATGTGTTCCACGTAACCTGAGGTTTGTAAGTTCATGTTCTGGTTTGTCTAAACATTGGGAGTTGGTTATGACCAATGAGACACTGTAGCTAGCTCGGTAAGGGGTTTGTTGGGTACTAAGGTGAGTTTTGGGTCACCCTAATTCGCTGAGGTTCCAATCCTCTGTGCACAGTTCTGTGGGAGAACAGAAACCCTGCCCTGTATAGTATAAACGCATACTAACACCACTTACATAGTTATACTACAGCGGTTAGTATGCTACAGCGCCCAGAGCCCATTACTTTACAGCAATCAACTCTTCACACCAGTAGGCGTGAGTTCTTTGCTTCCCACTTCCGGTATAGTATAAACTCATGGTAGCGGTCAGTAGTTCGCTTACCACTCCTTGTATGGTATAAACGCCTACTAACACTACTTGCACAGGTATGCTACAAAGAACAGAGCACATCACTTTACAGCAATGAGCTCATAGTTTAGGCTCTCGGTTTCATACTCGAGTGTAGCAGAATCTCATCTCAGCGCAATGTCACTCTGAGCAACACCGCGCTTTCAGACCAGTAGGTGTGACTACTTCACTTCACACTCTGCTACAGAGGTTACAGTGCTCCTATTGTGCTCCTATACTCCTCTTTCCTCCTCTTTTCGCCCTTTTTTCCCCTTACTTGCTTCAATCGAATCACAAAATGGTGGCCAACACTTCCTAGTTACAACCGCTCGCGCCGCTCGCAGCCAATAAGTGGCAAGCTTATGCTCGTAACGCCCCAGCCAATCAGATGGCAGAATTCCCATAGATCCATATCTGTAAAAGTTGATATTTCTCCAAAACTACTGAACAGATTTACACCAAATAAACAAAAGTGTGCTTTCTAGACCAAGACCCTTCTCCCTGCCAAATTTGGGGTAAGTCCGTTCACCTGTTCGACCTGTAGCCTTGTCAAAAGTTTCCAACGGAAATTAACATGGAGATAACTCGTTTTGGGACCTCCCTTTTTTCTTGGCACCCCCTTGATGAATCACCACCAAACTGTCATCATAGGAGCTGATATGAACAAATAATTAGTTTGGAAAATTTCATGAAGATTCATCAAACGACACCAAAGTTATAAGCAAAACAAAAAATGTTCTTCCTATGGTAACTTGGTCCTAACTATAACTACCTAGGTAATATATATTACCTACTGGCGGTCGCCAGTAGGTATATATAGTTAGGATTTTTTCCCTATGGGATTTTTGAAAATTCTATGTCTAATAACTTTGGCGTTTGTGGACGGAATTGGCTGAAATTTTCTGGAAAATGGAACATTTTGTTTCTGAGCAGCCCCTGAAAATTTGGGGGGGGTTAGTCCAGGGGGGGCCGAGAAAAAAGGGGGGTCCCAAAACGTGTTTTTAACATTGAGTTTTCCATAGGGCGGTTAGCCTCACTTTTAGCCCGAACGGCTGAATGGATTTGCACGAAACTTGGCTAAATTGTAGGGACTGGTAGCCCGATGTGCCTTTTGTAGGTCTCAATATATGTGCTGCAGTGGATTTTGAGAAATTAACTTTCAAAAAAAGATATATATCTGTAAGCGCGGACCGGGCAGCGCCCCGGTTCGCGGATCTTAAGCGTACCGGAACTTCGCGTAGCGAAGCTGATTGGCTCTCCGGTGTCTGTCAAAATTCTAAACAGTCCGGAGCGGCCGCCATCTTGTCTCTCGGTAGGATCGAGAGACAAGAGGAGGCCAAAACAAAGGGGGAAATAACTATAAGGGGGCATAGTAGATCCTCGCTGACCCCCTAGGTTTAATGTGGAGGTTTTAAAGGGGCCCCGCGGGGCAAAAAAAAATAAAAAAAATTTTTGTTTTTTTTCGTGGTTAGCGCCCGGTCCGCGAACCGGGAAGCGTTCTGGGGAGCGTACTACAATGAAAAATGAATGATAGTCTTTACAAATGCTGTATGTTAATTGATTGTTGGATATTTTGATTATTTTTTATTTCCTTTATCTTCCCAGGGAGCGACCCGGTACGCGAACCGTTGAGCGCCTCGGTTCGCGGACCTTAAGCGTTCCGGGAGTCCACCATTTTGTGTTTCGGTCGAATTAAGATACAAGATGGAGGGCAAATAATGTTCGGAATGGGTAGAAGGGGGCACGGTAGAGTTATCTTGACCCCCTAGGTTTTCTGAGGGTGGCTGAGGAGGTTTATATGTGCGAAAAAAAAACATTTTTTAAAAAAAATTTCGCGAGGTTAGCTCCCGGTACGCGTACCGGGTAGCGCCCCAGGGAGCGTACTTTGTTGAAAATTAGTGAAAAAAGTTAGAGTAAAATAATAATTGTGAGTGATTAGATGTAGGGTAGCTCTGAGAAGAGCTTTTGGGTTTATGGTACATTTAGGTACTTATAAGTAGGTACCAATGCACATTCTTAAATTCAGAGTGAAAACTCTGTTGCCCTCATCTGAGAAGTGAACTCCATCTCCTCTGTAGATATCTTGCATGTAGTAACGCAAGTTATTGTTGTACAGGGAGCCCATTCCATGGTCTCTCATGTAAGCTGAAACAGATTTGTTTACATGCTTCCTCGACTTCTCAATTTGTGGACAAAATTGGTTTGACCACCTCCATTTCTGTCTTTGGCATATATTTGAATATACCAAGGCAGTCTGAGGAAAAAGTGCCATTAATTGCTCAAAGGTGTCCTTTAAAAGCATTTCCAGACCTACACCAGTCAAAGTGCCCAAGTCATTACCTCCACAGTGCACAATTAACAGGTCAGGTTTTGGCAAATGCATAAAGGTTTTCACCAATGGTATCAATTGGTGACATTTTAATCCTCTGTGGCCAAACCACTTAATTTCCACATCTTGTAAATTGAGGTTAGGTAAATTCCTGCTTTCAACGTACCTTTGAGCCCAGTGAATATAACTATGACCAACAATCCAGACAGAAAACATGGTGAGAGAAGGTTCTCCTGCAGTCAGATGAAGTGTGGCAATGAAATGGCAGTTGAAAAAATGAGAGTGTAAAATGAAAAAAAAACTGTGGAGTTTCTGTGTTCATGAAGCAGTAACAGTGATTGGTGGATTTTGATTGATGAAAACAGAAAGTTAGGGTGCACAGATGTGTTCTTTGAAAGATGTATTTTGAGTGGTCAATAAAAAATCATTAAATGAAAGAATGCACTGGATATGCAGGTGCACTGAGAGTTCAGAGTTCAATTGCAACATTGTTGTGTGAACTTGCAAACACCAGAGTTTTTCCAAGAGGTGGTTGCTATGGAAAATAGGCAGAAAGGGCAGAGGGGGAAGGGTTTTCATTTGAAAAAAAGTGAGGGAAGAGTTTTGATTGGGTGACATGAGAAATATGTGTGAAGAATTACAGCATTTCTGTGCTTTTGATAGCTGCAGACTCTGGAGTGCATACCTTTTGCTCTGCTGAAGACAAATTGGTGTGTTTCTTAGACTGTTTTCAAACTCAAAGTATTTGCTAAGGTGAGAAAATATTTCTTTAATTTAGATAGAGAATAGTGTGCTTTAAGGAGAAAATTATGATTTATGTGGCGCAAATTGCATGTAAATATGCTCTCACATGTGTATGGAAAATTTTGATTTTGAATGTTTGTGTTACATAGCCATGTTAAAAGTGACCCAACCATGCTGGAAAGCCAATCAAAAAATGCTTTCATGTGTTTTAATGACATTTTAAGTCATTTTCCCATGTGCAGTGTTTAGAAATTATGATTTGAAAATCGTTTTTGGGGAAAAGGAATTGTTTTTAAATTCATGACAAGGACATAATGGTGTATGCTTCTTTATAAGGCAATTGACTGTCCCTGATGTTATTTTTCTCATTTTAGTGTAAGACCTTTCTCTGTGGCGCAAATTGCTTGTAAATATGCTCTCACATGTGCATGGAAAATTTAGATTTTGAATGTTTGTGTTACATAGCCATGTTAAAAGTGACCCAACCATGCTCGAAAGGCAATCAAAAAACGCTTTCATGTGTTTTAATGACATTTTAAGTCATTTTCTCATGTGCAGTGTTTTGAAATTATGATTTGAAAATCGTTTTTGGGGAAAAGGAATTGTTTTTAAATTCATGACAAGGACATAATGGTGTATGGTTCTTTATAAGGCAATTGACTGTCCCTGATGTTATTTTTCTCATTTTAGTGTAAGACATTTCTCTGTGGCGCAAATTGCTTGTAAATATGCTCCCACATGTGCATGGAAAATTTTGATTTTGAATGTTTGTGTTACATAGCCATGTTAAAAGTGACCCTACCATGCAGGAAAGCCAATCAAAAAACGCTTTTATGTGTCTTAAGGACAATTTAAGTAATTTTCCCATGTGTAGTGTTTTGAAGTTATGATTTGAAAATCGTTGTTGAGGTAAAGGAATGTTGTTAAAATTTATGTGCGCCATATGCCCCCAAATTTCTTTTTTAGGGTTGCAGCAGGGTGTTCTTGAGACACCCCTGCACCTTTGGAATAAATTCCTAATTTGTGATGAGCAAATTGTTAATCGCAAATTGCACCTTCATTTATATGAGCCTCCTAGCCCATGGAAATGAATGGGTAAAATAGCAATTAGCAATTTTCTCATCGCAAATTAGGAATGGTAAAGAATCGCTAATTATTCCTTAAAATTTGCTTTTTTGGAAATGCAAAATAGTTATATGATACATATGGCGGTTGATGTCTAACAAGATAAGAAGCTTATGGATTCATTTATGGTGACTGGCGCAATGAAGTAGACATCACTTACTTCATTGGTAGAGCTTTACATGTATTATCTCCTCTGTATTCTTCATCAAGCGTAAATTTAATCTGCAATCCTGAGTAGGCCTCACTTTAAACAAACCTCTGGATAGGCTACATCTTATTGTTATCCTGTATTAATCATTTAAAATGCTAGGGACAGATTTATGATAGGTGTATACCTCTTTTGCGCCACTTAGAAAACATTGTCCATGGGGAAATGACTTAAAATGTCCTTAAGACACATGAAAAACCATAGGTTATAGACCATATATAGTTAGGAATTAGCATTTACAAAACCTTGAAAATTCACTGAAAAAACCATAGGTTATAGACCATATATAGTTAGGAATTAGCATTTAAAAAACCTTATTTTACTCACACAAAACCATTGAAATTCCATATATAGTTAGTTGCACTAACTATATATCGCGCACCCGCAATCCACTGCTGATCATGTCACATATTACATCATTCATGACATGGTCAGTGACATCACTGATGACATCACTGATGACATCTCAAATGACATCACTGATGACATCTCATTTGACATCATTCTTGTGCTAATACGATAAACCTCTTCAGACTCTAATATAACCTTAGATACACTCAGTGTATACAGACACTCACACACTGCCACTCATCCATGGAGTTACTCACACACCCAGTCAGTCATGCAAAGAAACAATCTCACCTCCATTTCTTCAACTATACAGTTAAACACACCTTACTTATTGAAACATATACTAACACATATTTACTCTCTTATACAATCCCTGATACAAGTTCACAATGATCGATACAACCACTCACTCATTCAGTGGCTCTCATGCACAGTTATTTATATATGCCAACTCTCACATGTACTGTGTTTTACATATGTACTTACTATGGCATGTAGCATTGAGATATCCATTCACTCATCAATACACTCATGCACACAGTCAACTGCCCATGTAGCTGTTTCCACATGCACTCTTGAACTCATACACCTAGTGAATAAACTGCTCACACATCTATGCATAGAGTCACACACCTTCCAGCCACCCCCACACAAACTCAATCTCCCATAGAAATACTTGGGCAACCAATTAATAACACATATAGCCTCTCGTATAGCTAATGATCAACACATGCAGCAGTTTACAGAACAACAGACATAATGATGCACAAATTAAGACAGTTTAGTCACTAACCCATGCATTCAGTGAGACACATTTAATCACTCACTCATACAGTCAGTCACGCACCTACTAAATCCTTCATCCAGACACTTATACATCCACTCATTCTTCAATATGTAAGACATATTTTAACTTTACAGAAACATACAGTCACTGGATGTTGTCATCAGTGATGTCATCAGTGATGTCATTTGAGATGTCATCAGTGATGTCATCAGTGATGTCACTGACCATGTCATGAATGATGTAATATGTGACATGATCAGCAGTGGATTGCGGGTGCGCGATATATAGTTAGTGCAACTAACTATATATGGAATTTCAATGGTTTTGTGTGAGTAAAATAAGGTTTTTTAAATGCTAATTCCTAACTATATATGGTCTATAACCTATGGTTTTTTCAGTGAATATATATATATATATATATATATATATATATATATATATATATATATATATATATATATATATATATACACATATATACATATATATTCACTAAAAAACAAAGTTTAGAGGCATGTTATAGTTAGGCTTAGGTTTGACTCACACAAAGCCAGTGGAATTCAGCAGTTATAGTTAGCTGAGCTAACTATAACTTGTGCCCGCAATGCACTGCTTATGATCTCACATATTACATCACTCATGACAAGGTCAGTGACATCACTGATGACATCTCAAATTGCATCACTGATGATTTCATCCAGTGACTGTGAGTGTTTTTATAACATTTATGAGTGTTAAATAGATATAAACCCAGATGTATTGGTGAATCAGTGGGAGTATGAGTGCCTGTAGGGATGATTCAGTGAGTGAGTGAATATTTATCTCAGTCAGTGTATGGGTGAGTGAATGGTTGTGTGAATGTCTGTCTCAGTCTGTCAGTTGGTGTCTAAGTAGGTCTGAGTGCCCTGTGCTTCGCGTCCTCAGGCGTCCTCTGGTTTCCTCTGGTTTGTTTCCAGGTGGGTGCGCTGGGAGGCCTTGGAGACCAGCTGCAGTTGCGGTGGCGGTATAAGGAAACCCGCAAGTGGAAGCCCAAACCCCTGGGGAGACGCCCGTTCCAGGGGGCCCAGTGGGGCTTGGGCAGGAGTCAGCCAAGACTTTATCAGCATTCAGGAATAATTAGCGGGTGATAAAGCCAGCATCAAGAAGAAACCACAGTCAGCCAGTCAGCACACAGGGAGGTAAGTGGTTTTAAAACTTTTTACTCCATAAATTGTTCAATTACATTTTAACCTGTGCTTAGCAGAAATAGGCACAGGAATTGTAAAAAGAAGCGCGTGAGGAAAGGGTTAAATTGAGTTGGAGAATCCGTAAGTCAATAGTGAAAGGCTACTTGGGTTGGCTTGGCAAACCTACAAAATAAACGCAACTAAACATCAGTAGGATATGGGAATGGTGCCGAGAAATGCAAAGCGAAGGAAAATATGTATAGACCCATTGAAACAATTTGATGAGCAAGAAGTGGCGTCAGTTGAAGAAGGACCCAAAGGGGTGGCAGTGAATTCTCCCGTGATTAAGGATAAAAGGGAGATGAAGAAAATCACAAAGAAAACCACCACCAGTAATGATTACAAGGTTGTGGAAAAGAAGGCGGCTTAGTATCCAAATCAATAAAGGACTTTGTGGGGAAGCATTTTAAGAGGACACACACACCGGGAAAAGGACAAGCCCAAGAGAGCAATAAGGAGCTACTAAGTGTAGAGGAGGTCGCGGAAATTGTTGATTCCTCCCTCACACAGAGTTATTTAAGCCGCATGGTCCCCCCCTTGGAACCAAGACCTTCATCTTCGCCGCAGATTTTTTCCCGGTTGGGGGCTGAGGAAGAAGGATTGGTAGGGGATGGGTCCAAAGATGTGGGGGCCTGCATTGAATTGTCAAACTCTGCTGCAAGAACTGTATTTGACAGAAGCCTGGATCATGTAGGAAACCAAAGCCCTAAACTCTTAGACTCCGTAAATGAAATATTACGGAATGGTACGCTGGGCCTAGACATTACAACTCTATGGTGGACATTATGCTGATGCTACAAAAAATGCTGCAAGGGTTGTTAAAAGTGTGTGTGTTAAATAATACCCTGTTAAATAATCACCAAATACAATTTAAGAGAATGATAGAAGAACTACAGGGGAGAATGGGACAGATTCCTACAATGCTTAGACCAGTACATGACCCCTTAATAGAAGGCCATAGTGATGGGAACACAGGGGCTACGGTGGAGGGTTGTGCCCCACATGATGTATACTTCTCTAGATGGACAATGTTGGTAAGGAGGCAGGGAGAATCCTCTTGGCTAAAACAGCAGAATCTTAGGTACTCTCATAAAAGATCAACTCACATATATGGAAGAAAGAAGGCCCCAAAGAAAGAGAAGGGAAAAGAGAATGGTAAGGATTTGCAGTCTAGAGTACAAACATATGAAAATAGAATGCTGCAAAATAATAAAAGGGAATGAAGGAAAATAGTGAGGCAAGCTGGCTCTGTAGGAGGGGAAGCTGAAGTTGAAGGGAAGAGGGCACCAGGGAAATATACTCGGAAATCCGGTAGGGAGGTGGAGTGTCCGAAAATCAACAGGAATAAGTTAGGAGGGAAAGAATCCCCAAGAAGTTTAGCAGTTGGAGGAAGCAGAGTTAACACACTGACTAGAAAGAACGAACGGCAGGGAAGAGGAGATTGGGATTCAAAAACTTTAGACAAGAGCAATAAAAATAAAATGTGGATTTGCTTTAAACCCAATGTTCAAGAGACTGGGAGGAAAAAACAAAGGAAGTTAGCACCACTAAATCGTTCCCAACTCCTATTATCGTTTGCAAAATGCCCTAGTTTGAAGGAAATTGGTTCAAGGGATTTGATACAGGTAGGGTTTAGTAAGGACAACAAAGGGGCGGAATACACAAAAGTCCTAGTCTACTCAGGGCTTGTTATGGCAGCTATTCAGAAAGCAGAAAGCAGAGAAGGAGATACTAAAAGAGGGTATAAGGATAATTTCAGAAGTAGAAGTTGAAGAAGGGAAACAGCTAGAGGGAGGTTTTCTGAGATTCCATGCAGGGTTGGGGGAAAGGCAGGTGAAGTGGGTAGTAGGGGGGCATGGGGAGAAGGTTAATATTACCATAGCGGTAGAGAATCTGGAGCCTAATAAAGACTGGGCCAACTGGGGCCCGGACAGCAGTATCCTACATACTTGCTCATGGGGACTGAATGAGTCAGGGTGTCTTAGTGAGATCAATTAGGACACCGAGTTGCCCCATAGCCTGAGATTAATTTCATGGAATATTAACGGGTTAAGAGGAAAAACAAAGGAGGATAGTTTAAATCACGTAGCAAAGTACGTTGATATCATTTGTTTGCAGGAGACATGGCTATGAGGCAACTCCTCAGTAGTTGAAGGGTTTGTTCAAATTCACAAATCAGCTAGTAAAAATAAAAAATTTGGACGCCCGTCGGGGGGGATTATGACCCTCGCCTCTACCGGGTTTGTGAAAGAGGCTAAGTTAATTAGCTCATTATGTAAATGGTTATTGGTTTGTAAGGTACTCCATCGACGCACACAAGAAGGGAAGGACGACCATTTGATTATCATAAATGTATATATTCAATTGGGTTCCCAAAAAGAATCCAATACAAAATTAGGGCTCTTCAAAAAGGATATAACTGATTTAATAGAAATGTACAGGAAGGATACAATGGTGATAATGGGTGACTTCAACCATAAATTAAACTTTGAAAAGATAGATCACTGGTTTGAGGACATTTTGAGCTCTTATAATATAGGGCCAGCAGAATTTCCCAGGAGTTTAATCTCCAATCAAGATGAAGCTTTAGGGAAGTTTTTGGGTTCTAAGGGTTTAATATGTTTAAATGGCAGGAAGGACCCAGACCGAACAGCTGCACGGACTTTTATAGTAGGCAATCAACAATGTCCAATTGATTACTTTTTTATTCAGGGCTGGAACTACGTAATGGTAAAAAAGTTCTGGGTAATTAAACGCAGGGACAGTGATCATATTGCTTTGTATTGTGAATATTGAGGGGGTTCAACAAGTACTTGTGAAAGGGTGATCCCCCAAAATGTGGAGTACCCAAAGCACCTGACTACAAATTGACGGAAGAATATGTTGAGAAATTGGCAAGCTTTCAACAAAATTTAATGAAGGATAGGATGGAAGGTCATCAGGTAGCATGGTAGGTGGATACAATAAGACAGGTGGCTCAATGTCTTAGAGTGTATCTAAAAGATAAGAAACAGGCTAAGGTAATAATACACCTTAGCAAAGGAATGCCCAGGTGGTTTGACCCTGTATGTCATAATTAAAAAAGGGTTATTCGGAAAATAGAGCGACATCAGAGGAATTGTTGTGATCATGGGAATTTAGAGCTCCTGCACAATTTGAAGAAAGAATATAAATCCTTAGTAAGGAAGCAGAAAAGGATTTTTAAAGAAAAATGTTGGGTAAATCTTTTAGATACAATAGAAAATTAAAATATAAAAGGGTTCTGGAGGTCGATACAGGAGGCCGAAGGAAGGTCCCCGGGAAATATGAGCTGTGTTGTGTAAGAGGCAGCATGGGTAAATTACCTAAGTAATTTATATAAAGCTAGAAGGACCCTGGAAATAGAGAAGGATAAACCAACTTGGACAGTGTGTGTAGAAGCGCTAAATCCAGCCTTTACTGTAGAGAAAGTAAAATAAACAATTAAGAAGCTGATTCCATCTCGTGCAGCAGGTACAGATAATCTCCCCGCCATCTTAATTAAAATTCAAATAGATTGGTGGGAAGGATTTTTATCTCATATGTTTGTCGCCATTTTGGACTCAGGCATTATTCCTAAATCTTGGAGAGGGGGCATAATTAGACCCTTACATGAAAAGGGGGAAAGGAAGGATCCAAGGAATTATAGATTAATCAACCTTTTGGACATTGGAGAAAAGGTTTTCTCAAAAATAATCCTTGGTAGATTAAAGGAGTGGGTGGAGCGGCGGTCGATAGTCCCAATCGAGCAGGGAGGCTTTAAGGAAGGACATTCTGCTATCGATTACTCCTTCGCCTTGTGGGCTGTGGCGCGGAAGTCTATGGAGCAGCAGGGCAAGTTGTATTGCTGCTTTGTGGACCTTTCACGCAGCCTTTGATTTGGTGGATAGGGAGTGTTTGTGGGGGACTATGAGAAATTATGAGGTTCCTGCTGATCTTTTGTTGGTAATCCAGGAACTGCACAGTCAAAACTGGGCACAGGTAATCAAAGATACCTCTGGCGGCCTAACTCCTGAGACAGCGATAAATAATGGACTGAGGCAAGGTTGTGTTTTGGCCCAGCTTCTCTTAGCCATATTCCTAGCCGACCTGCCCTTTCTCTTGGGCTCTGCCAGAGGTGCAAGCCCAAAACTAAATGGAAGGCATTTGTCCTGTTTGCTGTATGCCGATGATTTGGTAATTTTGGACCAAACCGAGGTGGGTCTCCAAAGGAAGCTGAATACATTCAGCGAATACTGCACGGCAAAACGACTTACAGTAAACATGGACAAAACCTAAATTTTGTGCTTTGGGAAGAAGAATACGAAGTTTAGTTGGTACTTTGGCCAAACTAAACTAGATACTGTAAGTGAATACAAATACCTCGGATTATGGTTCACAAGTTCCCTGAAGTGGGGCATGCACTTGGAGGCACAGAAATTAAAAGCACATTTAGCGATATGTGGGCTGAAAAGATTCAACCATAGTTATGGTGATATGTCCCATAAACCTCTATTGACGGCCTTTAAAGCTATGATTCCCCCGCAACTCCAATATGGTTCGGTGATCCTTTGTATTGATGGTAAAAGCTCCTGGGAAAAAGATGAGGGGAAATGTTTAAAATCTTTATTGTCACTCCCCAGCTCTGCAATGATTCAGGCAATCAAAATGGATTAGGCCTAACCACATGGAATGTTCAGGTGCAACTAGGCCTCATCAGATTTTGGAATAGGTTGGGTCTTGGGGAGGTCACAAAGGTATCTCAGTGATGTATGAAAGAAATCCGAGCAAGTGAGTTAAAGTGGGCTAAAGCCACAAGAAGTAAACTTCAGGCCATTTGTGACCACCTGAATGTGAAAATTGACCCGAAGACACTACAAATAAATGTAATAAAGAGTGTACTTAAAAGGCAGGGTAAAGACATTTCTAGAGTAATAGACCAAGAGTACTTGAGTAAAAAAGATTCTGTAAAATTTATGAGTACTAGCTGGGAGAAAGACATAAGCATTCCTTACCTTGACATATTAGCGAACCGCTGGTTAAGAATGGAAGTACTTAAGTTAAGAATTGGTTTTAACCCGGCCATTATAAATAGTGCAATAAAAGCTGTTTTAATATGACCGGATGGCAAATGCTTGTGTAAGATAGGGATGAAATGTAATATTTTGCATATTTTATTGGACTGTCATATATTTTTTAAATTACGTCAATTGTTCCTTCACCCGATATTCTTAAAATACAATGTAAGGGCGCGTTTACAAGCACAGGAGCTTCTGGTTGATATGGAAAATTTTGATATTGCGATAGCCATTGGGAAATATATGCAGGGCGTATATAAGTTCCCTGTCTTGTTAGAGGCTTAAGAGTAGTAAAGTGCTTTGTAATTTTAAAATGAAATTACCTGTTTTAATTTGCTATAAATTAGGTTTTAACGATAATATGACTTTTTATTGTTTAAGAATATGATTTTGTGATGTGTAGACTTTTAAAGGATAATGTATGAGTTGTGGTTTATAGATCAATGGTCTAAATACACTTTATTTTTGATTGATTGATTGGGTCTGAGTGGGTACATGAGTGGTTGAATGGGTGAGTGATTGAGTACCTGTATGGTTGTCTGGGTGTCTGTGTGGGTGGGTGAAGGTGTGTGTGACTGCCTGAATGGATGGGTGAGTGGGGGAGTCAGTGGCTCTATGGAATAGTGAGTGTGTGTGTAAGGGGCTGTATGGATGAGGAAGAGTGTATGGCTGTGTGGGTGAGTGAGTGGGTGTGTCAGCCGTATATGGATGAGTAACTGGGCAGTATAGGTGTTTGATGGGGTATATGAGTGTCTGTATGGGTGAATGAGTGAATGTGAGAGTGGCTGTATGAGTGCTTGTGTCCGTGACTGTAATGGGCGAATATGTGTTAGTATTTGAATGAGTATGTGAGTGGGTGCATGTGTATATGTATGGGTGAGTAAGTGGCTTTGTGCTTGACT
This sequence comes from Lissotriton helveticus, assembly GCF_964261635.1. Classification (NCBI taxonomy): domain Eukaryota; kingdom Metazoa; phylum Chordata; class Amphibia; order Caudata; family Salamandridae; genus Lissotriton; species Lissotriton helveticus. The sequence continues at coordinate 862,493,765 of NC_136070.1, read as the reverse complement.
GTATGGGTGAGTGACTAGGCGTGTGAATAGCTCTATGAGTGACTTACTTAGTGTGTGAGTGGCTGTATTAATGAGTGAGTGGGTGTATGAGTGGCTGTATAGGTGAGTGAGTGGATGTGTATAGATCTATGAATCAGTGTGTTTGTGTGTAAGTACTGGTATGGGTCTGTGAATGGGTTTGTAAATGGTTGTGTGGGAGTGGGTGTATGAAAGGTTCTCTGGGGTGTAAGTAAGTGCATTAGTGGTTCTGTGGATGATGTCATCAGTGATGTTATATAAGATATCATCAGGGAGTCCTTAGTGATGTCACTGACCATGTCATGAGTGATGTAATATGGAAGGTCATAAGCAGTGCATTGCGGTGGAGCGAGTTAGTGTTAGCTCAGCTAACTTTAACTGCTGAATTTCACTGGTTTTGTATCAGTAAAACCTCAGCCTAACTATAACGTCCCAGTAAACTTTGGTTTATTCAGTGAATTTGAAAGTTTTTTTAATTCCATTTCCTAACTATAATGTCCCTGTAACCTTTGTTTTTTTCAGTGAATTTATAAGGTTTTCTCTAATTCTAATTCCTAACAATAACTTCCCTGTAGTCTTTGTTATTTCAGTGAATTTCTATAGTTTTTTAACTCGTAGTGGCGTTTGCAGAGTGGTGGAGAAAGGGGCCAGGGCCTCCGACCAATGACAGAAGGGGTTATTAGCCCCCAAGGACCCTGACCATTCAAAGGTACTTCATCCCCAACCAGCAGTGGACCAGGAGGTGCATTTGCAGAGTAGGGGAGAAAAGGACAGGGCCTCCAGCAACTTGCCGGTCCCACATTTTCGTTATGGGAGGGGGCTCTGTGGACCCCAGCCCCCGGTGCCAGGCCTTTTTTTAATGGGGATGAAGGCTTCGTTGCCCCCCTCCCTGGGCTGATTCCCTGTGGCATGGCCTTTTCTTTTTTCTTTTCTAACTTAAAGGGAGGGGGACTGAGCGCCTCCTGGGCCGAATTTGTCCCCGGAGACCACGATCCCCCAAGGCCCAGTCTTTAATGTGGGGGCCCTGGTCCCACCCATGGCACCCACTTAGCTATGTTGGGGACCACAGGGGCAGCCTCACGGCCTACGTGGTCCCTGCTAGCTCCCCATTTGCCCTGGGAGCCAGCATTGCTTTGACACAGAGGGAGCTGCTAAAATACTGCTCCCTCTGTGTCAACACAATTGTGCTCTGCTTTGTGCAACCAAAAATAAAATGCACCCACTTTCTCAAATCAAAGCACAGTTTGCTATGGCTTGGCGGGAGTGTTAAAGCTCCCACCAAGCCATAGCAAACAGCTACCTCCCTGGGGATGGGCACCCTGGGATGTAGCCGGAGCCGGCCCTGGGAGGGTGGGGGGTGGCGGTCCCCAGGGCCATCTTTTGCATGGCCCCTCTCCTATTATTTTTATTTGCCTTTGGATTTGGTGGTTCCGGGGGTTCTCCCAAATTTGTATGAGTCATTGCCTCTGGGAGTTGTCGGTTCCCAGGGCTGCAGGGGGCCGTGTGAGCATACCCGCACATCAATATTTCATAGCTCCAGGGATTTGGTCGGCCCAAGGGGTATGGGGGCCTCACAGGCATCCCACATTTCCATTACTCATTGCCCCAGGGTAGGGGTGGTCCTCAGAGCCACACAGCCCCCCCTGCATTTGTATAGTTTACTCCCCTGGGAAGGAGCCGGCTTCGGGCTTGTTAATGGGTGGTGCCCCATACATTTGTATATTTCAGTGCCCCAGGGTGGTGGCGGTCCCTGGGAGTTTTCAAAAGCTTTCAAGGTGGGCCCAAGGAGCCCCCCTCCTTGTTTAAAATAAGCCCACATGGAGTATTTGGCCCACCCGGGGGCATTATAAAAAAGACACACAGGAGCCCACCAGTCATTTTTTTAATTTTGCTGTGGTCCACCCACAAATTCACAGCAAATTTAAATGAAAATAATATTTTTAACCCCGGCTTGGTCCCTGTAGGACTCCCCACACCATATCTTGTGGGGGAAGAGTATTCCTACCCTTCCCCCTTTTCTCCATTTTTTACTTTTAATGTGGGACTTGGCTTTAAGCCGATACCCAAGATGGCTGCCTACCCTTCCTGGTTGAAGTTTTGACAGCCAATCAAATTCCACTAGGTTCTGCAAGTCTACTGCAAGATCTCGTGTCCCAAAATATCTATATTTTTAACACTTAAATATTCTGAAACTACTTAATGGATTTACAACAAATCACAAAAACCCCACATTCCAGGCCAACATCTAGTTTTCTGCCATTGTGTAGTTATAGTAAAGACCTAGATATCATAGGAAATTTACTTTTTTGATTTGCCTCGTTTGATGAATCTTCATGAAACTTTCCTGAAAAAGGTTTATCCACCTCAGATCCTTCCTGAAAAGTTTTGGTGTGATCCATTTATCAGCAGCCGAGAAAAAAGAGGGACCCCAAAACACAATTTCCCCAAGTAATTTTCCACTGGAAAATTAAATAGCGATACTGTGAAAACAACTGGGGCCATATTGCACATGCGGCACATTTTCCTTCATTGCGCCGGGCGCACCTTGAAAAAGGCTCGGCGCAATGAAGGAAAATGTGCTGCATTACAGGGAATGTACTGCCCCTAGGGAAGCCGTGAACTCGTGCAGCCCTGATGGCAGCACATTCAGTGAAATATGGAGCGGCTGCTTTACAGCCGCTCCGTGTTTCACTGTGCAGGCTGCAACCTACCTGCACTTTCAAGGGGAATTGAGATCCCCTTGCAGGCGGGTGCAGTCAATGACTGCACCCGCCTGCAAGGGGATGTCTGGGGGGTCCATAGGACACCCTTTACCCCCTGCAGAGGGTAACTTTCAGGAGGAGAACTGACAGTGTGCCACCTTTTAGGTAGCGCATTGTCGGTGCATCTCCTGAGTGCTTCTTTGCCTCTGTGCCTGTATAGGTAATACGGCTGGGGCATGGAGGCAAAGGGATTCACTCATTTCCATGGAGCACACCCAAATGCAAATGGGGGAACAACCCTTTGAAGATATCGCTGGTGGTTTAAGTGCACCAGCGCTATTGGTATTACAGAAAAGGCCACACAAACATCTGCAGCCCCTTCTGTAATACCAATGTGTCACGGGGCACACAACGCAGGTGCAAATGCCTGTTTCGCCCCTTAGGCATTTTATGTAATACGTGACCCTTCCTGCACATAAACAATCTTTAAAAAACAATTACATTTTGCAACTTCCATGTGTGCTGCATTGAGCAGCACACATAGAAGAGACAAAATGGCATTTCAAGATTGTTTATGTGCAGGAAGGCAGACCTTCCTGTATATAAAGGCTGATGCCCGTTGCAGCTACAGAGGAGATCAGCTTCAAAAATAATTTGTATGCATATCAACTGTACAGTGACTGTTGGAAAAAGTCTAAGAATGATGTGACAAAACTGCCTAGCCTTGAAAAAACCCTTGCGCTACTCGCCATATAGGGTGAAACACGTGTCGGCTGTCCTTTTTTACATTGCTTAATAAAATCTTGAAAACCCACAAACAAGAGTGAAAAGGACTACTTAAGAAGATGAATGAATGTAATATGCAGTAACTGAGTTTGCCACGAAAGTACAAAAGATAAAAAGGATTCATCCGTCTTATATAAAGAAACCAGTCATCTAAAAACAAGGAACACACGCTCACACCAAACCGGAAATGCCTGTAGCGCCCCTTGGGCACTTTATGTAATACATTCCTGGATGCAATTACACCATAATTGTCAGAAAGCTTGATTTTCGTCAAGAAAGCATACTTTTTGTTGTATATCTGTTAGTAATGTTTTGGAATTTAAGACTCAAAACTTTGTATATCTGGATGGTTGGGCTTACACAGTCTTACAAGAATCCGGCGATCAAGGAACTTTAAATAGTAGAGCAATCTGATTGGCCATAGAGCCTTTTTTCCCCTTTGGCCACCTCTCTATCACTGGAGTGAAAGGCTTCAGGTAGATCTTGCGCCCTGGTTGCAGAGTGCAACATAAAGAGAAATGCTGCAGCCACCATTTCAGGTAACTGGGACTCAGTCCAGGTACAGGTGAAGGCAATGCGTGGCGTTTCATTAGTCAAAACTCAAAAGAGCATCTTTACTCATGAGGCTACTGCACATCGTATTCAGACTTTACTGATCAGATTACACATTTGGGGTCATATTTACAAGCCCCTATCGCAATTTGAACGTCACTTTCTGCGACGTTCCCTTAGCAATCAGGGCTTCACCTTATTTACAAGGCAGCATTAAGCCACTTAACGTGGCTCACGGCTGCCTTTTAAATAATGCCCCCTTTCACTCTATGCTTAGCGTGAAAGGGGTGGGCAGTGGGTGTTGCAGTGGGTGTTCCACCCCAACACCAATTGATTTACAAGGCTAGCGTAAATAGTAGGCAGTGACAAAATTAAGACCAGGGACAACCTGGCCTTAACTTGGCGAAACGAGGAAAAATACTTTATTTTGCCTTGTTTTTGCTTTTTCCATGTGTACTGCCTTGTGCAGCACACATGGAAAAAGCTAAATTCCTTGGATTGTTTATGTTCAGGAAGGTGAGCCTTCCTGCACATAAACAATCTTTTAAAAAACAATTACATTTTGCAACTTCCATGTGTGCTGCATTGAGCAGCACACATAGAAGTGACAAAACAGCATTTCAAGATTGTTTATGTGCAGGAAGGCAGACCTTCCTGTATATAATGGCTGATGCCCGGTGGAGCTCTTTATCCAGCTACAGAGGAGATCAGCTTGGGTTTCACCCCTTTGGCCGTCACCTACCCAGCCGGACATTGGACATAGTTCTTCCTCGTCTCTTGCTGTGTTTTTTTCCCTTTCTATCCCGCCTCCTCCCTCTGTGATCCTGTGGCTGCCTTCCCCTTCCAGCCCTGCCTGACTTTGTTCTGTTTCTTTTGTTTTCCTACACCCTTGTCTCATTCACCCCCACTCCCACCCTCACCCTCTTGCTCCAAGTGACTCATATCTGTCTTATTTTATGTTATGGTAACTGATGTAACTCTGTACAACTGTTCTCATGTAAAGCGCTCTGATACCTCAGGGTCTAGCCAGCGCTATATAAAACTCTTCAAATAAATAAACAAACAATTTTCCCCTGCATGCAGACACTCTTGCACCATGGTGCAATGGCGCCTGTGTTGGCGCTACACTGCTAAGTATGGCACCAGCACAGGGGGAAGCACAGGGCTGCACCATATTCTAGTAAATATGGTGCAGCCCTGCGTTTCTGAAGAGGTGGAGTGTGTCATTAAGTCAAGGAGGCTAACTACCTGCTCTGCCACTTCTGTTGTAAATATCCCCCTTAGTATGTCTGAAAAGAGAAACATTTTGGTGTAGTGATGAGATGATAAATTGTGAAAACCCTGCACACATACTGCAATAATTGGCTTTTTAGATGAGAATAAAGGATTTAAATGTTTCTCTTTTCAGACAAACCGTATAAAATGTGTAGTCTAGTATCCAATTTAGAAGAAAGGGCAACAGTTGATACACACAAGAGTTTTTTTTATTGTGATCCATACTGATAATTCTTCAGTCATGGCTAATGGATTCAGTTCACAAGTGTTAAATTCAATACTAAATCTGGATGATTGTAAGCATCATAACCCAAATACCCTGTCACCAACTCTAATCATGTTAGATATACAATACACAGCAAGATTCCTCACAGGTTCCTTGTTACTATCATGGAAATTCCAGAAATGTTGTGCCGCAGTATAACTCAAAAGGACATTACAAATAGTTCACGTGTCCCAATGTCATATTATGAACATGAATATTCATACTACCACATACTTTTATGACAAACGCAGGTCACTTTCTAGATCACATTACCAGTGTTGCAAGTCATACTTCTGATTTATTTTTTTGCTTTCTTGGTCAACAGACTGTAAGTGGTACAAGAACCATCTCTGTTGCATGCCTAAAATGTATAACATTTTTTAAAGCCAACAGGTGTTCTTAACCTAAGAGTCCCAACTCTATTGCTAGAAAAATTATTAGATCTGAATTGATCTCTAAGGGGCCTGGCTTTCAACCAGCATAGTAACAATAACAGAATCCATCCTCCAAAGGTTTCAATATTCCGGTACATTTTAGAAGACTGCCTTAGATGAAAATAGACTTTAGCGACTTTGCTGCAATGTGTTTTGGGACTGCCCAGTCATTCAAAAGTATTCCACCAGAATCCTGGTTACAATGGAGGTGGTAGTAGCTATGCCATTTGAGACAGACTCCAAAACGGCAATATTAGGGGTGATCCTGGAAGTGGGATGGTAACCGAGGGTAGAAGCTACTGAAAGGCATTTGATGCATGATTGCCAACTGAAATATAGCCAGTCACTGGAGCTGACAAGAGCCCACCTTTTCGGAACGACTCAGAGGGATGGATTTTGCTCCATTGCAGAGAGTCACAGTACAGGGCGAGGGGTTGCTCATAGAAACAGACCAAGATTTGGGGACCCTGGTGGGATCCCTTTATCATCAGTAGACCAGGTATTCCTGAGACAAATGCGGTCCCATGTACATGAGGAAGAACCCAGAGGCTCTTCTTCACTTTCCTTGGCTGTAGCTCAACCAGACCCGAAATTTGTAATCTGCTAGCATGCATGTATACATGATTGCTGTTGGTGGGGCTTTCATTGTCTTTTATTTTGGTTATGACAAACTCACGCCCATGGACTCAGCTTTGAGTTTGCAGATCTGTAATGTACCACAGTAGGACAATTCTCTCTTTTTGAAGGAAGTAGAGGTGATTTTCTTTTATATTTAAATGTGGGTATATGGACGGCGGTAAAATCAAGTTTGAAGACTAGCCAGACATTATGTTCTAGGTATTGCTAACTTTTAACACTTAGAATCCAAGCTACTTTGTACTTTTTCTTTTATTTTTTAAATCACTAAACAGGTTACATCGAACCAAGCAAGAGCATGTCTCGGATTGAAGTTTTACTTACATATCAAGTATGATGTGATTCCATTCCAGGACTTTTTGTAGCAGCAAACAAAGATTCCTATATTTGCAATTTCCATTAGCATAATTGTGCAAACATTTAAAGAATTGCCCAAAATTACACAAAAAGCAAATCTGGCATTGTTCCCTATTTTTAGTGCAAAGCCCATCCTCATGTCCAAAATTGGCACAATGACTCACTCTGCACACACATTTAGCCCCAATAGTAAACTCTAGTCTTTATCTATCCAAAATTGAGGCTTTATCTTCAATTTCTTTCATGAATATCTCACCTCAGATGGCCTCCGCTGTCAAAACCAATTGCTATCATCTTCTCAACACTGGTAAAATCAATCTCTTTATTGTTTTCCCACTCTAAAATAGTTACTACAAATTCGGGTTTTTCCTAATCCCTTTATGTAGGCTAACTCTTAAACATGTCGCTAAAATGTTTCATTTTTTCACAAACCTGGGTATTCTTTTTACAATATAAATGAAGACTTTCCAATTGTTTATTGTTAAAAGTTGCCAAATACATCACAGACTGTGCCGAGTATTATGCATTTCGTTCTTGCTATTTATTCTGCTCCAGAATTATAACAAACCTTTCAAACTAAGGCATTGATAATAAGTAAACAAACATGCCCCACAATTTGTGGGCCACAACTACCATAATCCAGGTGTTTTATTAGGCCACTGTAAATGCACTATGCAGCCAGTCCCTCCTTGTCATTGGTGCAATATTGGTCAACTCAGTTTATCCGGGAACATTATGAAGAAGATATATATGATTAAGAGAAGAACAACTACAGTCCATTACTTTTCCTCTGATTGATAATTAGCCGGAGGAACTGTAGAATATTGGAACTATAAAAAATGGAAAGGATGCAACTTAGAATAGGGAGGGGGGAAAAAACTATAGCTAATAAGGTGATATGACAATCCTCACCTTTGTGTCTTTAATAAAATTAGCGGTTGCAAACATTAGAGTTAGAAAATTTTCATTGTATGCCAAGAATGCAGACGCATATTCTTGATGGTCAGGGCATATCAATTACTGTAAATGATACTCGAAAAACAGATTTGTGATATTGGGTTGTAAAAGTTGAAGCTGATGACCACATAGCAGCTCTTACAATGACATTTAATAACACTCCATATATGCTGTGAAAGCCATGGCCCTTCTGGAAGAATGAACCCCAAAACCCAAAGCATTAATTCTGGCTTGGCACATAACCCATTTGACACATCTTGATAAAGGAGAGGGGTATATTCACAAGAAGGTGTGATAACTGCCCCAAGAATAGTGTAACACAACTTTCAACATCGCAGCCCATCGTAGGAAAATAACCCCGTGTCAACGTGGAATTGACAACCAGGCAGTAGCATGCGATAGTCCTCTGAAACTGCGGCCAATGTCCGAGATACAACCACCTCGATGGAGACAAAAACCACAAACCACAACACCAAAAAACCTGCGATGTGCCCAAGCGCGATGAGGAAACCAGCGATAAGCAGCGCCAGGCTTGCAACACACACCTGGCAGGTGGCAAAAATCACCATAAAAGTAGAAAAAACACCCAAACATAAACTGACCAACAAACATGCACCATGGAGGTAGCAGGCACAGAGGACAAGCTCCACCCCACAAGCACCCTGGACGACCAGCCCGGGACCTCGGGGACAGGGAAGGGCAAGGTGAAGAAGAAGAGGAAGACAAAGTTCGGTCCGCAGGCGAACACGATCATAGTCACGGAGGTAATGGAAAACCATCAACAACTGTTCGTCACCTCCAACGTGTCATTGGGCACCAAAAACTGAATATGGCGTGACATCGTGGACAAGGTGAATGCCGTCGGGGAGCACAAGAGGACAATGGGCGAGGTTAAGAGGCGATGGAATGACATCAAGCGGCGGACCAAGGAGAAATTATCCGCCAACCGGAAGACAGCAACGCAGACTGTAGGTGGGGGCCCAGCGCCACAGCGCGAGCTGGATGATATGGAGCAGCTGGTGTCGACAGTCATCAGTGTAGAGACTGTGGTTGGAGTCGGGGGATCGGACACTGCTTGACACGACACAACACAACCACAACAGGGTGAGTGACCACCAGGTACTGGGGGAATGAGTGGATATGGGCACAATGGCACACATGCACAATCAAGCAGAGCACAGTACACACGCACAATGACTCTGGGTCCTCGCCCAGATCTACAGACTGTCACAATGCACAATGCCATGCTGTCTGAATGTCAACATGTACCATGCGGCAACATACATGGACACATCATAATACACCATCTCCCCTTCACATTGCAGGGGCACCATCAACATCTCCTGCAGAGTTCCAGCCGCTCTTCACTGAAGACAAGGAGTACAAAACCAACATCGACACCCAAGCAATCTAAGACATCATGGACCTCATCCAAAACTCACCTCCAGGATCAGGGCAGGCAAGCTGCATCGAGGAGACCCCGCCCACTACCCAAAGCACCCAGCAGGAGGCACCCACAGCCCAGGGAACCCCCCAAAACCCCCAGGAAGAACACATGGCCTTCCAAATCTGTGTGCAGAAGGGCCAGAGGAGACCACAGAGCAGGTGTGGTTGGGCTTTGGCAACATGGCAACAAAACTTGACACCATCCTTGGGTGTGTATACCCGTCTCCAATGAGCGCTGACTGACATCGCTGGAGTCATGACGTGGAGAGTAGAACATCTGTCCGCTCAGAGTGGCTCCAGCAATACCAGCTGTGAGGTGCCACAGAAGCGGAGGCTTATCGAGGACATGGTGCGGATGGCTGCAGAAAGGATGGCAGCCACCACTGAACATCAGCGGAATGTAGCTGGGATCTACCATGCCCTGCAGATCCTCATAATGGGATTGCTGCCACAAGGCATGGTGATGTTGAAAGCTGTTGCCCCCACACCATCCACATCTCCGCCCCCTGGTGTGCCTATGCCTCCCTGTGCGGCAGGCCTAACCACTCCGGCACCTTGTGTGTCTATGCCTCCCTTTGCAGCAGGCCTAACCACTCCAGCACCTGAGGTGTCAGTGCCACACAGTGCTGTAGATAGACCACCTCTGGCGCCTGAGGTGTCAGTGCCGCACTGTGCTGCAGCCGGTCCAGCAACCCCCCCAGGTGGGGCAAGGAACATATCCGGGGAGGAGGACATGGATGGACTTGTGATCAGAAGGGCTCAGTAGCACTCATTCCTGCCATCTGGCCTGTTCCTGGTTGGTCCGGCAAGTGGCCTCATGACCTTCCATAGGCTCCCGATTAACTCAGATGCACTCACATTGGACAGCAACATGGCCCACCACATCTTATTAGATGACCAATTACACGGTGACCAGAAAGCGGACTGCACCCCTCCCCTTCCACAGTACATGTCTTCCACGAATGGACTCTGGCTGGCCCTCCATGGGCCCAGATAGCATGGTGTATTTGGCAGTGCCCTGTACCGCTCCTGCTGCAGTAAATCACTGGATGTGCAATAAACATCCAGTGACTCACTGCTGTGTCATGTCTTTCCTCATTCTTGTATGTATGTGTGGATGAATGTAGGGATAGGTATTTCCCTCGAGTCAATGATGCACATCCTGTGGGGTGACAGTCAGAGGGTGCAACATGGCAATTGTGTAACAAGTCCCATGGACACCACAACAGGGACACACCCACAGCCACTTTCTTGTCCGGACATGGACTGAACGACACCCAGTGCCCATGTGTCATTTTTGCAAGCCCTGCCCTGTTTCATCATACGGCAAGCCAGACCACTCGCTCACACTCCCAGGGGGGCCTCGTTTCACCCGTCACAGGCATACTCACTGGTGGTGTGCAGGTCACTGGTCTAGTTGTCAGCATGTCACAGCCACTTCCTTAGGGCATGTCTGCACACACACCACTCCTACCCGGCACAGGTGTCACAGGCCATGTGACCCCACCACAAATATAAGGTGTCGACGATGTCACACACCCCTCTGCCTGTGGTGACTGGAAAAACAGAACAGGTTGGCTGATCAGGATACCTAAAAAGCATAAGTCTAAAGCCACGCAGCCAAATTGTACTGCGCAGTCGTTGAATTATATTCAAAATAAATTTATTTGCATTTGTAATGGAGTTTCAATGATTTAGCAAAGGATGGCACAAAAGAAACAGCTGTCAACACAGTTAGTTCAAACACAAGCAGTTATGTGTGCAATATATACAAAATATAACGACCAATAAATGTGAAAAATCAAAAACATCAAAAGAATCAACATTTCATGACACCACAAAACAAGATTTGGTACAGCCAATGATATTCCAAACCAATTACACAATAAAAAGACCTATACATCAAAACACATTATTTACACATTTAGACAATACCAGTCCTATATATTAGAATCCAGTGGACAGGCGGAACTAAGGTGGAATATAGATGCCTGCCTGTCTCACAACACCTGTGATCGAATATTTTTTAGGTTTTTTAGCAGCGAGGACCCGCAGAGGTGGTGTAAATGACTCCCTGGCTGCACCCTTCGTTCTTGCCACAGGCTGGGTGTCAACGCGTTTCGAACCGTGATATTATGGGTTCTCCTCAGGACGAGGACTGGGGGGGGGGGTTTGTCTGGGGGAAAAATTAAGGGATGGTGTCAGTATTATACACATTATCACTGAATCACCATCTCTGACTCTACATAGGGAGTTTGGAGCAAATTACCTGCACGACGAGCACAATGGCTGCCGGAGTGTAGGTCTGGCAGAAATCAAGGTGAATCTCTAAAATGGCAAAGGGAGAGATGCACAGACGCAGTCAGCGTGTTGTCAAGGCGAGGCGCAGCCTCAAACAGGTGATATATTATGAAGGAATGTATCAAATTCATACCTGTGCTGGGCAGGGTGATGTGCCAAATAGACTAAGCCCGCGAAGCGGTACTATGTCCGTTGTGGGTGCGGCTCATATGCTTTTTCCAGTTATTTTGATAATTTCGTAGTGGAAACTACAGTAGAAGAAACGTAAGCTTGTAAGTCCCTCTGACCTGACAGACCATGAAACAAACATAGGCATGTGTATTCTATTAAAAAAATAGAAAGGTGGCTCCTACCTGATTGGAAAGCTCAAAGCAAGGCAACAATATGATTAATCAGGAAGCCAGACGTTCGGGCGGGAGCATTTCAGCCGCCGAGCGCTGTGGGTAAAGAAGTACCTATTAGCGTCTAAGTGACGGTGCGCTCCTATTGTTTACTGGAGGCTGTCAAAAACGGGACAAACTTACTCGCGCCGTGGAACGTTTTCTCACAGATGCCGTACCCCAGAACACTGAGCCTGCCGTTACTCCAAGGTCGTATTTAATGACGATGGAAGGTTGTCTTAGGTGGGACAGACATAGAAGACGGACATATAATTGGGGCAAAGGATGCTGGTACTTGTAGTTGTACTGGATCAGTGGTCGGGAAAAGATTGTATAATTCCCGATCTGTTTGTGTCAAGGACAGCCTTGCGATTAATGCACCTAATCTGCGTTTTTCACCCGCACAATATGAATCACAAATTGTTACGAATAAATGAAAGACACATGTTGTTTATAAAACACAGGGCTCACAGCCAGCAATGATCACAATCATGTTACAACACAGTGGCTTACCATCAACCTTGATAGAGATTTACACCAATGTCTAAAACATAGGCTACAACCTTATGAACGAGCATAGTTGACAATCGTGTTTGGACTACAGTTGCTCATGGTGATGCCTGATATTTCTCAGGGACAGATGTCATGACATAGAACGCAACCTTTATTAGCAAACGTGTTCATCACATTAGCCCAACACATACAAAGGATATTATCAAACCTGGTGAAACTGCGCACCCATATCAGACACATTGTGGCAGGAAGGAAGGAAGACCCTAGGTAGATGGGTCAGTAGAATGCAGAAAAAAGTGCAAAAGAAAGTTTAGACGCAGCACAGCTTGGACACCGCTCAACGTGGCCCCGCAGAGTAGGGTCATATTTATATCATAGATCATAGATTGGCAAGTTCAGACATTTCATTGAGGCCAGAGTTGGATGTATCAAATTTGAGGATTAAGTACGCCTCTTTTTGAGAAAGGCGAATGTCAGGGTCCCCATTGCCCCCTCTAATGACTGCGAGGACAGTCCATCTAATGTCGTTAGAGGAGTGATTATGTCGCAAAAAGTGGGAGACCAACGGTGCAGTCAGGTTCTTGTTGTTTATTCTTGAGCGATGTTGCACAATTCTATGGCGCACCTCTTGCGTGGTTTTACCAATATACCCTCAATCATCTGACCAATACTCCGGTTTTTTTTTAGGGCAAAAAAAACCGGAGTATTGGTCAGATGATTACATCTACTCGGCCGCCTGCCAAAAGGGACACCCAGAGCACAATCTTTGGGGCCAACCCAGTTATAGGACATCGCAAATGTGGGACGTGCTCTGTTTGCGATCTAACAATTGAGGGTTCTCTCTTCACGGATGGCCAAAAATTCTGGCGCCACAACGAACATACTAATTGCAAAACTAAATACACTGTGTATGCAATTCAATGTCCCTGCAAGAAGTTGTATATTGGTAAAACCACGCAGGAGGTGCGCCATAGAATTGTGCAACGTCGCTCAAGAATAAACAACAAGAACCTGACTGCACCGTTGGTCTCCCACTTTTTGCGACATAAACACTCCTCTAACGACATTAGATGGACTGTCCTCGCAGTCATTAGAGGGGGCAATGGGGACCCTGACATTCGCCTTTCTCAAAAAGAGGCGTACTTAATCCTCAAATTTGATACATCCAACTCTGGCCTCAATGAAATGTCTGAACTTGCCAATCTATGATCTATGATATAAATATGACCCTACTCTGCGGGGCCACGTTGAGCGGTGTCCAAGCTGTGCTGCGTCTAAACTTTCTTTCGCACTTTTTTCTGCATTCTACTGACCCATCTACCTAGGGTCTTCCTTCCTTCCTGCCACAATGTGTCTGATATGGGTGCGCAGTTTCACCAGGTTTGATAATATCCTTTGTATGTGTTGGGCTAATGTGATGAACACGTTTGCTAATAAAGGTTGCGTTCTATGTCATGACATCTGTCCCTGAGAAATATCAGGCATCACCATGAGCAACTGTAGTCCAAACACGATTGTCAACTATGCTCGTTCATAAGGTTGTAGCCTATGTTTTAGACATTGGTGTAAATCTCTATCAAGGTTGATGGTAAGCCACTGTGTTGTAACATGATTGTGATCATTGCTGGCTGTGAGCCCTGTGTTTTATAAACAACATGTGTCTTTCATTTATTCGTAACAATTTGTGATTCATATTGTGCGGGTGAAAAACGCAGATTAGGTGCATTAATCGCAAGGCTGTCCTTGACACAAACAGATCAGGAATTATACAATCTTTTCCCGACCACTGATCCAGTACAACTACAAGTACCAGCATCCTTTGCCCCAATTATATGTCCGTCTTCTATGTCTGTCCCACCTAAGACAACCTTCCATCGTCATTAAATACGACCTTGGAGTAACGGCAGGCTCAGTGTTCTGGGGTACGGCATCTGTGAGAAAACGTTCCACGGCGCGAGTAAGCTTGTCCCGTTTTTGACAGCCTCCAGTAAACAATAGGAGCGCACCGTCACTTAGACGCTAATAGGTACTTCTTTCCCCACAGCGCTCGGCGGCTGAAATGCTCCCGCCCGAACGTCTGGCTTCCTGATTAATCATATTGTTGCCTAGCTTTGAGCTTTCCAATCAGGTAGGAGCCACCTTTCTATTTTTTTAATAGAATACACATGCCTATGTTTGTTTCGTGGTCTGTCAGGTCAGAGGGACTTACAAGCTTACGTTTCTTCTACTGTAGTTTCCACTACGAAATTATCAAAATAACTGGAAAAAGCATATGAGCCGCACCCACAACGGACATAGTACCGCTTCGAGGGCTTAGTCTATTCGGCACATCACCCTGCCCAGCACAGGTATGAATTTGATACATTCCTTCATAATATATCACCTGTTTGAGGCTGCGCCTCGCCTTGACAACACGCTGACTGCGTCTGTGCATCTCTCCCTTTGCCATTTTAGAGATTCACCTTGATTTCTGCCAGACCTACACTCCGGCAGCCATTGTGCTCGTCGTGCAGGTAATTTGCTCCAAACTCCCTATGTAGAGTCAGAGATGGTGATTCAGTGATAATGTGTATAATACTGACACCATCCCTTAATTTTTCCCCCAGACAAACCCCCACCCAGTCCTCGTCCTGAGGAGAACCCATAATATCACGGTTCGAAACGCGTTGACACCCAGCCTGTGGCAAGAACGAAGGGTGCAGCCAGGGAGTCATTTACACCACCTCTGCGGGCCCTCGCTGCTAAAAAACCTAAAAAATATTCGATCACAGGTGTTGTGAGACAGGCAGGCATCTATATTCCACCTTAGTTCCGCCTGTCCACTGGATTCTAATATATAGGACTGGTATTGTCTAAATGTGTAAATAATGTGTTTTGATGTATAGGTCTTTTTATTGTGTAATTGGTTTGGAATATCATTGGCTGTACCAAATCTTGCTTTGTGGTGTCATGAAATGTTGATTCTTTTGATGTTTTTGATTTTTCACATTTATTGGTCGTTATATTTTGTATATATTGCACACATAACTGCTTGTGTTTGAACTAACTGTGTTGACAGCTGTTTCTTTTGTGCCATCCTTTGCTAAATCATTGAAACTCAATTACAAATGCAAATAAATTTATTTTGAATATAATTCAACGACTGCGCAGTACAATTTGGCTGCGTGGCTTTAGACTTATGCTTTTTAGGTATCCTGATCAGCCAACCTGTTCTGTTTTTTCAATTGTTGAGATCCAGGCTGGTCAGTTGTAGGATCCAGTACCTCCATTGGTTCACTGTGTGGTGACTGGAAGGCAGACCCGAGGCCTTGAGGCCAGCACGGGCCTGCCACCACATGGGGCTGACTGGGTTTACACAGGGTTTGTGACAGAAGCTGCATTGTGGCCTGCCCGGGCCTACCACCACGTGGCGTGAACTGGGTTTGCACAGGTTTTGTGACAGTCCCTCTGTAGCGGCCTGCACAGGCACCCCGCCATGGGACACTGACTGGGGTTGGACAGGGTTTGTGGCAGACACTGCACAGCGGCCGTGACAGGCACCCCGCCATGGGATGCTGACTGGGGTTGGACAGGGTTTGTGGCAGACACTGCACTGCAGCCGGCACAGGCACCCTGCCACGGGACGGTGACTTTGTGTGCACTAAGTCATTGGCACCTTGAGCTGCTGAGCGGGTGTGCAGCCTGCGATGATGGCCCGTCCTGGGTGTCCGACCTGCCCAGGATTTGTGTGTTTTGCTGGACCGCAGTGTAGGCTGCACCAGGGTCCTGCATGGGCTAACGGCAATGTGGCCCCGCTTCCGGGGTCACAGAGTTATTGGCACCTATTGGGCTGAGCGGCTGTGCAGGCTGCGATGTTGCCGGGTGCCCTGGTCCATACCATGCCATGGTGTCATTTAGTCCCAGCACCAAACGTGTTACCTGGTGTCCAGCACAGCGTGGATGCATGGTGCGGAGGGTGCCATGTCTGCGGGCACCGGCCTTGTGGCGTGCAGCGGCACGTGGTGGGACCTGCAGTCTACATGCCGGTGGCAGAAGGTGAGCAGTGTGACCCGGGTGTGCATGGGCGGGCATGCTCCGATGGGTGGTGGGAGGGGCTGGGATGACTCTGCCTGGGTGTGCATGGACTGGCGGGCGATGTTGTCTTGTGCAAGTGTGTGTACTGTGCCAGTCATGTCTCTGGACTCTGTTTCAGATGATGGCTCTGTCTCAGATGTGGGACCTGGTGTGCTGCTTTACATATCGGCAGGTGGTTGGAGACACACCAGTGGCAGCAGGTGAGCCGTGCAGCCTGGGTGCGCAGGGTCCGCTCTCACTCTTCCCCTCTCTTCTCTATCTCTCTCTCTCTCCCCAGTCTCTTCTTCTCTCTCTCTCTCTCCCCCTCTCTTCTTCTCTCTCTCCTGTCTCTCCCTCTCTTCTTCGCTCTCTCTCCTTCGCTCTCTTCCTGTATTTTGATGTGCGCAGGACACTTCTTCTCATCATGTTTTAATGTTTTGCAGGCTGTGACCTATGGATTGTGTCAAGGGGAGCTGCCATGTGTCTCAATTAGATTTCTGTGTTGTTTCAATAAAGTTTAAATGTTTGCTTCGATAGTGAATGTGTGATGGTCATTTCTGTGCCGACACATGCATGTCACCAGTTGTAATTGTGCGACATCAGGCGAATTATTTGGTACATGTTTATGTGTAGCTGATGTGGCATGCCCTTCCCTGGGAAGGACCGGGGGAGGTCCTGGATGTGGTGGCAGTAGGTGTTGTGGCTCTCTTGGGTGTCCGGTGAGCATAATCAGTTGCTCCATGGCATCTGTTGCCCTTCCGATGACACCCTGGGCAGGGCTCCCTATTGTGGTGCAGGCTGCAGTCCGACTTTACACCAAGTCAGAGCAGGTGTAAAATTCCTGCTGCTAAAGTGCCATATCGCGTGTTTTGTGTTCTTATCGCCGATCTGTCTGGTCGTTGTGAGTGTGGAGGTGTGGTGTTGTTGCGGCTTTGTGCACGGGAAAGCCTACTCTGCATCTTATCAGCGATAGTTGCGGGGTCCTCTGTGGTGATGTTTTTGCGGCTGCTATCACGTGAAAAGTGGTGCTGTGGGGTGTTAGCACCTGCTTGTGAATGGTGGGATACATTTTTTATGACTTTGGCTGCGCAAAAGTGCTGTTAATTCGGTAATAGCTCCTTGTGAATATGCCCCATAGTGTTTAAAAAAAGTGGATAATGGAGCTTTCTGAAACAAATGAGGATCGGAGCTAAAGTAATTCTGAGCTAGTAGTGCATATTCTATGAGATCTTGTTTAGCATTACATTTTGAATGAACAAGGAAATGATACTCCATCAAAGATCAGAATATCTCGGTTCTCCTAAAAATCGAGAAATTACCCCTGAAGGAGTCAAATCTGTAGCTCGCAAATCTAAGGCTCAGAAATAAATCTCTTTTACATGATACCAAACATAACATAGTAAGCTTTACTTATAAAAATTGCAGTCTAAGAACACGATTATCAGGTCAAGATTTCAATACATTTAATCTATATTGACAGCCCATAAAGAATGTTATGTTGTGATAGGAGGAATACTCAGTTATAGATGGCATATCAGAAACAAATGGGTTCAGTTTTTGATTCAACGTCCAAGGGTGTCAGAAATTATAAATAATTGACTTACTTTTCTACCCTAAGGTGTCCATTCTCAGTAGAAGGAAACAATGTACATACATTTTCTGAGAACCTAAATTGCAAAGGCGACTGCAAGGAGTACTAAACAATTTGTGCATGGAAGACTTGTGAGACAATGTGCCGCCAGCAGAGATTCCCACTCAGAAATACTGGCACCTGATGTAAATGGAAGATCTGGGATGGAATTGAAAATGGCTCTTCAATTTCAGGCGTGTAAATAATTCATCCGTCAACTTGCTTCTGATTCTACATCTGGATGTAGAGAAATCCTATGTGAATAACTGCTTTTGAAGTAACAGATTTTCATCTGTGGAGAGTTCGATAGTGGAAAGGGCCTGAGAACTCTGCCTCTAAGGATTAGGTGAGGAGACTTGGGGGCATATTACCAAGGGCATTATCGCCGCTTTAGTGGGAATTTTTCCCGCTAAAGCGGCGATAATTTTATCGCCCTATTACCTAGCTGTCGCTAACACCATTTAGCGACAGCTAATAGGCGATAGCAGGCATTTAGGGGCCCACTATGCATGTCAGTGATGATTATCGCTAATGACATGCAAAGTGGGCGTGCCAAGATGTTAGCGACTGGAAACAGTCGCTAACATCGCTATCCCCTATTACCAACTTTTGGAACTAATCGCGCTAAGCGCGATTATCTCCAAAAGCTAATGCCTGCCC
This sequence comes from Lissotriton helveticus, assembly GCF_964261635.1. NCBI lineage: Eukaryota > Metazoa > Chordata > Amphibia > Caudata > Salamandridae > Lissotriton > Lissotriton helveticus. Next base: position 862,474,800 of record NC_136070.1, on the reverse strand, counting down.
AGAGCAGTTCTTAGCCATGTAATCCAATGGAAGGTGGATAACATGGCTAAGAGCATTGTCATGATAATGCCTGAATATCGCTGATTTTACAGTGATATTCATGCATTTCCCACAATTTTTACCACTTTTGAGATAAACCTTGATAACATCAAGGTATCTCAGCGGTAAAAATCGTCGGAGCGCGGCGATATTTTAATACCCGCTAACCAAGCTTTGCGATAATTATCGCTATAGCTTGGTAATATGCCCCTTAGAGTTCTAGATTTAGGCCATATAGATATTTGTCTGATATTCAACAGATGTCACATTTCTTTCTTGATTCTCTCCAACTTGAAATGTTGAGTTTGCCGAACACAGGATGTAAAATTGGATCAGAAACTTTAAGATTTCTGTAGATTGGACCAGGTTTAGCAGAGACTTTCGGTGAATTTTAACTAAATCCAAACTCTTGAAGAGAGTAACATTATCAAATGAGTAACAACATGAGACTTGCCTGTGACATTTTGTAACGTTGTCCAGTTATAAAAAAATGCAAGTTACTTATGACCAAAGTTGAGGAGCATGGTGAACATTTAGGGGCTGTCTATAAACTGAAAGAAGGTGTCATAAACTGGCAAAAGTCTTCATTCTATTGAGGTTGGAAATAGTCCCTGAATTGCAGGCAAATAGGAAGTAACACGTAAGCAATGTTTAGATCTAAATGGACTTGCCAGTCCTGAATTAAAAAGCAATTTCTGAGGTGTGAGATGATTTACATTTTAATTGTTCATTAAGAACACTTATTTTAAAGTGACAGAGACATATTAATTTACAAGACTTTGTTTTTTATTAACTAAGATTTAATTGGAGACAACATCTTTGGTGACTAAAATGAGAAATGTATTTTAGTACTGGAGAGGAGAGTCTGGAGACTTATCATGCTGTATTTTTCAAACAGATGAAAAGGGGAATATAAATTTGACTGGTTTGCTTGAAACGTCTATTTGATACCCAACCACCAATTGAAGAATGAAATGATCTTTTGAAATGATTTTCTATTGGATATAGAGCAATGTGTACCCTTAGAGTGTCATGTATTCCTATAGGTTCTGAATCGATCCCCCTATTCCTGACCCTATTCTAGTTAAACAAACCAACAAGTTAACTAGCAGTCAGCCCATGAGGCAGAAAACCCCCATGATGCAGATACCGTTATCTGACGCAGTCACACTACGGCACAGGAACGTGTTATCTGATTAGGTCATAACGCTTGCGATCTAATTAGACAAGCGATATTCCTCCAGCCCCTGATAAGGCATACGGAGTTCTCATAACAAATCAAACCTATGACAACCTGGGCAAAACCCTGCGGCCATTGTTTTGATTTCACAGAGAACTTCAGTAAAAGAATGTGCTAACGAGCAAGTCGTATGACATCCTTATTGACGTATCTATGTCCATCCTTACGTCAATCTCGGCACCTTAAAGGTATAAATATTACCGATCTTGCCCTATGCAAACACACGCGTGGTGACGAGACGGAGCAGCCATACTTGCCGAAGCCAAGAGCAGAGCAGACCCCGCTGGCAGCAGCCCCGCCTTCCTGACGCGCTGAGAGACGCGCTGCTTTCTCCTGCCGAGAATCCAGCACCGGCGTTTCTGGGTAGCCCTCGCAGGCAGCCTGGAATATCGAGACCAGAGAGAGAGATACCATTCCTCATTCATCCTAACTTCCAGGTACAGAACTGAATGACCCCTCACAGAGAATTCTTTAGTTATTCACTTGGCAAAAACAAACTTAACTTAAACTGTAACTTTCTATTCCCGCCCACGTATTAGACTTAGGTCAGGTACACGGGGTAGGCGTATCTAGAAACACCAGTTGAGTACGTTTAGTCAAATGTATATGTGTATGTAATATATTTTATTCATTTTAAAACATCTTATGGCTTAGAAACCATATCAATGTTTTTACAGTATTATTTTATACTATTTCTTTTAATGTATGCACTTTACTTAGCTATAAGTATTGCAATAATATCGATCCATTTCTCTTGTATGAGAAAAAAGACTGATCAATAAATAACACCTTTTTATTGAACACGCCCGTCTCTTCCTTTTCTCTACATTCTGATGAGACTAAGAATGCACGTACTGACTGAGTAAAATAAATTGCCTTTTGTTCACACGACTCTCGAGATTTACTCTTGATTAGGGGAGAGCAAAGTTGTCATGTTCTATGGTTGTCAGAAACTAAATCCCTTCTTGTCTAATCAGGGAAGTTAAGTCCTCCTTGAACATTCGAGAAAGTTTCTAGTGAACTCTGAGCTAAGCTGGCAAACCCAAAACTTTAAGTCTAGTATCGACAGTAGTAGACCTAGTTAACGTCTGGCCTAGGCCTTTACTGCTGTAGGTATTATTCCAATGCGCAGAGCCTATTGGGATGATAGGAACTACACTACATGGCGCCCAACGCGTTTGGAAAGGGCGATAAAACTAACGTAAGACATTTAGAGTAACTCAGTCGTGCTTTCTCACTCAGACCCCTTTTCCCAAATACTCCAAAGACGTCTGGAGTGGGTGAAAGGTTATATCCGCCAGACCTCGCAGGAGGGAACTCCTATGTATGGTTCTTGGTATAGTCAACGTTGAAGGATACACTGTTCCAAAATATTGTGCATCTAATCTTTGTTTCCATAAGAAACCTGATCTGCAAACAAAAGAAATAACCTTCAGGACAGTAAAATGTCAGACAATGAAGAAGAAAGAGAGGCAGTTAGATTAGCAGCTGAACTCGCAGCGGCTGATGCTGCAGCACTAGATGCGGACGGGGATATAATACTCATCCCGGTCATCAAAAGGAGATCTATAACCCTGAAACTTATAGAAAATGGACTGACACCTAGAGGTGGCACAGTCATATTCGTAATTGAGGCACACGAATATCGGCAGACAGAGGTATACTATTCATGGATACATTTTCCAGCAGCAAATGCTGTAACAAAGCACTTCAACTATTACAAAATAGAGGAACCTCCTAATGAGTACACTCCTTTCGAGGAGGTGGAAGTACCACTCAAATTTCAAGAGCATTTGCTCTTATTTGATGGCGCCCTAAAACATAACAATCACATCACCAGGCTCGGTCCTTTAGGTAGACCAGGAGCAACGTGGCCGGTCCTAGCCGGATACACACCACATCCAGACATCAATGGGATGTCTGTAGCAGAGCTGTTAACACAGCTAAAACAATTAATAAAAATTCATAGACAATTAGTTCAGTATATGATGCGGACATCAACAATTCAGCCAGCGATTAAACTTCCACAGCTGACCCCTCACCAGGGGAACACAAATAAAATTACACCACAGAACATCCAATCCTGCCTAGGTAAAGTACCGGCTAAACGGGAACAAATACCATTCTGGTTGGCACAGAAAATTACCCAAATAGAGGCGGTGTTTCCTGACACCACCCCGCTAGAAAAGCACAGGATTCTGACTATCTGTCTCCCAATGGGAATCGCACCACACATAGAGGACTGTGACACTTGGGGTACAGTCTTTGCTTCCATCTACACAAAAACGCACGGTGTTCCATCCATTTCGGTAATACCAGATGTGCTAAAACAAATTCAAGATGAATATGGTCCTGAACCCGCTTTAACTCTTGGTATGAAATTACTAAAAGACTTCAAGCAGGTCTCGGCTATATTATTAGCCAACATAAAGGGAGAAGCAGCAAACGTGGCGATCCGCCAGAGGTTAAAAGAGACAGATATAGCAGACCAACCAGCTGAAATTGCCAGAATCATAGAAAAATCCTATGAGGAACTAGGTAGAGATAGTTTAGGTGGAATACCAGTAAAACCACAACTGACTGAAAGTCCAGAAAAAATATTTTTTAATAATAATTCACCAAAAAAGAACTGGGATGGAAACAAACAATCCAATCCTAAAGAAAAGAAATTCCAGTCCAGAGGAAGGTCTCCTAGGCGAAGAGAGAAATCTCCGAACCAAAAACACAGGTCACCCCAGAGTGACCCCTCTGGGAAAAGATATAACCTTAGAAATAGGGATAATATAAAAAAACCTGATAGATATCAAGACATTGATACACGTCCCTCTCAATCTTTTCAGACTTCCTCGCAGAAATCGGAAAGAAGAGGACGATCAGAACAAAGAGAAGAGCACACCAAGTCCAAAGACAAGGAACCTGCTCAGCTAAAAAAGAAATTACAATTTCCAAAAAAGAAGGTAGCCAGTATCAAGGTAGTTAACAATGCCGAGAATACTGAGGACACAACTGAAAAACGGAGAGTGGGCTCAGACAATGCTAGACAGTGCAGCAGAAGTGAGCATAGCTCGCAAAGTCCTTATGAATCATCTGGAGACAGTGGACACGAATGAATATCTTCAAGTGGAAACTGCGGACACCAGAGTTAGCAAACCTCACAAGATATACGAGATAACATTACGTATAGAGGGAGATAAGACTAGGAAAATAAGGGGACTATTTTGGGATAACCTATCCGAGGGCTATGACATCCTTCTAGCTGAAAAAGACTGGCCACCAGAGTTTGTTAGGGAGTGCCCTCATGGCGAAGAAATAATTATGCCTGCCTTCTCGAATCATATCCCGATTCATAAAAAATACACACTTGCCAGAAAATGGGCAGTGGCTTTAGCGCCTGCCTTATATAAAAATCATGTAGGATGGGATGAGGACTCTCCTCCTCACAAAATCCAGTTAAAATCACAACCAACTGCACAAAGGCAGTACCCAATTAAGCAAGAAGCTAAAAAACAGGTAAATGAAATACTAGATCAGCTAGAATTTTATTTTATTTTATTTATTTATTTTATATTCTTCTATAGCGCATGAATAGACCCCCGGAAGGGTATCTCCGTGCTTTGCCAATGAGTGAATCCTCAGGTGTTAAGAGAAGAGGTGAATGGTGCATTTAGAGAGAGAGATTAGTTAATGGGAAACAGATGTGTTTTCAAGACCTTACGAAAGGTCAGATGGTTGGTCAGTGTTCTTATCTCAAGAGGCAGAGAGTTCCAAAGCCTTGGTCCAAGATGGGCCAGGGCTCGCCCTCCTTGTCTGGCCTTTTTTATTCTGGGCACCTGCAGAAGCTGTTGGTTCACAGAGCGCAGGGTTCGCCCAGGAGCATAAGGCAGGAAGATGTTGGCCAGATATTTGGGGCCTTTACCTATCACACTTTTGTGAATTGTGCATAGGGTCTTAAAATGCACTCGTTTCCTCACTGGTAACCAATGGAGTTTGGTCAGCAGGGGAAGGGAGGGAGTCCTGGGGGGGGCGTTGAGGACTATCCTTGCTGCCGTGTTTTGGATCACTTGCAGTTTTTTAAGCTGCCCTTCATTTGCTCCCAAAAGAAGGCCGTTGCAGTAATCCACTCTGCTGATGATTAATGCTTGCACTAGTGTTTTTCTATGGCAGTCTGGCAGGTAGGGAAACACTCTCCTTAGAGAGAGGGTGATTGAAACTTGCACCTCACAAATGAACAACCCTTTGTTTCCGGTCTCCAAACCAGACAATTCATATCGTCTAGTTTTGGATTACCGACACCTTAACACATGTTGCAAAACTTTTGCAGTGCAAAACTCACACAGTGCTGCACTAATGAATAACATAGTGCGCAAAAAATACAAAACAACCTTGGACATCTCTAATGGATTCTTTTGTCAAAACATAGCACCAGAGAGCAGATATTTAACTGCATTCTCAATAAATGGCACTCAAAAACAATTCTGTCGGTTAGCCCAGGGGTACAAGAACAGCCCGGGGGTATTCTCAGCGAGAGTAACAGAATTACTACAACTATATGATGATGAAGCATTATCTTATGTCGATGACATTTACTTAACAGATGATGACTTGGAGACTCACTTGAAGAGAGTGAACACCATAATAATTGGGTTCGCAGCAGAGGGTTACAAATTCAACTTTAAAAAATCCAGAATTGCCCATCTAACAGTCTTGTACGTAGGATATGAATTATCAAGTATAGCCTGGCTGACAATTTTCTAAGAACTAGAAGAAATGGAAAATTAAGAATATGAAAAAACATACCCTCTGCCAATCGACATTCTGCCTTTACGACATTACGCCTGTGTAATCTATACAGACGGACATGCTCAACCCCCCGTTTGGGGAGAACAGGCATACAACCCCACATGTGAGATTACAAAAGAAGTGTGGCGCGGAGGTAAACTAAAACCTCTATTAACAAAATCACACTCAGTAGAAACTAATTCAGAAAAACAAACTGAAATAATAGCATTGAAAATGGCGCTAGATAATGCGGATCGCGAATTCCCGACACTTATAGTGTCAGATTCATATTACTGCGTCAAATCATATAACAAGGATTTGCAGACATGGATTCAAAACGGTTACAAAGATGACACAGATGCACCAATAAAGCAGAAACTGCTCTGGGAACAAATAGCTCTTTTACAAAAAGAACTACCAAAGACTCACGTGACACACTCACTGAGTCATCAGCGTGATGGCGTTCACGTTGCAGGGAATTCATTGGCTGAGACAGCCACAGCGGCAGCCACTAAATCGGCTCCCGTAGATCGAAAAAAGCGTACATTAAAATACATTGACGGTGAAACAGTGCTGGCAGTGAAAACGTCATCAAAAGGCGACTGCTCAGCGTTACCGATCAACTATCCACTCAATTATACATACATAATCGATGCAAACTCCGTCCCTTTTGCTCGAATCCCTGGAGTGGGGGATAGAGTGATTCCAAACATGGACAGGAGAAACTTGTTAATCGCAGACGCACATATGGGCGAGGGTCTCAGACACCTCAAACTAAAAGATTCTCTGGAAGAATTACAATCACGGTACTGGTGGCCAGGCATGAGTCTGCGTCACACCATGTTTGTAAAAAACTGCCCAAACTGCAACAGAGATCGCAGTGGGGAGAGAAACAGTTTAATACCTCGTCGGTTTAGTCCAGGAAAAATCAGGAGTAAAAAGGAAGGGTTGCGATTAACTTATACAGGCTAGTTCCACTTATAATGTAGATCACCAGCACTCGGCTGACGTCCGGAGTGTTATACAAAGATTTGCGAGTCTAAATGGCATATACGCTAAGAGCATGCTATGTTTGACCATTGTCTCCACTTTAGCCCTCAAGCCTGGGGGGAAACATGGCCAAATGAGCATAGCCCAGCGGGAATCTTCTCACTTCCTTCCTGAGGGTACGGGATGGTGTAAAGAAAAAACCAAGGCATAAAGCAATCTATAACGGAAAGGATATTAGGTACGGGAGCTGGGTGGGTCAAACATCTAATAAGTGTCCAACGTAGTCTCAATAACTTGCCAAGAAATTCTCTGAAGGGATTCAGTCCGTACGAATTATTATTCGGAACTAGGATGATTATCTCTGACCTTGACAGTCAGACTTCAGTGGTGAAAGAAAAAAGCTTTGATATCAAAGACCGTTTGGCTATTTTGCAGGACTTAAACAAAACAAGAAAAGACCTGAGCAACATAAAGTTGAAACAACAGCCAACAACCACTGAAGAACCACCACCTGTCCCAGCAAGACCTGTCTGGATTCCTAAAGTCGGGGATCTAGTCAGGGAGAAGATCGCGGTAAAGAAGGAATTTGGGCCTTCTTACAGAAAAGCAGTTCCTGTCTTGTCTGTCAACGGGACAAGATCAGTTGTACTACCGCCACTTGCTGGTAAAAAGGAGAACCGAGTTGTATCCATCGACCTGGTAAAACCACAACATGTGGCCGATAACAAACAGTAGGCCAAGTGGACTCCCAATAAGTAGCAGAACACCAAGGTTTGCTACCAGTACAGAGGTTCTTACGAAGAGGCTCATCACATTTGAAACGCCTACAGAAGAACAACAAGGACTATGCAGCAATGCAATAGAACTCAGACCTCTGAAAACCCAAATAAAAACATTTAGCAGAGACACACCAATCTATAATGAAGTACCAAGTGAAAATGCAACCAATGAACCAATTGGAACAATTGACAGAACTGCTTCCGGCTACTTCATAAACTTCGATGATTCCTCTGAAGGCTTCACTGAATCAAAGACACAGCCATCATCAAAAACCTTTAAAGATAAAGCTAAAGAACTTTTGAAACAACTGAAAGAAACATATCTGATTTCTCCATGGATTGAATTTTGGGTGGGTTTTGGTGCATTTATCCTCATACTTTGGCTCATCATGGTACTTACTTTGGGACGCTTCATTGAGGGAAAATATGCTAAAATGGACACAGCAAGTCAGAAAATCAACTTGATCCTCAAACCACACACATCTTCACACGTCGAGAAAAGAGAACTTTCTTCAGCCAACTTCACAGCCAATCCGATACCTGGTGGGGTAGCCTGGGACAACACTGACTATGAAATTTATGGTCCAGTCGAGATCCTGAAATATCCACACCAAATTAAGATCTCCTTGAGTGACTTTGTGAAACCAAACTCATTTGCTGATGATTGGGACTTCGAAAGCATTAATAATATGATGTCTGATTTAGTAATGTCTGCTAAATTTACCAAACATGATTATTTGCAGGGTTCTACCAATTATGATAGTATGTACTGTTATAACCACTATGGTAACCATTTTTTACATAGATCTGCACAACCTAGAAATGTTTTAAATTATAATCAATGGGAACATTGTGCAACACCTCCAAAAGGGAGCTCAAGAACCGTTTACGACAAATATTCATATTTTTCAGGTTTTAACACAAGTAATGCTGAAGCATTTTATTTTAAATTGTCAAATAAGACAGGGACCAAGACCATGATAACCAACACAAAATTGTTATATTCAGACTCATTCTTTGAAAAAATGAATACCTTTGGATTTGATTATTGGGACAAAAATGTTGAATTGAAAAGTGTTTGGGGTACAAAAGAATGGCAAGTACAGGGTATAGAAGCTTTGTTTAGAGCCTGCATGATCCCAGAACAAATGATATTTTTAAGTGACACTGTTCAACAGACCACCTGTCTTGGCTTAGCCAAAATCAAAGATTTAATTAAACCGTCTATTCCAAAGCCAACAATGTTTAGCAATAACTCTGATACAGATGAAGAGATAGACGTAAACCATATATTAAAGCAAAACAGAACACATCCTGATTGGAAACAGTGGTTGATCTGGCCCACAGATACTAATAACTGTCAAGACAGATTCCTGAACAAAACGCAGGGGTTCAAAATGACCAGGCCAGACCCTAGATATCCCCAAAGACATCACCTCGGGATAATAACCACCTACAGTGTGGGCAAATTATGCCTTCAGTGGCTACAAACTTCCACACTGGCAGAAATTAAGCAACACCTAACTTTACTTACTGATGGTGCTGACTTGCGTGATTTCACTTTGGGACCACGCAAACAGCGTCAAAAGCGTTTCATAGCAGCCTCTGTATATGCAGCATACAATGAGGCCTGGAAGGTTACTCAAATTGAAACAGCAAAGAGAATACGGGAAATTGACCGTATCAATTTGGAAAAATCACTTTCTGTAGTGGACAATGGGTTAATGACTCTGTCCTCCAGAATTTTTTCTTTGGACAGCATTGTGTCTTCAGCAATCGATATATTATCGCAAGACTTACTGTTATTACAACACGGTCAGTCACAATTGCGTTCTATTGTACAGCTTGGCTGGACGTTACAAAATATGCGTTCAGGCTATGTGCCTTGGCGTTTAATCAACACAATTCACTATTCCAAATCTTTAACCTTACTGATAGACAAATCAGTATGGCACAAATGGGTGCTGATTATACAATCTTGAGCATTGAAAAACTCGAAAGATTACCAGTGACAATGTCAGAACGACCTGTCAGTGAATGGATAATACATGGGATAATAAATATTCCAATCTCAACCTTCAAGTTTCAATACTGCCAAAAATATATACAGGCTGGCATGTACGAGAAATTGGGAAAGGGGTACCTTAAAACAACATGGAACCTGCCCTATTCACATGCATGTGTCAGTAATAAAGGACAGAAAGTGTTTCTTAGTGGCAACAATTGTGCGATGTCACTAAGTGGCACACTTCTGTGTAACGGAATTAGTTTGCATGGAGCCTGTGAAGGGAATTCATACAACCTTTCATGTCACCAGCAAGGCGCACCTGCAACAGAAATAGAACCATTCTTTCAAAGACTCTATAATGGGAGTTACATTCTTATTGTAGACCGCAGATGTTGTAGTCTTATGCCCGGGACTCCTTATCTAGTAACTACTACTGCGAAGGTCAAGTGCTGTGGACGCTCATTGTTCCCCAGCTCCTTCCCAGACAGGGAGGCAAGGGCATGGCCCGATTTGAAAATTACTTCTATTCGAATAGATACTTTAAGCAGAATGAAAACAGTGCTTCTTCAGATGCCTACCAGGCTCTCGTCATCAAAAGAAACGTATGATCTACAAGTCGCAAGGACGACTGCAGAGATACATACATTATTATCAACTAATTCCCCCGTACATTTCGCAGAAATCCTGAATGAAATCTTAAATATTTCTGATACCAATGGGGTCTCAAAGGTATTTAAGACAGTATTTTCGATGGCATTAACACCATTCAAAGCCATACTGGGTATTTTTCCAGATTGCGTCCATTCGATTTTTGGCGGACTTCCCCTGATCTTGGGACTAATTGCAGGAATCCTATTCTTAGTCCTTATTTTTCGTTATGGCAACCCATGTCACAGACAAAACTCTTGCGACAAGGGAAGAAACAATCCTAGCCATTGGATACCGGGACCGGATATCAAAAATCCTGGGACTCTCCCGGCTTAGAGACCTGAACATGACTTGGTTTCTATCATTTCGACCAATGTGGCAAAGATGTGTTTTACCTGTATTAAGGTGTCTGCTATGCGGAGAAGAATGCGTGTTAGACACCTGTCTGATGCTACAATCGGATGCGCCGATGGACGCAGAAACATTGTTGAGCCCGATCAAGGTTCATGCTTTGTGCTGCCCTCAAAGGCTACCAATCCTGATGACGGCATTCGTGGAAGCTTCACCACTACGATTGATGGGTAGTGAAGTTCAAGATGAAAGCAGCATCGAACACGTACGACCTTCTGTCAGCAATGCGAATCAGAATGTCAATGGAGACAATCATGCACAAGAGTGCATGATTACACCTATTTCCGAGTTAGTGGAACTTTCCCAGGAAGCTGTTGACAGTTTTTTCGAAAGCCTAAATGATATGATGTTCTCACCCGAACAGAAATAGAGACTTTTGAGCAAGCTCGCACACGGCGTTCCCTGAATTCGGCCTTCAACTTTAAATAATAAAGTCACATGAACTATTTTTCACTCCAGTTCACGGACAGCAACTCTTTCAGAAGCCCCAATTCATTTTTTCGGTTTTTCGGGACACTTATCTTCTGCTTAAAGTAAGAAACTATTCCTAAAGAACTAAGATTTCTATTTTTAGATACTTTATAGACTTTAGCTGCCCGCTGGTATGTTCACAAATATTTTATTCTGTGATGGAATGGTCTCGAAACTTTTTTCTGTATTTAAGAAACCATTTCATGTGTAATTCTCATATACCAAATAAGCAATAATGTATACAAATGCGTGATTACTTTAGCATTATTCCATAGCTTGAGTGCATACAATATATATGTCTGCAAATTTTCCGTATATTTGAAGAATTTCAAAATGCATTTATGTATTTTGGGGTGGTAAGGTATACACACTACTCTATAGTATGTTGTACTATGTTATACTATGCCTAGATTAGTAAATATGTCCATAGTTAGCGTGGAGTGGGTGTCATGTATTCCTATAGGTTCTGAATCGATCCCCCTATTCCTGACCCTATTCTAGTTAAACAAACCAACAAGTTAACTAGCAGTCAGCCCATGAGGCAGAAAACCCCCATGATGCAGATACCGTTATCTGACGCAGTCACACTACGGCACAGGAACGTGTTATCTGATTAGGTCATAACGCTTGCGATCTAATTAGACAAGCGATATTCCTCCAGCCCCTGATAAGGCATACGGAGTTCTCATAACAAATCAAACCTATGACAACCTGGGCAAAACCCTGCGGCCATTGTTTTGATTTCACAGAGAACTTCAGTAAAAGAATGTGCTAACGAGCAAGTCGTATGACATCCTTATTGACGTATCTATGTCCATCCTTACGTCAATCTCGGCACCTTAAAGGTATAAATATTACCGATCTTGCCCTATGCAAACACACGCGTGGTGACGAGACGGAGCAGCCATACTTGCCGAAGCCAAGAGCAGAGCAGACCCCGCTGGCAGCAGCCCCGCCTTCCTGACGCGCTGAGAGACGCGCTGCTTTCTCCTGCCGAGAATCCAGCACCGGCGTTTCTGGGTAGCCCTCGCAGGCAGCCTGGAATATCGAGACCAGAGAGAGAGATACCATTCCTCATTCATCCTAACTTCCAGGTACAGAACTGAATGACCCCTCACAGAGAATTCTTTAGTTATTCACTTGGCAAAAACAAACTTAACTTAAACTGTAACTTTCTATTCCCGCCCACGTATTAGACTTAGGTCAGGTACACGGGGTAGGCGTATCTAGAAACACCAGTTGAGTACGTTTAGTCAAATGTATATGTGTATGTAATATATTTTATTCATTTTAAAACATCTTATGGCTTAGAAACCATATCAATGTTTTTACAGTATTATTTTATACTATTGCTTTTAATGTATGCACTTTACTTAGCTATAAGTATTGCAATAATATCGATCCATTTCTCTTGTATGAGAAAAAAGACTGATCAATAAATAACACCTTTTTATTGAACACGCCCGTCTCTTCCTTTTCTCTACATTCTGATGAGACTAAGAATGCACGTACTGACTGAGTAAAATAAATTGCCTTTTGTTCACACGACTCTCGAGATTTACTCTTGATTAGGGGAGAGCAAAGTTGTCATGTTCTATGGTTGTCAGAAACTAAATCCCTTCTTGTCTAATCAGGAAAGTTAAGTCCTCCTTGAACATTCGAGAAAGTTTCTAGTGAACTCTGAGCTAAGCTGGCAAACCCAAAACTTTAAGTCTAGTATCGACAGTAGTAGACCTAGTTAACGTCTGGCCTAGGCCTTTACTGCTGTAGGTATTATTCCAATGCGCAGAGCCTATTGGGATGATAGGAACTACACTACAAGAGGAGGTGGTGTCAGCTGCTCATTCACAATTGTTAATCATGGCTGTTGCTTGACATCTGGAGGTTGTGGTAGAAACTCTTTGCCTTTGGGGAAAGATGGTGAGACTGGTATGTTGAGAGTTTAGTTTGTTAAAGCAAAGGTTGTATTGCTTGTCAAATGGACTGCATGAGAGGACTTTATTGCAGGAAGTAGGGCCTAATTACGACTTTCACGGTCCTACAATGGCTGGTGCAATGCACAGTCCGCTGTTGGACTGCCAAAGCTGTGGTGCTGCCACCTGCCAGATTAGGAGTCCTAACAATAGAAGTGGGGGGACAAACCTAGATAAGCAGTGTGCAAGTGACATCATTACAAGCAACATCACAGCGTATTACAGCATGGCGCATGACATCACACATGGCATCACAGTAATTCACATCATAGAAAGTGGCATCACAAGCCACGGCTTTAAAGGAAGTGGCATCACAAGAAGTGAAATCAGATCCAAAGCGTCACATATATGTTTAGCAGCTCTATCATATGCACGCTTGAGCGCATTGAGAGGATAATAGCACAGTGAGCTATGGTAGATAAAATGTTACTTCTACACCTTGTAGTCCCCCAGTTTTATGTAACACATCCTGTATATTCATTTACAATAATATATAATTTATTGTATATGTAATATGCACGTCTGATGTAAAGAGCTCTGACACCCTGCATTGGGATGAGTAGGGCTATACAAGAAAAAATAGTGGTACTTAAGTTATTGCAATGCCTCCACAGGGTCAGTGAGCTCTATATAAATGCATTTTATTTTGTGTAAATTCTGGGAAAAACCAACTGTTAGACCTGGCATAATTGGCTTAGGTCTCCATTCCCCTCTACTCTTCCTGTCTTGTATGTTGGCTGAATGTAGACGTTTTTGCCGCTGTGCCACTGCTAATCAGTGCCACAGCGTGAATGCTCCCTGTTTATAGAATGACTGCGTGAATAAGGATAACCCTAATGACTACATCTGTGTAGCCTGTTCACTAAGGATTATTTTCTATCACCCTATCCGGCCATAGGAACCTCAACTTTCAAATGCTTATGCTCAGGACATTGAGGGTCACCTTTTAATAAGGACCATTTATATATCAAATGTTTTGAAATGCCTTTCCTGAAAACACGTTAGTTTCTTGCCTAAAGCTTTACTGCCGACTGTTGCGAGTATGTGTATTGGTTGTCTGGTTTCGGAGCAGCAGGGCCAGCTGGGTCAGACCTGGCTGGAGAGAGAGATTGGTATTTAGAGTGTGGGGAGGGGTGACTCTTTGATCCGAGTAAGGCAGTGCCTGGCAAGGTGAATGATGGCTCCACCTCCCACTGGTTGTCTGATAGCAGGCCCCCTCACTCCGAAAGGGCAGGATGTTGCCTCGTATACCAAGTGCTCGTCGACCCCACCGAAGTGATTCTGACTGGAGTCGGTGATTTGCGACCTTAGAGAACAAATACTTTTTAGGTATATAATGCTGCGCTGGAACTGTGGCCAAGTGTGTCCTTCTGGATGTCAAGACGAAACTCTGTCCGAGTGAACAGAGGAAAGGATTTTGACATTTTCACCAAGCTTGCCGATGAAACTACCCGAGGGCCTAAATCAAGAGCACCTCCTGCAGAAGTCTCAGTCGAGTAATCCGGCGCCTCTAATCCTACTTTGAGGACTGTGGACGGGGAACCTTTGAATCCTATGCTAAACCTGTGCGGGCCTCTGCAGCTAAGAGAGAGTTGCTGCCGCTGAGAGCCCGCCTAACGCTGATCCTTTGAATCGTTTTGCTAAACCTGTGTGGGCCGCTGCAGCAAAGAGAGATTTGCCGCCACTGAGAGCCTGCCGGAATCTGCACCTTCAAGTCCTTTGCTAAATCTGGGTGGACCGCTGCAACTAAGAGAGACATGTAGCTGCTGAGCATCCACCATTATGCCAGCCGGGCCGAGACCATCCTCTGTCGTGTGGGCCGCCGCAGCCAAGAGAGAGCTGTAGCCGCTGAGTGCCCACACCCTTTGCTAATTTGCATCATCGTAAGTTGCCCCGTGGGCTGCCGCAGCCAAAAGAGAGCTGTAGCCACTGAGTGCCCACACCCTTTGCTACATTGCATCATCGTGAGTTGCCCCGTGGGCCACCGCAGCCAAGAGAGAGCTGTAGCCACTGAGTGCCAGCACCCTTTGCTACTTTGCATCACCGCGATTTACCCCATGGACCCCCGCCACCAAGAGAGAGCAGTATCTTTTGAGTACCCGCACCCTTTGCAACTTTGCATCATCGTAAATTGTCCTGTGGGCCAACGCAGTTAAGAGAGATCTGTGGCTGCAGAGCGCCGCAGCTCTGGCAACTTTCCATCCTTGGGATTTGTCAAGTGGGCCGCCGCAGCTGAATGAGAGCTGCTGCTGCTGTGCACTCACACCTTGTCACCCTTATTGAGGATTGTCACTACCGTTCCGTGGGCCGCTGCAGCTAAGAGAGAGCTGCTGTCGTTGTGAGCCCACCACGGAGCTGCACGACGAGAGTCATCACCACCACCAGCCCGGGCTACCGCAGCCACGTTCTGCTGCCGCTGAGCGCCCATGTGTCCCCGAGTGCCCGAATCATTGTGCGTGCATGCTGCAGACCTCAGCCTCCAAGACTTGTGGTCATTGGGAGTCCGCCTGTCACCATCTCTGCTTCTTCGAGAAGCTGCGTGCTGTGTCTCCTCTCAACGACAGGTATCTGGTGTGCACCGGGTCACGTAGGCCCCTGCCCTAAACTCAGTCAGTGTCATGCTTTAGTGAATACCCTATTGTCTTTTTGAGTCCCTCCGGGTTGATGTGAATTGTAGTTGTTGAAACGCTTTGAGAGCTTTGAGTTAAACTGTTAGATAACAATATTATTTTTCCATACCTACCTGAGTTGTGTCGTTTTGTGGTGTCATTACTGCCTTATTGTTCGTGATCATAAATGCTTCACACACTGCCTCTGAGATAGGCCTAACTGCTTGTGCTACGTTACCACAGGATTGAGCAGGGGTTTTCAAAGAGGGTAGCCCACTTGCCCTGACTTAGGAAGAAAGTTCCCTATTTGGATAGTGGTACCAGTCATTGCCAACAAGAGACCTCCCATTTCTAACACCAACACATCTGACATTCTTACAGTGCATGCATATCTCCTAAACTGGGACTGAACAAAGTGAAAATCTGCATCTCTTAAGTATGCGCAAAGTGCTAACAAGGTGTGAGCTTTTGTTTCCTCTCCGCTTTATTTTCATCAGGTGTGGGCTCCTGACAGCTCCTAGCCAAGAGACTCGAACAAAAGGATGCCTGATGACCCCTCATATTCAGCATTTGCTATGCTCCCAACAGGAGTCTAAATAAGAAAGCCCCATCCCCGCCTGCAAGTTGTTGCGTGTTGCAGATGGAAATCAACAACATTTGAGAGTGGGGCGACGTTTCACCCCGACCAATCGCACAGCTAAAATGTTGCCACCATTGTAATCATGTGTACCAATTTGTTTATACCAATTTTATTATTGCAGTACTCCTTTACTCCATCGTTTCCAACTTTCTTTCTTTTATTCTTCAACCGTATTTTAAATCCACATGTGGAATATGAAATGCCATTTTTCTAGTGTTCAACATGTGTCCATCCGAACCTCTTGAAAGAACACGATTAATGCAAAGTTAATTTGAAGCAGCGTTTATTCAATAAAAAAACAATGCATTTCGAGCTGTTAGCGCCCTTCGCCAGGGGTCACTGTAATTAAACAATGAAACAACACCAATTATCATTTAACGCCATGTTATGACATCACTACCTTATATGCAATTTACTCTCAACCAACAATATGTACCACATCAAGCAATATAAATAATTTAGCCCTTTAACACAACATTGTGACTTGTATCCCGTTTCCCACGACACGCCAATGCCTTCTAGTAAAATCATTTTCGAACCTTGATTCTTTATTTATCCTGTTCTTCTCCAACAGTCACCTGACTATACTTCCTACCAAACAGTATGTACAGCATTTCTTTCTTACCTCACCTCTATCCCTGTTCAATTAGTACCAATCCGCTTTTTACGTTCAGTATGCAACATAAAACTAGATGTACTGTAACCATCCTTCATTGGCCTCATCTAACTTCTCATTTGTAATATATATACGTTAATGCATTCACTGATATTGAATACTACTTCTTCTATCATTACATGATCATTAACTCAGTTTGTATCCCTTAACTTACATGTCCCTCATAACGCCTCTCATACCTGCTTCGTAGCGCTTTAAAATGGAAATCAGACATCATGCATGTGCTGCTGAAAGTGTCCCGGAGTTTGGAAATTAGACCAGGACGATTTCAGCACATTATTCAGTGGGGCCCAAATTTTTGGCAAGGTGGAAGGCGATCACCCTATGAAAATAGTGAGTGGACGCTGTCCACCCACTTGTACCCCCAATTATGTCCTGTTTGGCAGGTGGTGCTGCGTGGTATGTCAGAGGCAATCTGTCAGGCTCATAGAAGAGCCTAACATGCAGACCGCTGCTGTCAGAGCGCCGACTGCACCTTCCTGCACGGTGTGGCATTTATGTCACACCGTGCATGAACTGGGGGTGCAAATCCAGGAGGGAACTACATGTGGCCCCCTCGCATGCACCCTCTGGGCCCAGAGGTTGCAGGTAGTTGTCTCACCACCACCCTTTTCATGGCAGGCTCACCGCCATGGAAAGGGAGATGATTTGGCAACTCGCAGTATTCTAGGTGGTGCCGCTGTGGCACCGCCAGCATATTCCAGCCTAAGACCATCATCGCCACTCTACAAGATTCTGAATCCCAGAGAAAAATATGCCATTGTAGAAGAAATATTTTTAGTATTACAAGAAAGTAATAAAAACTGTATTGTGATAGGTTTCGTTAGAAAAGTAACAATGTAATTAGTATGGGGACGTTCAGATATTTCCGAGAAAACTGTGAGTTCTTGCTACCAGTAGAATGTGACCAGGTGATCTCTTTTATATTCTTTTAAGCATCTTGGACTGTTGTTCACCTGAAAATGGAAACTAAGTTTTGATAGAATTATTGCCATAAATCTCTTTAGAGTACAGCCTCACTGACCTGAGTATCAGGCTCCTTATCCTTATGAATGCATAAATGAAGTGGGGCAATCATTATGAAACTATAGCTTGAATTGCTCTCTGTTGCAGTGAAAAAGTTTTAATACATAACAAAAACTTGAACCATGAACTATAAACTGAGCTGAAATACAAAAAGGAATGCTTAGTTACAAAAATAAGAAGACAAAGTTGAGGGCTGGTAAATGGAGGAAATAGAAGATTGGTGGAAATGGCTGGGGAACCCCAGGAACAATAGAGGCTCAGCTGGATTCACAGGGGCAGCATAACGGACCATGGAGGACATGTGGGAGAGGCAGCAGCACAGACAAGAGAGGGTAAGTGGGTGGGCGGGCGTGGGCATCTCATGGATCACAGGTGGTAGGCTGGAGCAGCAGGGGGGAGTAATTGCCACAGAGGGCAAATACGAGGACCAGGGGCAGCAAGCTGACCACAGAAGGCATGAGGGATGGCAGGGGCAGCAGCCATGGACAAGGGAATGTAGGTGGGCAGGGTTTGGGCAGCAGATAATACCATAGAGGGTAGGTAGGAGGGTATGGGTAGCAAGCCATACCCCAGGTGCATGGGCAGAAGCACGGCCAACAGAGGGTAGGCAGGATGGGTTGGGGAGGACATGAACAATGGATGGGAGGTGATCATTCAGGAGGGGCTGAGGCAGCAGATCTTGTGGTTCACCATTACCCTGCAGGAGCTAGATTATGCACAGTGGGGATTGTCAGCTTGCAGCGGGTTGGCTTAAGGGCCAACACACAGTTTAATACTGCCAAAGGCCATGCACAGCATGGGATTGTCGTACCTGGCAGGAAAGGTCACAGGCCTGTGGCCAAGACCTCACATTGGAATGGCCACAGATGATGCCATGCAGCCAACGCTCCCCTGTGCATGGCTGGTAATGCAGATCAGGGTTTGCTACAAGCATAGGTTTGGGCTCAGGGTTCAGACATAAGCCAAGACCACTGCCCAACCCCAATTGTGTATTACATGCATGGCCTATTGTGACCCGAGGCCTTGTGGAGATTCTTGACTGTGTATATTCAAAGTGTGTGAACAGTGGGGTATGGCTACTTGTGGATGGGTGTTTGTAGACTTTGACCATAGTCTAAGCCCTCTATTAATCATATCCTACTTATGCCTGAAAATTGTGAAATTGTGTGCAGTGCAGCTTAAATGCTTTTGAAGTGCTGGGCGCAATGCCATGAAGGGGCATAGGCACTGTGTCCAAGTCCTGATACTGATTGGATGCAATGCCTTGCTGGAGGCTATGACAGAGATGACAAGATTCCATTAGTGATGTTATCTATTATGGCATTTAGCATATAATGAGTGATGTAATATGTGAGGTCATAAGCAGTGCATGATGAGGGTGCATTATATAGTTAGTTCACTAAATTATAACTGGCGTATTTCAGTGTTTTTTTAAGTGTTGTAACATTAGCTTGTGTCTCATTCTTTTTCAGTGAATTTGTAGGGATTTTTCTTCACCTAAAGTAATATTTAATTGTCATTTGTAATGCCAATCCCCATGATGCTTGGGTTTCGGGCAGGCCCTGGGTACAACTCCTTGCAGTGAAGCAACCCAAACCATTCACGGGCTACTAATTCCCCAGCTGAAGAGCAAAGAGCTCCAGCTAGGAGTGCTTTAAAAAAATTGTAAATTAATTTCGGTTTACAGATGTAATGAGACAGGAGACTTATTGTTTTTTTTATGTTGCTGGGTCTGCTACACTACCTGTAGCCCTCCACAACATTTAAAAAGTGACTGGTGATGCCCCTGCCCCTTATAAGAACACCACCAAAGTAACAGAAATGTACATAGCCCCTACAGCGCATTAAGGGGAGCTCCTTCAGGGAGCAGTGAATACTAAATTAGTGGCTCCTACCACTCATTTATTATTTATTTTCCCCCATCCTGCACACATTGAGTATGCTGGTGAGAGCCACTGTATCTTTTAATAAGTGAGTGCCCTAGTGCCCACCTGGGGCACCGCTAACATCTTTTTAATTGGGAGGGGCCATAGGGTACCCCAGTGCCCCCAAAGCCCCAGTTGTTTCCGCTTGCGGGAGTCAGCCACTTTTGTGGCTGTGGGGGAAATGGGGCCCACCTCGGGGTCAAAATAATAAAATAATAAACACCACTTTTGTGCTCCAACAGAAGTCCTGGGGGTATCCTGCCGGGTTGTGGCAGAAAATACCCATTTTAAACAAATTTTTTGTCAACCCCTCCAAGGGCTTATAGGGCAGGGTATTCCAACCCTATCCCCTTATATTTGTTTTAAAAACAATCTCCTGACAAGGGAATGATTGCTGCATATCTTGCTTTCATGTTATGGCCAACCAATCAGAGTGCTTTTCACATGGGAGAGCACTCGTGCCGGGAAAAAAGCCCCCTAAACTCTCCAAGTTTTAAACTTGAGCTCTGGGTACTCTCTCGAGAGTCCCTTGAACCTAATATCCAGATATACAAATATTTTTGTATCCTAATTTCTCAAAAAATATAATGAACAGATTTACATCAAACCAAAAACAGCACGCTGTCTGAACCAAGAATTGGCTTTCTGCCAAATTTTCTTTAATTCCATTTAGGAGTTTATTAGTCTGCTATTGAGGAGGTGAATTTCACTCATGCGATACCCAATTTCAAGCAGTATCAACAGTTCTTATGACATTGCCTGCCATTTCCATAATTAATATCTACCTGCTTTGAACTAAATCCCTCATTGAAACCGACAAAACTGAATTGAGCTGATTCCCAAAGATTTCGCTCTGGACAAGTGAGATTTACTCATGTGTACTTCTGGCTCTCTAAATGAACTCACTGGTTTCCACCCAAAAAAATCACGGTTCATTAGTGGAATACATGGACACCACAAGAGTAAGTCCTAGCAAAATCTTTCTAAACTTGGCCCAGTACATTTATTATGTGATCCTTAAGCCTATTAATTACACGTAGTACTTATTTTGCATCCTCCTGGCAGTAGACATAACAGATACTATGCATACATTACACCCTAGTTCTGAATGTGTTTTCTTGCATTTTTACCTCAAGAGCACCGGAACATCTATGGGCAGCACTTTTGCTCCGAGCGTAGCCGGGCTTTATGTCCATGATTTTGAGACCAAGCGTATCTTACCCACCAGTAACCCATTTTCCTCCTCCATTGGATTATGGAGGAGGTATATTGACAACATATTCCTCATCTGGAAGGATGATGAGACCAATTTAGAACAATTCTTTTGCTGGGTAAACACTCTAGATCCATACCTCAAATTTACCCATTGCTCCAGCAAGGAGACAGTGGTATTCTTGGACGTGGTCATCACAGTGAGTGACACAGTTCCAACAACCAAAACTCACTACAAACCGACAGCCAAGAACAATCTGCTTGAATTCTTGAGTTTCCATCCTAGGCCTCTCAGGGAGAACCTACCCTATGGCCAGTACCTGAGGATACGTAGGAATTGTAGTGACATTAGGGACTACAAAACCCAAGCAACTGACCTCACTGAGAGATTGAAATCAAGAGGTTATCCTGCAAAGATTCTTGACAAAGGAAACAAACGTGCAAGATATCAACCGCGTGAAGCACTTCTGGAGGATACCGTTAAGAAACCCACAGACATACCACTCACATGTGTTACCACTTATAGTTGCATATCAGACATTATGAAAAAGTCAGTCGACAGACATTGGAAGATCATTACGAGTAACAAAAGGACCTGGGAAAAACCACTCTTTTCGTTCAAAAAAGGGAGGAGCCTGAAGGACTCCCTGGTACATACACGACCAAAAACAGAGACGTCAACCTCTCGTAATGAAAGATCCATTACAAACGCATGGGGTTTACCCCCAATTATCGGACATTATCCATGTTCAAATTACAGCGTGTGTCACTTGACGACACATACGAAACAACTCTCTTTGGAACCAGGCAGAACATGGACACATACAAATTTTAATTCCACCAATGTGGTCTATCTCATCACGTGTCCCTGTCAGAAAGATATGTTGGAATGAACACCCGGAAAATAAAACAGCGCATCTGCGAACATTGCAGTAACATCAGATGCCATAAGTCAACTACCAAGATGAGCGAACACTTCCTCCAACAAAATCACACCCCTAATGATCTCTACTGGACCATCATTGAGCAAATTACCACTTACAGAAACACTGCCAGTGTCCTTTTTGAAAAAGAGCAACGCTGGGTATACAGACTAGGGACCATCTGAAAGGCCTTAATGACCAAATTCCTTGGTCATCAGTGCTAAAGCGTTAGAAACATTAATGAACTGAGACCCCCCTTTTTGCCCTTCTTGTTATGATTCAGCACCTTAATCTGGTAATGTGATGTCATGACATGAATACCTATTCATTACTACTTGATAGTACCTGGCTATAAGACCATCCAGGGATCGAGATTTGACTCCCATTGCTCATCATTTATTGTGTCACCAGACAACCTTCTAATAATGCCCCTAAGTCACTTCCTAGCCCATAATCCGCCGATCGTGGTCTTCCTTCCTCCAACCATGCAATGAGCTCCTACCCCGATTGCTCACCACCGTTTGCGCTTTTAGAAATCTGTATTAGCGCTCTATGTGCCGTTTTTGTTTAATGTGCACACTCCCCGCAACTATTAAGGTTTTCTCGTCCTCAAACACGACCTGTGTTTGTGTTCACAGCCTCGATTTCACCGCGTATGGTGATTGGAGGCCGTCCCGCTGACGACACGGTGTGTTCCAAGCCTCACTCCCGTGTCTGTGTCCTGATTGGCCACCGCTCCTCCACTCAAGACCCCTCCCCCCGCCCTCCGGGCGGCTCTCTTCATTAGCGTTCCTCCGTACCCGGAAACTCAGCCACGAGGTCCGGTAGCAGGAGAAGCTAGGTGCCGAGCGGGTGCTAGGAGTTGCGGGCGTAAGATCCTTCCTTCTTACCATCACAGAGCTAAGTAACTTGCGATTTCGCTTAATGTTATGTGCCTAATCCTCTTGTCCCTCCACAGGGTGTGCCATTGTCGCCTCCACCCCCCTCCCGAGACCTATGGGGTGTGGATCTTTTAATTCACAAGTGAGAAATCCTCTCTTTTCTAGATATCCATTATCTACAGTTGGTCATAACTACATCACCACTGGCCCTGCATTCGGGCTCATTGATCGCTAACCACGAGTGATGTGTAACCAGCCGCTCTATCGTACGGCCATTCCTTCTTGCCATAGTGCATGCCCATACGTCTGTCTGGTCCCCAGAACAGCATTTTTCTTGCACTAACTTACCTTATATGGCACAATGGTCACACATATTGACTAGCCCTAAGCACTTTTTCTCAGAGATCAGTCTTGCAGAAAACATTACAAACAGATCGCATTAATTATATGTTGTTGTCTTCTTTGTATGTATGTCCTTTTCATTTTCAGACTATACAGGTTCCTCAAAACCGAGGCTAAACCCACAACTTGATGGTTTGTTTTTTGCACCTATTAATTTTTACACTTGATTTTAACTTTCACGCCCTTTGGTAAGGGTGGGCCTTAGCGCTCCCACACCGCCGAGGTACACCACTAACGGTCCTGAAGAAAGCCCAGTAAAACTACACATAAACGGGCAGAAACATGTCGACCCCACTCTAAGTGGAAATACCCAAAATATTGTTTGGTAGATTTCCCAACACATATATTTTTAATCATGTCTGGCTGACCATTGAATAAAATTTTTTGTGTGGTACAGCTTTTAGAAATTTTTAAATTCACATTCTTTTCACACTATTGCCGCAGTATTCTGGCGTTGTAGCACACCAGGGAGGCATTCGGCTTCTCCTGGTGGGCCCGATGATGAAGCATGTCACCACCCAGGGTGGTGAGTGAGGGCTTCATAAAGTAATCCCTAATGACTTCCAATGTGAATCAATTAGATTGATTCTTCCTTCTCTGTAATTGTGCTTAATACATTTGTTTCTGTTGTTTGACATACATTGACCCGGGGGACTGAGAGTGTCCCTCATCCTTCCCTCTCTCTCAAATTGTTGATGTTAATTATTTTCTTGCATTTTTCCTCATGCTGCTTTCCTGTAAAGCGATATTGCACTATAATACATACCTACAGAAAAAAAAATCTAATTGCAAGTCTCTCCTTGCTAGATATAAAAAGGGTAGTAATTAATCCACATTTTAAAAAGTTGAACACAACTTGGGTAATTAGACGTGCTATAAAACGATGCCTGTTTTCACATGATAATTATTAATAAGAAGCCTCACTCCTTTACTGCAGTTAACGTTTTTGTTTAAATGCAAATAATAGATGAGCTTGGAATTAGGAGTCTTGCCTTGTATTTAAGGTGCACATGGAAAACTCAAAATGTAATTGTGAGTTTAATTTCATATATGTCAGTAGTAAAATAAATCCTCTTGTCCAATGATTCACAGCATGAATAAGTATGGGCATAGTTTAGCAATTTCCATTTCCTAGATGTCAGGTTTTAAATAACTCCCCGTGCATCTACAATTAAACATCTCTCCGCCCCCAACTCTTGAACTCCACTTTTCGCATTCATTTTTTTACGACCTTCACCCAGACCGTGGGATATTTATGTTCTCAGCTCATTAGTTGGTGATATTGTGTGTCACATTTCTTACAGATGTCAACATTTCTCAGCATTCTACCATGCAGTGGTGGGCTGTGGGTGATTCAGTTATCATGATTTAACACATTGTTAAAAAATTCAATTTATTCACTCCAAGTCCTTCACAACAAGGTTATTTACGGAGCATGGGGACCCTTTCTGCTGAGCTGCCAAAATTTCGGAAGCAGCAATCAATGTTTGCACTGTATCGCAATATGAAGTTAACTACCATAGGGAAATATTCAGTTCTATAAATATTGTTATTGATCTTACGATACAGTATTCTCCAACTTCATTATACTCCTATTTGCAGCAATTGCTCCAATATGCTCATAATATTTAGCTTAAAAACTAGGGCAGAGGAAGGAACAAGCACTGTAATTCTGCACTAGGAGAACCTTGTAAATCTACACCAGGTGAGCTTATATTTGAAATAGATTTTGTTTGAACAATTTACGCACAAAGTGGCATGCAATTCATCTTTGATGCTGGGCATTTTTGTATTGATACAGGGTGGTTTTTAACCAATCTTGAATGCATTTGCACAGGCCGTTTGTTAAGGAAAATGTATGTTTCACTAGTCAACCAAATATTTTTGCTTTGTCGATCAGTGCAAACATCACAACAACATTTTCTGGCAATGGAAATCTTTATGTGTTAGACCCACCATGGCATGGTATTCCCCAGACTTTTTGCCTCCATTTTGAGTATTTCTGAACTCGTTTTAGGTAGCATTAGGACTTCTAAAGATATGTTTAACTGTTGTAAGGCTATCTCTCTCGTTGACAGCAATTGGGTTAGCTTATTACACATAACATGCTAACTTCAGTTAAGGACAAAAAGAGAAATACTGTTTTCACTCAAATTATTTGTGATTTAAAATCCTTTTTAATGGTAAAGTTGAATTTTAAGTTGCAATTTTGAAAATGCCATTTTTAGAAAGTTGCCATTTTTCTGCCTAAACCAACTGTGCCTTTCTGCCAGTGGCCTGGGTCAAATAATTGTTAATGGGTCTCCTTTTGTGGGTTGTTTATTCCTTCCAGACCTGGGAACAAAGAAGCCCTTGGTTTGAGGCGAGTGGGTCTTCATGACAGAGTGCTGGGGACGAGCTGTGCCCTGCTCTGATTACACGTTAAAGACCCAGAGGCACACACAAAGAGACTTGACACCAGGCCTGCCCATGCCTTTGTTATCCTAGACAGTTTGGAGCCAGGACCAGGGGAAGAACTGTCCAAAACCAGTGTTGGGGTAGGTCGGGGAAATCTCCAACACAAAGGCAGGCACCAGTTCAAAACAAGCATTTGCAATGCAATAGATCTCACATTTGCGAGAGTTTAAGCTATTAGCAGTGTAAATGACTATGGGCCATATGTATCATTGAAATTTGCATTCGCAAAGGCCGAAATTCGCAGAATTTCGGCCTTTGCAAATGCGAATTAGCAAAAAGGTAAGTATGTAGGAAAATACGTAGTAAAATAAGGAATCGCAAAAAATGCGATTCCTTATTGTGTGATAATGAAAAATCTGCGATTTACCTGCGAATACCTAGATTTGCGATTTCTTACTTAGCGAAATTTGCAATTGAAAAATCGCAAAACTAGAAATTGCAATGGTATGTATGAAATGAAAAAATCACAAATTGCGATTTGATGAAAATCGCAATTTAAAGAATCGCAATTACCACCAAGTAGGAGCAGGTGGCAACCAGGTGCAACCTATTTAAGCAGCAACAGAATGCAACAGACTTCTTTCCACAATGGCGGGGCTTTACCTGATAGCCAGGAGGATGCGACTGAGAGCTGCTGCACAGAGGAGGAGACGCCAGCAGAGGATATTCCGTTTGCGCGTCACCATGGACCAGCGCACTGATGAGGATATCTTTACCCATAACAGACTGGATGAAGACAGTATTGATGAGTTAATAGAAGAACTCAGACCCTACCTAGAACACCCCACACGCAGGACACAAGCCATCCCCACTCACAACCAAGTCCTTTGTTCACTACACCTATTGGCCTCAGGTAGTTTTCAGGGGGTGATAGCCACAGCAGGAGGGGTTTCACAAAGTGCCCTTTCGCGTTTTTTCCATGCGATCCTTGACGCCATGGTACAGAGGATGCCACACAACCTTTACCTTCCGAGTACCCCACAGGAACTGCATCAGACCAAACAGGATTTTTACCAAATGGCCCAATTTACCCATGTCATCGGGTGCATAGATGGGACACACATTGCAATATCCCCCCTTCCCACAATGAGTACGTGTTTAGGAATCGTAAATCCTACCATTCCCTGAACATACAGCTGGTGCGTGATGCTAAACACATCATAACGGACATTGTTGCAAAATACCCTGGCAGCACGCACGACTCCTACATCTTCCGCCACCGTGGGATACACCGTAGACTCCTCAATGGGGACTTTGGCGATGGCTATTTGCTAGGTGAATGCATTTGCACAGTATACACACTTGTCAAGGATTGCATGTGCTGGACAGTGGCTAACCATATTCCTTCCCCCCCTCAGGTGACAGTGCATATGCAGTACGTGACTTCATTCTGACGCCCTACCTCAATCCAGGAAATGCAGCAGAGCGGCGGTACAACAGGGCACACATTCCAACAAGAGGCACCATAGAGAGGACCTTTCGTATTCTCAAAAGCAGAGTCAGGTGCATCCACAAAAGTGGAGGGGCATTGCAATACAGCCCAGAAACGTGCTGCAAAATAGTCGTCGGATGTGCCATCCTGCACAACATTGCAACCAGGAAAGGCACACCGGTGGAGGTCAGTGAATATGACACATCTGATGTGGAGGGCCCAGCTCAAGGACGCATGCCTGCCGGAGTAGCAGGTGCAGCTGCTGGCCGTCAGAGGCGGGATGAGATTACGCGCAACTATTTCTAGGTAAGAAAAATGACACAATGCAAATTTACAATTGACATACTGGGGCAGATTTATGATGCCCTTGCGTCTCCTTGCGCCGCAATTGCGTCACTAAATGTGACGCAACGGCGGCACAAACAATGTGCCCTATTTACAACGTGACGCATCTAAGAGATGCGTCACGTTGGAAAGCCCTGCACCATAAGGAGGCGTTCCTGCGCAGGGGGGGGGGCGTTCCTGCGCAGGAACGCCTCCTAAAAGTGGCTGAGTGATATCTATGAGATTTCACTCAGTCACTTTCTACGTCAAATCCTTACGCCTGCTTGAAGCAGGCGTAAGGGTGACGCAGCATGCATTGAATAGGTGGCTCCTGTGCATTGCAGGAGTCATGTCGCACTTGCGACATGACTCCTGCAATGCGCAGCCCGTACGCCGAGAGATGCGTCACGCATTCTCACTGCCTTGCACCATGGTGCGCCACATCATAAATGCGGCGCACCATGGGTGGCGGAGCAGTGGCGCACTGTGGCGCATGTTAACTGGCGCATCCCTGGGGATGCGCCAGTTAACATAAATCTGCCCCACTGTGTTTATTCCTTAACATCAGGAATGTAAAAGACACACAGGCTGACTGGGAAACAATGTCCTTCATAATGTCCAGCACATGTTGATGCACAGTGCATGTATCCATTCATGGTCAAGTGTCTCTGCACAGTGGTTAGCTGCACCAATGCAGTGGCTCCATTGAAGTGTCCTTACTAGCGGCGGGGGCGGGAGGAAGCTCCTGTCTGGGGATGCACATTGCCTCCTTCACTCATATCAGTCGCCCTACAGTTGCGTCCACTACGGCGCCTATCCATGGTTGGTGGGGGGGTTGCACTGCTCCTTACTGATAGGGCATCATCATCATTTGGAGTTAGGACTCCTGGCCTGTGGTGCGGATTGCGTGCAGTTCATCTACAGCCGTAGAGATTTGTAGCAGGGCCCTTCCAACGTCCTGATTATTGTCCGCAAACCCGCGCTGCATACTGATGCAGTGTCTAGCTAGTATGTTGTTTGAGGAGGCCAGGCTGTTCACAGCACGTGTGTAGAGGTCCAGACGCTGCATCTCCCTACGCCTGGCTGCACGGTCAGCCCTGAGTTCGCCACAGAGTTCCTCCATGGCACATGTTAAGCTCCTGAAGCCTGCCCTGACTTCCCTTTGATGTAACTTGATGTTTTTGGCTTGCAGGCGCTGGACCTGCAACAAATTGAACTCAAGCCCGGCAAACACCGACCCATCCCCAGGATCTACAGCACTTGTTGCAGCACGGGACCTGCACCTGTTTCGGACTTCCTGCATTGGCTCTGCATGGCGGTGCTGTTGTGTTTCAGGCTGTGTGTCATTGCTTTGGCCATCTCCATCAGTGTCCTGGCCCTCATCCTCCAAAGGGGTTAGAGGTCTCACAGCAATCCTCCTGCGGCGCTTGGGGGGGTGGACTGGACTAGCCCCATCCTCACTTTCTTGGTCCTGCGCAACTGCTGTTCTGGTGGGGGACTTGCCCTGTTTCCCACTGCCTGTTGCCTGATTTGTATTAGATGCTGTGGACATAAAGGCATACATTTAATTTCTGTTCTAATTTGCCCTTGTAAATAAATAAATTTAACTTTTGCGAATTACACATTTCTTGTGTCTTACTTTCCTGATGCACATATGCTTTTGGGGTATGGCTGGGTGTCAGACTACCAATGTAATGTGCATGTGACTACATCTCCCATAATGCATTGCAGTGTGTGTTTGTATACCTGTACTGGATTACTACTTTCTTACTGCCCAAGGGTCGCTGCTGGGTGTGTGGGGATAGTTGGGGATGGGTCAGGGGTGTGAAAGCATGCCTCTTACCTTGTCCTGCTCCTGGGGGGTCTGAGCTGTCCAGGTCAGCCACTCCTATGACGCTCTCTGGCAGTAGTGTTGCCTCCACAAGTTCCTCCAATGGTGTTGATTCTGTGGCAGTCGAAGTCCCTGCACCGGTCCTCCTTGCTTGCTCCAACCTGGTAGCCATCTTTTCTTTGGAGTGCTGCCGCATATCATACCATCGTTTGCGGATGTCTTCCACACTCCGATGTGTCACCCCAACTGCATTCACCTTATCCTGAATGTCTGCCCATAGGCGCCGTTTTCTTGTTTCAGGGAAACTCAGTGACTTCCTCCCAAACAGCAGTTCATGGCTTGTTACCATTTGCTCTATGAGGACTTCAAGCTCTGCTTCAGAGAATTTTTGTTTTCTCCTCCTCTGGTGTTCCTGCTGCTGCTGCTGGGGGGTGTACTGGCTGGGCATGTCTCCTGTGTCCTGCATGTTTACAGAGCACTGCAGTGTTCTGTCTCCAACACTCCTTCACTCTGGCAATCAGTGACACAGGTGCAGCATGGGTAGACTCACTTCCTGGTTGTGATGTCATCAATCTGCACCTGTGTTTCTGATTTGCTGAATCGAAAATTCGCAATTTTGCGTTTTTTTCCGTTAAGGAATCGCAACATTGCGATTTTTTTACCGGAAAGAATCGCTATTGTAGGAATTGCACATAATTTTGCTAATTTTAAGTAATCACAATTTTTTTGCGATTGCCTTCATACATACCACTTAGCGATTCTGAAATAGCGATTTCTTAAAAATCGCTACTAAAGATTCGCTAAGTGGTATCTTGATACATATGGCCCTATGCCTTTTATTTATGGTATAAAAACTAAAACATAAATAAAAGACATGGTCATTTACAATGCCAATAGCTCAAGCTTGCGTAAATGCAAGACCTAATGCATTGCAAATGCTTGTTTAATTTAACGTTCCAACATGGGTGACGGACATTTTAGAACGGTAAATTAAAATAAGCTTTGGCAAATGCGAATTTTCAGGTGTTAATGTTCTAAAGCATGCACACAGAGACAAGGGAACACAAAATGCTGCAGAGAACTAAGAGTCACAGAAAGGGGCAGGGTGTATAGAGATATGGCACAGACTGTGCATATTTGTGCATGCCACAGTTAGAATGTGGTTCTACATTAAAGACAGGTCTACTGGTTTTGCAAATCATTGTTTTCTTGTGAGTAAAGCCCCACTGCCATGAGCATTCCTGGAAGGCAGGTTCACTCCTTAGGTACAATTCCTAGGTGATTTAATCCCTGCAACGTTCCACATTCACGAGCCTACACTGAAGGAAGAATGGAAGAACTAAGTATCAACAAATAGAAGGGATAGTACAGGAGGATATTACTAAAGAAGGAAGAGTGACATAAATAGTGTTAGGTGGGAGATAGTTATTAGCAGTGAAAAGGGAACGGAAAAAGAGGTAAGCAGAGGGAACTAAGACAAATGAAAGGCAGAAACAGCAAAGAACTCATCTGCAAACATCTTCCTGACCACATGTGCGGTACCCTGACGTTTGACTCAGTGGCCTAAAGTAGCTGCTGCAGATACTTGTGCGGAACTTACTGTTGCAGAATAGAATCCTGCTAGAATTACTGTGTGGCTTACAGTAACCGCCACACACATCTAAGTTATCGACTATGACATAAGTTGTTCTGATATATGTTTGAATTTTGGTAGCACAGACAGCTCAGTTGGTTAGTTGGATGCAGATGGTTTGTGTCTGTGTGTGTGTGTCTGTTTGTAAGTGAATTCCAACTTATAGATTCCTATACTGTTAATATATGCAATAGGCTAATGCCCCTGCTGCACTGATTTGGACGCATCGATGTGTGCATAAACTGTAGGTCATTTGACTGGATGCTGGGAAATGTCTTCATTGATGGCCTGCTGTAGAGACCAGTGTGTAACCCTGGCTGTCAGCTTAGTGGGTTAAAACACTTTGAACAGAACCTCATTCGCATATACTTATTTTGTGGTATAAAAGGAAAGATGCTC
Source organism: Lissotriton helveticus (assembly GCF_964261635.1). Lineage (NCBI taxonomy): Eukaryota > Metazoa > Chordata > Amphibia > Caudata > Salamandridae > Lissotriton > Lissotriton helveticus. The sequence continues at coordinate 862,443,092 of NC_136070.1, read as the reverse complement.
TTGGCACAGAAATCAGTGTGTAACCTTCAGGGACACATCAACATTCAACAACCTGAAGTGGGTAAAACTGGGGACATGTCATTTGAAATATACTGTATATGATGAGTTGTTGGGGTTCAACGATGAACCAAATGGTAAAAGTTCAGACATTTCCGCTAGAAACAGCCAATAAAATACATACATGTTTTAAGTAAGGAGCTTTCCTTTGCAGCTGCAGAGCTTTTTAATCACAGAGTAAAAACCAAGCATATGCAATGCAATAGGTCTCGCATTTACGCAAGTTTAAGCTATTTGCACCGTAAATGACAATGCCTTGTATTTATGTTTTAAAAACAAACACATAAATAAAAGGCATGGTCATTTAAAATGGCAATTGCTCAAAACCGCTTAAATGACCAACTTATTTCATCATGCCCCACATTAAAATGTATATGTGCCCCCCATGAACATGCATGTGACAAAGAAAATTAAATAAAAGCAACCTGCAATGTTTTGCCGACCTCGGAGGGGCATGCAGCATGTGTTGGCATTTACATTACAGGGCGACCTGGCTGTCTCAAGTGAGACCAGTAAACAGTAAACAGCAGCGCCGATGCTGGCTGGAGCGGCGGGGTTGGGGTGGCAGGAGGAATGCTCCAGAAAAGTGGAAATAGCAAGTAGTCCACAATGGAACAATTAAGCAGCTACAGCGTAAGGGGACTGTAGTTGGCCAGTGCTCCTGTGTCCAAAACGGAAGTGATGAATCATCAGTGACAACAAATGAGAAGCAACCAAAGAAGATCTACATAGGAATCAGTCAATGGTAAGCACAGGTGGAATTTCCCCTCGGTATAGTGCTTACAAGAGTACTTGCAGACAGCGCATGCGCTGTCAAAGCTCAACCTAAAAATGGACCTCCAGAAGCTCTCATCAGAATACTCATGGACCTGTGGAAGATTCTGAAGATGGATTGCAGTGCTGTCTGAAGAAGGAAAATTAGATCTGCTTGACTTGAACCAAGGCTTCCCAGACGTCGCTCCAAGGGTCCCATAAGAGCCTATCCATTGGGCTTCTCCCCCCTCCCCCCCATATAGGACCCAGACTTCAACAGAGGCAAGACCAAACTCAGCCTAAACACTCCAACTTTTCATGCTCACAGCCAGTGTTCCTTCTAATTATTCTTCCTCGTGTGCGGCAAAAGATTGTTTGGGTGCACCTATTTCCAGCTTGTTTGCACAACCAAATGATGAGATGTGCAACTAAGACAATTGACTAGCTACCACTGGAAGATTGATTAGCACTGTCAATGTCAATAGATCTTGCTTATGTATAAAGACCCCTCTCCCCAAGCGCCTTGAGACCCTCCGGGTGAGTAGCACGCTATATAAATTTCTTGATTGATTGATTGATTGATTGATGTGTTTCATAATAAATAAACCAGGCCTGCAGCCTACGTCAGACCATTTCACAAGAGCTAGATCAGACCTAAGGCATATGAAATAACTTTTCCCAATGAACCAATCAGGTCCATAGCATTTGTCATTGGCTTATCACTGTAATAGAGGCAGGCTAACTGTAATGTCAATAACCTTTTCTACAAGCCAAACATTAGTAAAATTGCTAATATATACAAAAAGGAAAGTTGTCTAGAAAATAAAAAAGTCCCCCCTAAGAAATCCTATCAAGGATTGTTTCAGTACAAATCTTCTATGCCCACAGTTCATTCAAGTAAATCGCCAATACCAAAACCCTTGCCTACTAGAGTATTCTGTGAAATTCCATGTAAGTACTATAACAATCCCCAGGGGGCCTCATCCTGAACGCTTTTCCAGCACGCTACACCGCAACTCTCTGCTTCGGGGCACACTGACTGTGCTGTACGCCGCATTTCTCTCGCATGTGCTGTCTCTGCCAGAACTGCTGCATCTCGCGCCACTGGGGCGCAGGACAACAACTCCCAGAAGCCCAAGCACCAGGAAGCGCTAACAAGAAGGTGAGGCGCCCGGAGGTGCACTAAAGGCCGCGAGGGCTCAAGCAACGTGGGACGCGAGCGGGCAGCGCCGGGCGAAGCCTGGGCCAAGGGCGGGCCCGTCCTGCGCCTGTCATTGCCAGAAAGAGCCAGGGCAGGGCCACCCCCCCTTACGCTTCTAGTCTACCAGCAGGACTTGAGGAGAGGCGTGGGCTTATCTTGGTCCCTGAAGGTACTGTCTGTCTGTGTACAAACTCTGAACATAAATTGGGAAGAACTTTGGACGCTGATTGTGACATAGCGTTGTTGTATGTTAAGATCTTATTTACAGTTGGGGTTGCCACATCGATATGGGTAAGAGAAAGTCTATGGGAGGGGGAGGAGGGGGGCTGATGCTGGTAATGCCAACAGATTACGTAAAGGGAAAAAAGCTAGAAGGATAGCTAAGCATGCTGCCAGTAAGTGTGTTCTTGACTGAATTGATACTCTAGTGGAGGAATGTGAGGCCATTTTAGTATCTGAGCCTATCCTGCACTCAGATAGGGATTTGATCCACCCTAACGCAGTTGAGTTGGGGATGGAGGGTCCGCCATTCCCGCCATGTTCCTTCCAAAACAGAAAGGTAGAAAAGCCAGTGGTGGTGCGAGAGGAGCAGATTCTGCTAAGAAGAGCCTCTTGGATGGTAGTACTTGTAGCCTCCCACCATCTGACGGTAGCCACCCCCTTAGTTGTGAACCTTTAGTACCCTGCTCAAATAGGTATTCCATTCTGGCAAATACACAGAGGGAGAGTGGCATGCAATTATCCAGTCAATCACCAGGAATATTCACGCATCCTGTCCCAAATCATCTACTAGCCCCTAAAGTCACTCCCCATGACACAAATCACATACTAGCCCTCCAAGACCTAGTGAAGATGGTGCACCTACTACCGGATGATATAGGATCTATAAAGGCTCTGATTGAAAACATCACTACCATGGTCAGGACCCTGCCTGTTGGCGGGGCACGTTTCCCAGCTTGCTCGACCGTGAGGGTCATTAACTTTCCTCTTCCAAATTCTAACAGTGCTTTGGCAAAACCATCAGGTGCTCCAACTGCTGGTGGCTCCCGCAAAACCACTGCTTCCTATAGCGAGGTGGCGAAACATAGAAATCTCATAGCTAAATTACCTATTAGAAATAGAGCTCTACATTCAATAACAAATAGCCCAAGGCCCCCTGCAAAGGAAGTGGGGAGAGAGCCCCCACCACCTATTAGGAGATGGAATACATGTCCACCTGCAAAACATCAATATAACCTTGGAGAGGGAAGAGGATTACGAATGTGGGCAAAATGTATAACACTAATGAAATCTATATGATGAATGTCCCCAAACTAGCCCCAAATATAGGCGACGAAAGTGCAGACTCTTTGACTAATAAAGCAATCCACTGGCTACGTCATGTCAGAGGCTGTCGATCCGTGATTAGGGAAGACATTATAAAGGTGCGTAGGCTCACTTCCACTACAGAACTGTCTGACTGCATTGAATTAACATTCCGGAGAGAGGAGTTGGCTGAAAATCTATTTGCCCTTCAGTTTAGAACTGGCCCCATGGAGCATTCTAGCATTCAGCTAAGGAGGGCTTTACCTGATAGTCAGGTGACCCTTCGTCTCGGGCAGCAGTTAGAAGGCAGGGTGGGAAGTTCTAGGCTTGAATGCAATGACTGACTGACCGGTAATCACGAACAAGGGCTACGCACTGACAGTGAAGAGGATCTAGTTGCCACCAATGTCGTATATCAGCTCGGTAATCCCAATACTACTAGCCACAACATTCCAACGAAATCTGGTAAAAGCATTGCAATGCAACCCTCTCATACTCCGGGCCCTGATCTCGAGCTCCAGTCTATGGCCAATGTCCTTAGGCAAAATAAGGACTCAGCACAGGATAGTCATGCCCCAACTAGGGGGTCACTAATGTCATGGAACATTGCAGGTCTCAGTTCAAAATTAGCATCACCTGATTGGCTTACTTTTTTCAATGGGTTCAATGTCTGTCTTTTTCAAGAGACTTGGCTTCTGGCACCGCAATTCTGTGTAGGATAGTTAAATTTCTATCTCCCTGCTACTAAAGGAGCAAAAGGTCGACCAGTAGGTGGCCTTACCATATGGATTTGTCAAGCTCTGGGTCTTAGTATTAAAGAACTACCATCCAAGAGCCGTGATATTCAGGTATTAAGGGTGAACCTAGGCTCCCTGGGGAACTTCGACATCTATAATGTCTATGTGAGGGGAGTTTGTGGGGGCAAGTCCCAAGTTTTAGCAGCTTTGGACAACCTCCCCGATCTCTACTTAACGGATACTAGTATCATCATCGCGGGTGACTTGAATTCTACTTTTGAACCACTTGCTACACCAGATTGACGCCTCACTGATGAAGAAGATGCCCAAAGAGGAGTCCCAAAATTAGAACTTGACCCAGTAAAAAATGGACGGAAGTGGTAATTCAGATTAACACCATCTGTCTTGAAAAGGAGCTTAGGGCCCTTAACGGTAGGATGCCCCAAGACAGGCTCGGGCTAATACATTTCATAATGGGTACAGCAAAAGTAGGATAGACTACATTCTCTCTAGTGTGAAATTTTGGCATACCATTGACCATATGGCGCTAAGGGACCGCCTTGAAAGTGACCACAATCCCTTGTGTGTTACCCATGGTTGGTGGAAGCCTGAACAGTTACACGATGGGGAGTTAGAATCCCATGGCCAGGATGTTGTTCCCACCAACGACATGAGATGGCTCAAATGGTCACATATAATTGGAAATTCTGAGACTCTGAGAAACATCATCAATGATATTGATTGTACTTCACTAGAGATTGATCAGATTCGGTCTTCTAGAGGGTACTTGGGGCAGGTAACACAGGTGCATGACAGATTCTTTTACTTGCACAACATCCCACTTTGTCAAGCCCTCTAGACCCAAGAAACTAGCTGACCTGAAATCCTGCTGTTGGTATAATAAACAATGTAGGCAGGCAAAAACCTCCCTTGGATATTGCCCGTACTGCCAGCCAAGAATATAAAAATACTGTACACAGAGTGTCCACGGGTCTATCAACAACAAATCTACCTTAGAAAGACATTGAACCAAAAAGTAAAATGTGTAAATAGACAAGAAAGTCTCCTTATGAATAAGGATACCCATCAGTCACCATTCAATACCGCCCTAGTCATCATCTGGGCCTCCTTATGGCATTTCCATCATGAATCATAAAAGATGTTAACCAAGACTAGATGGAGACATCCTGCATCTAATTATGAAACACAGGATCACCCTATTGATGTTAAATGATGGTGTTGATTGACGGGTAAAAAAGAAAAATTGCAGTGTGTGAAATGTGTGTCAAAAAATGATTAATGACTTAAAATTGGGTAAGTGAGAGAAACTTTGCGTTTATTATTATCGCTCAAATGCCCAAGATTAAAAACAGTGCAAAAAAGTGGCAGCTTTAACAAATATCTGCCAGAATGGTTACTAGGTCAACATGTTTTGGCAATACATAAGGAAACTTCTATCCTCTGCCTTCTTCAGGACCTCTATTAATGATACTTAATAGAGGTCCAGAATATTGCTACTGCAATGTGAACATAAACAACAAGTCATTGTGAAATAAAAGAGAATCAATTAACCATTTCACCTGGAATCCTAGGTGTCTGGTCAACTCAGCCACTGTAAAGTACACATTTAAAGTTGGTTACATGTCAAAAAAAGGATAGAAGAACTATTGGTGTCTCTACATTGTAGACATCCTAATTTGGCATACTTACCATCTACGAGTGTTTCATCAAGGTAAACATCAGGCAATATAAGTCTGTTTACACATATAGTATGTGACTTCTCCGGCTTACCTAATTAGCAGGAGGGTACAGCCTCACCTCACCTGGCTGCAGCTCAGGGAGAAGAAGCACCGCTCTATAAAAATCAAAGAAGACATACACATAAACAATGTCAAGTGACCTGCTTCTTATGATAAGTCTGTGCATGTCAGAAAAACATACACTCCCTGTCAGTGATTGTACGCTTCATTTGTTCATCTCAGTGGTCCTTATGTTGTTGTGATTCATCAAAGATAGCTCAGTATTACAATAAAAAGGTATCTTTAAAGACTGGATATCCCTTATCAAAATTATACAATCTATATATTTACAGAATGTATACTTATATAGCTCAAGAACGATCAATAGTGTCATAGAGGATCGTTACATCTTGTAACTTGAGCATTGTATATCAATACGTGACACGCTATTATTCTGTTATGCCAGATTCTCAATTTGTCAGCGGATTGTGAACAAATGGCTTTTTTATCCGACATCGTCCATATATCACGCTCCACATTCCAAATGGTGATATACAGTAATATGCCAGACAGTATAACACATGGTGCCACAACTCATATATAGACTCTAATGAATATATGGCTCTCAAGTTAAATCACAGTGGCACCCATGACAGTATTCAGACCAGTCTACTCTGTTTTAATCAGGAACCCCAAAGTGACGGTACAGCAATCTCATTCTCAGTGCTCGTGCTGATCAGCCCTCATACGTCTCAATACTTTCTTGTGCTATGATAACATGCTGTAATAACATGCTCACCTCTCCGTCGGTACTCCAAACGGTCTACTGAACCGGCGGCGTACATCCGCCATCCTTATCCAGGCTCCATTTGCTATTAGAACACGTGGTGCATCAAAACGATCACATGACCGCAACCCGCGTAACAAGGAGTCTGGGAAATAGAGTTTCCTACTATAGTTGTCTCTAGATAATAGAGTATCGATCGACTCTTAAAATATGAAATAATTCTGTCTTCATCGTTTTGTCAATACTTGCACACCGGACCATTCATTACATGATAATGACAGCCCTATTTTTTATTCCCATAGTGGCAAACATGCCCATGTGAAAAAACTTTATTGACAAAGCTGTTATTAATTACACATGGGCATTTTGCGTGCTGATGGAGCTTTCTGTATATCTATAGGTATATGGCTGTGACTAATAGAAATTCTATAACTAAAGAGAATTGTTCTTCCTATGTCGTCAGAAAGACCCATGTGAAAAACTTTATCGACCAAATTGTTATTAGTTATACATGGGCATATTGCATGTTGATGGATTTAAATTTAGGAATATTGTGATCTGAGTGTATCTCAAGGGATATAAAAACAAACACTGCATGTATTCTGCGTTGCCAATTGGTAACTCAAAGCCAATGTGACTAAGTCCACCTAATACATCACACTCCGTTTGGAACAACTCCTGCAAGCTATACAGCAAGAGGATCAATAATAAAGTAATAAAATTGATCTTAAGGCATGCCCATATAGTGTTACCCAAGGGATTTCATCATTCAGACCCCCTTTATCAGTCCCCAATCTGAACACCCATTTCTGTTCTCTAATCAACAGAAATGTATAAATATCTGTCACGTGGTCTGGGATGAAGGGTTGTTCTAAGACCGTCCATTCAAAGTTTGTTGGGCCATGTTTGGCTTGCAGAAAGTGGCTTGTCAGTCTTGTTGCTTGTGTTTTTACAGTGTACTGTGCTTTTGTGCTCCGAGATCCGCAATTTGACTTTTCGTGTTGCCATGCCTACGCATTTTAAATGGAATGGGCAAGTGATCAAATATATCAGCCTGTCACTATTACAGTTAGTGAACTTGTTCTGGTGCCACGAGCGACATGTACCTATATCAATAGTGACCAATTTCTGTGTCTGGGGGCAAGCTGCGCATGTCCCACATGGATGGTGGCCTTGTACTGTCGGTTAGTCCCACATAGTGCCAACAGCATGTTGTACTCTGCTCTTAGGTCTTGTATGGACCAACTGGTCTTTCAAATTTGGACCTTGTTTAAAAGCAAAGAGAGGGGGCTGTATGGATTCTTGTCCTGTGTTCAAAATCAATCAGTGCTTTCTGAATGTCATTGGACATTGTACTATACGTATTAACAAAGGTCAGCCTGTGTGTGGTCTCTTTTGGTATTGGGGTTCGAGCAATGCTTCTCGGTTGTTATTAGCTGCACGTTTCAATGATCGGCGCACCAGCTTCTTTGGGTACTTCCTTGATTTCAGCTGTTCAGCAAGAGAAGTAGAGTGTTCTTTGAATCCATCCTTCATGGAGCAGTTCCTTTGAATCCTCAAGAACAGTCCATATGGGAGGATATTTCTCAGAGACTCAGGATGAAAGCTGTCATAACATAGCAACAAATTGCGTGCCATTGGTTTTATGTACAGTTCTGATTCTAAACCCAAAGGGGTGGCTGATATAAGTAAATCCAAAAAGGCCAACTGTCTTTTGTCATGCTCAACTGTGAACCGTAGAAATTCATTCCTGCTATTGAGCCATTGTAAAAACAGGTGTTGATCGTCAATGTTTCCTCGCCATATGACAAAGATGTCGTCAATATAGTGCTTCCACTTTCGTACTGAGTCACAAAACGGATTTGTTGGTGTTAAAATGTATTCTTGCTTGAAGCTATGGACGTATAAATTCGCTAAGCTTGGAGCAAGTTTTCTTTCATAGCAAGGCTGGACCATGCCATGATGAACTGAACCGGAGTAATAGAATCAAGATTCCTCTCCATCAGTAAGGTATTAATAACCTCCAAGGTTTCATCCTGAGGGATAGAAGTATATAATGATTCTACGTCGAATGATACCAGGTGGTCTGTCATGATATTAAATTCAATCTCAGGTAATAGCCGGAGGACATCTTTGGTGTCTTGCAGAAAGGTGGGCATATCCTTAACCATGGGGCGCAAGAAATAGTCTACAAAAGTAGACAAAGGTTCTAAAATAGAACCTATTCCTGAGAAGTTTGGGCGCCCCGGTGGTGGTCTCTGCGCCTTATGCAGTTTGGGCAGAATGTAGAAATATGGGATAATAGGGTGTTCTGTGCGCAGGAATACTGCCTCTTGTGTTGTAATCCAACCTTCTGCCATAGCTTCTTCTACCATATTAGTAATGGTAGTTTTAATTCTTGCTGTTGGATCCGTGGTCAGAGAACGATACACTTTCCTATCATTTAATTGTCTCAGACACTCAGCACGATAGGTGGTGGTGTCTAGCAGAACAATTGCCCCACCTTTGTCAGTTGGTTTGATTGTCAAGTCTTCATCAGACATAAGACCACGGAGAGTTTGTTGTTCGATTTTGGGTAGATTACAAAAGGAATTGTTTTTCCTTTGGCACAATATGGTAACTTTTATGATTCACAATGGAAATGCCATAAGGAGGCCCAGATGATGACTAGGGCGGTATTGAATGGTGACTGATGGGTATCCTTATTCATAAGGATCCTTTATTATCTATTTACACATTTAACTTTGTGGTCCAATGTCTTTCTAAGGTAGATTTGTTGTTGATAGACCCGTGGACACTCTGTGTATAGTATGTCTAGTCTTGGGGGTTGTGTCCATGCCAGGTCTCTAAATATACCCCAGGACCCACCTCTAGCGGTTTGTGTTTCAAGAATATAAAAGTGCCATCCATAAAGCCAGCTCCCATGGGATGAGCATAGATGGCAGGACCTTAACCCCTTAAGTGCTGCCGTCGGCCAACGGTCGTCACGGGCACTACCTCCCCAGTGCTGCGTGCGACCGCTGGACGTCCAGTTCAGCACCGGATAATGGACAGCGCAGCACTGGGGAGGTTTGTTTACTAGCTTTAAAGGGGTTAAAGAAACCAGCTCGCAGAATAATAGTAAATTATTCTGGAGCATTATAAAATGGGACAGAGGGGGCCAACCTGACCAGCCACGAAGCAATGTCTCACAGGAAGATTGGGTTAATCAATTTAAACCCCAATTTACCTGCAGCCCAATAGAGAACCGTAGGGAAGATCCTAGCTATGTATTTTACCAGGGTGAGGTCTTTGATAATAACAATGTTTCATTAGCCCTTGGTGCAGTGGTAGGAGGCAGAGTGCCAGGACTTGATGGTGTCCCCGCCGATGTGTTCCTCCATGATAAAGCAAGATGGGTTAGATACATTTTGTTGATGGCCAATGCTATGGCTATGGCTCAGGGTGCCCCCATACTGGATTTCTGGAAAGGGGCTGAAATAATCCCTGTATACAAAAAAGGAGACAAATCACTCCCAGAGAACTACAGACCTATCAGCCTGAAAGACACGATACAAAAGGTAGTTGGTAGGCTGATCCTGATTAAAATCCTTGGATCAAAGAGAACATCATATTGTCCCCTTTTCAGTCAGGCTTCCGAAAATACACTAGTACCATCGATCAAGTCTTCCACTTTATTCTTTTACATTGAAAGATAGTGACCCTGGACAAAGGTAGCCTCTATGCTGCCTTTGTCGATTTAAGAGCAGCATGTGACCGTGTTCCTCGTTCTAGTTTGTGGGCGACACTGAATGAATTAGGTCTCTCCAAAGAGCTGCTAATCCTCATAATGAGGTTACACGAGGGTAACGATGACAGAATTAGGTGGGATGCTTAGGGTAGGGTCACCAGCCAATTTCCAGTCAAATGAGGGGTGCGTCAGAGTTTTGCTATGGCTCCCACCCTATTCTCTTTGTACATCAACGGAATAGTAGACCACTTGCTGCCAGCGAATACGGATGCCCCTACATTAGCAGGTGTACAAATCCTGATTTTAATGTTCGCGGATGACACAATAATTATCTCGAAGACTCCTTGCGCCTCCAGCGAGCCTTAGTAATTTTCGAAGATGTCTGCTCTGCTCGAGGCCTTGAAGGTAATGTGACAAAAACGAAATTCATGGCTTTCAACGCGCACAGAAATTTTAAAGGTAAAATCTTAATGAACAAAGAACCACTAGAACAGGTTAGGGCTTTCATTTACCTGGGGATGCATGTAGAGAAGGATTTAAAGTGAAATTACCATACCGACATGGCTGCATTAAAGCATCAACAACTCTCGGGAGCACTAAGCAGTGTTTCAGTAAGGAAACAGATATCTGGGGCCAACGATGCAAGTCAGGCCCAATGTGCAACTGGTATCCATCCCTCTGTACACAGAATCAGGCGAGGATTAACTTTTTAAGTCTGGGTTGTCAGAAGAGGGGACAGGCATGAGATGCATGCTACAGGACCTTCCAGTCTATGGTGGAAGAAGTGACCTCATCCAGAACAGGACTGGCCTGATTGGGCATAGTGGCTGCCTATTTTATATAGGGCGACAGCAGTTAAGCTTGTTCTAAATGTAGAAATATAATTTCTAATATCAGAGGCCAGGGTTGTGGGTCCTATAGATGTTCAGGCATGGACTGGCAGAAAAAAGCTTGCCTTTGTTATGCCAGAAAACAAGCATACTGGAACTGGTTTCGAAGTATCAATCCTAATTAGCCTGGCTAGCATGGTGAGCAAAGAAATCATAGATTTAGACCCAGATCCCTGTACTGGGGTGAATGATTGACATTGTTCAGCATTCCGTCCCTCAATTTTCTTTTTGCATTTGTTGCTGTAAGTGGGAAGGGTATGCCCAGACGTGGCTCTAATGCTCGCCATGCCACTGCAGTCAAGCTATCCTAGCTGATGAGCGATACCACAAAACCAGTCCTGAGGTGCTTTTTTACGGTCTAGGATGGACCTGGCCTGGTACTTTGTTCTGGATTCTTCCCATGGGGAGCAGAGTCAAGATTGATTTGCATATGACTAGGTCCAAACTAGAATGGTATGGTGAGCAACAAAACAATGGATTTAGGGCCGGATCTCTCAATCAATCAATGAATCAGGTTATGTTATGTTATGTCATGAGTTTGATTGAGCGCGAACAGCTGCCCCAGCAATGAGGCGTCCCGGCGCTAAAGAACCTTGAAAACCTGCTGAGAGGGGTGGGGAGGTAAAACAGAGGGCCTAACACAGTGGGAACAAGTGGGTTTTAATTGCATTCCTGAAAGCGGACAAATTGTTAATAGAACGAATGTTCAGTGGCAGGGAGTTCCAGAGTTTGGCCCCCAGAACTCTAAAGGAACGGCCCCCAACACGACAAAGTTTCGTTCGAGGGACAGTCACAAGATGTTGGCCTAGGAAGCGCAAATTGCGCTGAGGGGTGTAGGGTACTAAGACAGGGCGTAAAAGTTCAGGGCATTCAGATTTGAGAATTTTAAAAGCAATGGTGAGGGTCTTAAATTTAATTCTGGATTCTATGGGAAGCCAGTGTAGTCTTTGGATAGTAGCTCTGGCGGAGCACCTACGGGGAGGCCCACCACGGCCCTTGCTGCTGAGTTTTGTACCCGTTGCAGGCGTGCTGTTTCTGCTTTGTTAGCGCCCAGGAATAGGACACTGGTGTAATCCAGCCTGGATAAAATAGTGGATTGGACTATCAGTTGGCGTGTTTTTGAGGCAAAGAATCCGAGTATTGGATTGAGGCTCCTCAGCAGGCCCACACAAATAGCGGCCACTTTCTTTGTGTGGGCCTGAAAGCTGAGCGATGAGTCCAGCCATACACCCAAGTTTTTCACCAGGGTTTTAGGGGACGGGATGGGGCCCAGCACAGAAGGCCACCAGTGATCACTCCAGAGACTGGAGTTCTTTCCGAGGAGCAGCACCTCCGTCTTTCCTGCGTTCAGCTGTAGGCAGTTGTCCGTCATCCACTGGGCAACTGCCGCCAGGCCATCCCTAAATCTCGTAGCCGAGTTCGAGGGGCCCTCAGTGAGAGTGATGACCAGCTGTGTGTCGTCAGCGTACGACACCAGCGTGAGGTCCCACTTCTTGGCTACTGCCGAGAGAGGCTGAACATAAAGATTAAAAAGGGATGAGCTGAGTGCAGAGCCCTGGGGAACCCCTTGTCCAATGGCGTGGGACCGGGAAATAAACGGAGGAGCTGAGACCCGAAAGGATCTGTCCTTCAAGAAAGAACGGAACCAGTCAAGGGCGAGATCACAAATCCCTATAGCCTCAAGGCGTCTTAGCAGGATGTTATGGGACACCGTGTCAAAGGCTGCGCTGAGGTCAAGCAAAATCAGCGCAGCACTCTGACCGGCGTCTAGTATCTTTCGGAGGTGTTCGGTAGTAGATAGAAGGGCAGACTCGGTGCTATGACCAGGCCTGAACCCATTCTGGGAAGGGTCCAAGATGTTATTCAGGGCCATGTGGTGGGACAAGACATTATTTACGTGGGCTTCTGCTAACTTGGACACCCAGGGGAGCAGCGAGATGGGTCTAAAATTTTCCAACTTTGTGGGATCTAGAGTGGGCTTTTTAATAATAGGGGTAACCCATGCCTGTTTCCAGCAGGTTGGGACAGTTTAGAGAAAGGAAATATATAGCAAACTCAATGAATGTATACTGCCCTTAAATACATACCTACTATTGAATACTGTACAACATCACTTGAAAATTGTTTGAGACAATGTTATATCAAAGGATATTTTCAAATTTTATTTCTATTTTTATTTTCATATTTGATACATTTTTGATACTCTTTTTCTCATTTTTTTACCATAAAAGTTATATAAAGTTCATAAAGGTTAACAGTCAATTATAATAGACATAAATTGGATAAGACAGTGCAATTCAACTACAAAAAACATATAACAATAAACAAAAGTGCTGTACGATGTAACCAGTCGATGGAACATTAGATGAAGGCAATGCGGTGGAATAGAACTACGCGCGTTTCGGCCAAATGGCCTTTGTCAGGTGACCGTCATTCATACGTTACAAACATAATGACGTGTAACATATACAAAAACTAAGCTTGGTGAAACATATAGACTGTTTGTTCACTATGAGGGTTGGTTGACTCTAGAGGCGACGACTTTGTTTAAAAACTGTTAACTTTTCTTTCAATTCCCCCTGTGGCTGGCGATATCTTATGTGGCTCAAAGGTTTATTTACAATTTCATATACGTTTATGGACACTTCTTCCTGATAGCTGGTCTTTATGATGGCCTTCAGAATATAGCTCTCACAGGTGTCCTTCTATTACTATTATCCAATGGAGGCACAAGCAGGGGGCATCTATTTCTTCTTTGCTCTTATAAATATCGATCTTGGGGGATTAATCAGTTATTTGATATACGTGTAGAGCAGGTAATCTTCATTTTGATTGTAGCTCTGTTTAATATGGGGTCTGTTATTTTTCCCGCCTCCGCGTTTACCGAGCAAAAAACAAGCAGGTTGGGACTACAGCCGAGGAGAAGGAGAGATTGAGTAGTGTGGCCAGGGAAGGAAGAAAAAACTCTAGGGACTCAAGAAATTGGGCCAGTCTCATGGGATCTGTAGGGGAGCCGGACTTAGCCTTTCTACAGAGTTTGGATCAATCATCATAGGAAAGCGCAGGTAAGCGTGACATCCTAGTGCCGATGATAGATGGATTAGAAGGATTAGTAGGATCGGAAGAGTCCTGTGAGATGGCACTATAGATTTTCCTCACCTTATCTATAAAGAAAGCGGCGAGATCTTCACACTGCTGAGTGGAGGTAATACAGGAGGCTGTATTGCAGCAGTTTTGAAGTTTTTGCACCAGTTTAAAAATAGTTTTAGTAGGATTAGTGCTTGAGTTGATTTCTTTAGCGTAGAAGGACGCGCGCACAGCGCATATGGCTTTGTGATAGAGATTCAATTTGGACAGGTAAAGAGCTTTGTCCCTGTCCTTGTTCTCCTTTCTCCAATTACGCTCCGCTACTTTACACTCTTTCCGCATAGTTTTTAGATTTTCATTATACCATGGGTTACTGGGGGAACTACGTCCTTTTGTCTATTCAGCTGGTATGAGGGTATCAAGTCCTTTAGTAATCCAGTCCTGGAATGCCGCGTAGGACGAGTTAATGTCCTCAGTGGCATTATAACGAAATTCTCCCAAAGTGGTGAGAAGGTCATCGGTTTGCAGTATATGCCATGGTCTCTTAAGACGAGAGGTAGACACTTCTTTCTTGGGCAGTTCTCTTACCATTGTCGTAAATCTGATAAGAAAGTGGTCGGTCCATCCCATGGGTTTGGGTGGGTCAGCCCTGGCCTCCGAGATGTTGGTGAAGACAGGATCTAGTAGGTGACCAGCGGAGTGTGTGGTAGTGTGGATAAGTGGAGTTAACTGTAAGGCGGCAAAATCCGCCAGAAGATTTTTAACAGTGGGGTCTAGGGTAGAGTCGAAATGGAGATTAAGATCTCCCAGGATAGTGAAGTTAGGTGAGGTCACCACTAGAGCATGGGCCGCCTCTAGAAGTTCCTCAATGAACTTAGAGGAGGGACCCAGAGGTCGATAGATGTAAAGCCCAGAGAGGGAGAAATGGGGGCCCGTTGTGATTTTGAACCGGGCACTTTCACATCCCTCAATGCCTTCGTCGTGAAAGAGCAGGTGAATAGCGATCGGTATATGACAGCTATGCCCCCTCCCCTGGTGTCTCTGTTGAAGACTTCATAGAGAAACCTTCCGGCAGCGTAAGGCATGGGATGCTGGTCAGATCGTCCTGGAGCCAGGTCTCGCATAGGAAGAGAATATCCGGATTCTCGTCGATAAGGAGAGAGTTAACTTCCGGGTGACGTTTTACAGGGGACCTGACATTCAGCTGGAGGACCGTAAGGGGAGTGTGCTTAGGCACACTGGCTTTGTGTCCAGACAAACAGGGTTCGGGAGTGTCAAAATTGCAGGACTTACATTGTAGGCCAGTCTGTCCAAGGCTGCCGACTAGCTTATTGCATCTCTGGGCCGTATTCAAGGCGAGAAGATACTCCCTATCGTATCGGTAATCATTCTGTGATTTTTGAGCAGGGGGACAGGCGAGAGGCGATGTCTTGGCGATGACGGGCATAGACAGGCTTGCCATAGGCGCGCCTTTGGCGCGCAAACGGCGCGCCCGCTGCGCCCGCTGCGCCCGCTGCGCCCGTCCGCTGCGCGTACGGTGTATGCACATAATATCAAGGGGGAAAAGAGGGCAGGGGGCGTGGCCTAAAGTGGGCGTGGCCTCGCGGCTCGCCGTCAATGGCGGCGTGAATTGTTTGTCAACTCGATTCCGCAACCAGCGCTAAATCCGCTGTGCGGTGAGTTGAGTGAGTGAGTCCTGTGGTGCCAGAAAGGTGAGTGCTATTAAAATCAGCAGGTAAACAGTGACACACAAAATTTTAAAATTAGACAGAGAGACTCCCGGCTTCCGCCTCAGGAGGGTACAGGTTCTGACTCAAGACGCTCGAGTTCAGCGTTTTTAAGCAGAGCAGGGTGGGGGCGTGGTCTAAAGTGGGCGTGGCCTCGCGGCTCGCCGTCAATGGCGGCGTGACTTGTTTGTCAACTCGATTCCGCAGCCAGCGCTAAATCCGCTATGCGGTGAGTTGAGTGAGCAGAGTCCTGTGGTGCCAGAAAGGGGAGTGCTATTAAAATCAGCAGGTAAACAGTGACACACAAAATTTTAAAATTAGACAGAGAGACTCCTGGCTTCCGCCTCAGGAGGGTACAGGTTCTGACTCAAGACGCTCGAGTTCAGCGTTTTTAAGCAGAGCAGGGCGGGGGCGTGGCCTAAAGTGGGCGTGGGCTAAAGTGGGCGTGGCCTCGCGGCTCGCCGTCAATGGCGGCGCGAATTGTTTGTCAACTCGATTCCGCAGCCAGCGCTAAATCCGCTGTGCGGTGAGTTGAGTGAGCAGAGTCCTGTGGTGCCAGAAAGGTGGTACTTATAAAACTCTGCTTATTACCCAAGAGGGCACTGTGCTTTGGTGATAATTGAAGAGTCAGGTCTTGAGTCCCTTCTTGAAGACGGTCAGTGAGGTAGAAGTATGGAGATGGGGGGGAAGTATGTACCAGGACTTGATGGCAAGGAGGGAGAAGGAGCTTTCTCTGGTGCGACAGCTGGCTAAGCGTGGTATCTGTGTGAGGGTGAGGTGCACGGAGTGGAGGTTCCTGGTAGGTAGGTGGAAATTCAGGTGGTTGTTCATATAGGCAGGTCTGTGGTCATGGAGGGCTTTGTAGGCAAGGACCAGGAGCTTGAATTGGCATCTTTTCTGGATGGAGACCCAGTGGGGGTCTTTCAGGTGCTGGGTAATGTGGGTACGCTTTGGCAGGTCGAGGATCAGTCTGGTTGCTCCATTCTAAATCGTATGGAGTCTTTTCATGAGTTTGGTGGTGGTGCATGCATAGAGTGCATTGCCGTAGTCCAACTGGCTGGTGAAGAGGGCCTTTGTCTCAGTTTTCCTGGGACTGATCGGGAGCCTCTCGGAGATTTTGCAGAGCATGTGGCGAGTGTAGAAGAAGGATGAGAAGACAGTGTTAATGTGATGTTTCATGGAGAGTTTGTTGTCTAGAATGATGCTGAGGTTGTGGGCATGGTTTTTTGGAGTTGGGGTGGGTCCAAGTTCCGATGCCCACCAGCAGTTATTTCAGAGGGAGGCATGTGTGCTGAGGATCAGTACTTCAGTTTTGTTTGTGTTGAGCTCCAGGCAGTTGTTCTTCATCCACTCTGAGATGTTTTTCATACAGTTGTGAGAGTTTGTTGTGGTGGGTGAGCTGAGAGTGAGAAGATGAGCTGGATATCATCAGTGTAGGAGATTATGTTGATGTCATGGTTTGTGACAATGCCTGCGAGTGGTGTCATGAGTGATTGTTGAAGAAGGTAGGGATGAGCCTGAGGAAGCCGCCGATGGTATGCTTGGGTTGAGAGATGAAGAGAGGGAGATGGATTCTCTGGGTACACCCCATGAGAAAGGATGCCATCCATTTGAGCTTGTCGTGAGTGATTCTCATCTGGTGCAGCCGACGATAAGAGTGTGGTGTGGGAAGGTATTGAAGCTTGCGGATAGGTCGAGCAGGATCAGGGTGCTGATTTTCCTCTGTCGAGTAGGGTTTGAATGTTGTCTGTTGCGGCAGGCAAGCCTGTCTTGTTGCTGTTATTGGCTTCTAATCCTGATTGGGAAGGGTTCAGTAGGTTGTTTCTCTCCAGATGTTCAGTGAGATGGAGGCTGATGGCCTTCTCCAGGACTTTGGAGGGAAACAGAAGCATTGAGATGGGATGGTAGTTCTAGAGCTTGCTGGGGTCTACAGTGGGTTTCTTGAGTTGGGGGTCTGACCACTGCATGTTTCCAGGTGACCGTAAAGGTGGCTGTGGTGATAAAAGTGTTGAGGATGGTGGTGAGCTGGTGACTGATCTCATCTCTTCTGAGGTTAAAAAGTCATTGGGGGCATGGATCGGTGGGGGCTCCTATGTGGATGGAGTTTTTTAAAGCATTTGAATTTGGTGCTGAGCTGAACTGATCCCATGTGGTGAGTGGGTGGATCAGTGGCAGTGGTCATTGGGATGCTGAGGAGGTTGGTGGTTTGGGGATCAAAGTTTCTGTAGATGGTATCATGTTGTGGAAGTGGCCGGTGAAAGTGTTGTAGAGTTCCTTTGAGGAGGGAATCGGGTTTTTGGTTGCTGATGGGTAGGTGAACTCTCTCACAATGATGAACCGTTTTTCGTTTGGCTGGCAGTGGTCTCAATCTGGTGTGTCAGGGCTTCCTTTTTTTCTCACTTTTAGCTGGTGGTGGTAGTTGTTGAGGGCCAACTTGAAGGTGGCTCTGTCGATGTTGTTCTTGCTAGTTTTCCACTTTCCTTTGTGGTTGTTTAAATCTGCGTTTTGATGTGCCAAGTTCCAAAGTGTCCCAGAGGGCTAATTTGGTGGATCTGTGTGTTCTGGCTGGTTTAGTGGGAATGACTTGGTGGGCAGCACTAGTACTTCAGTCGTTGAAGTTCTCAACTGCCTGGTACAGGTCAGTGGTGTCCTTGGGCTGGGTGATGGTGACGACAGTTGGAAGTGGTTCAGCAGAGGTCCAGCAATGGTGAAGTGTACGATGGGCTGGTCCAAACTAGGTGAGTTCCGTGGTGTGGCTATACCTGATTCTGTCACTGGATGTAAAGATGGTGTCCAGCATGTGTCCTGCTTTGTGCATGGGATCTGCGACCAGCTGCTTGAGTCTGATGTTGTTCAATTGTTCAATGTGGTCAGTGGAGGTGGTGTTGGTGGGGTCATCTAGGTGGAAGTTGAGGTCTCCCAGGAATACGAAGTGTTCAGTTTCAATGGTGAGCAGGGTGATGAATTCAGCGATGGCACCACTGAGGCCGGTTTGTGGTCTTAGGGGGTCTGTAGGCAAGGGTGGATGGTAGTTTTGTTGTTGGTGCAGAGCTGGAAGTGTCAAGTCTCACTCACCTGTACTCTTGTTCTTGTTCTGCTCGAAGGATGAGACGAATGTCCGCACCCTTTCTCAAACCTCTAACCCACCACGCAGCTATTGCAATGTGTGGTAGAGAAAGAAGCTCAAGGGAAGGGGGAAGTGGATAAAATAACAAAAGAGAAACACTGCTCCTGTTGACTCTCTCAACCTTCTTATCACTTTGTTTTCTTATTATGATGAGCAGGAATGTCTTGTCTGAAGCTTGGTCTTTAACAAGAAGAACAATAAGATACATTAATACAGTACTACATCTGTTAAACTTTACATTAAGTACTTTTTCTGTAACTACTATTCACTAGATTTGTTGCCTAAATAGATGTACCTCTCAGATCTGGCTTTCAGACACACCAGATGGGGGCGCTTTTTTGAAATATACTCCTCTTTTCCAAAAGAACTGTGAGAAGAGATTAAGAAAAAGGCAGACACATAAAATAATGAACTGGGTTACTTGGCTCTTTGGTATTCTATGCTTACTTTATTAATGCCCCTTGTACACTGTTAAATATAGAGCTCACGTTGCCAGCAAATGTCTTTTAACAAATGACCTTAGTTTTGCAAGAATAAGATGAATAACAAAAAGGATCTAGTCTCCTTGTAAATATTAAGTTTCTTATGTTCAGAACTTTGACAATGCTAAATAGGCGTAGTTAAACTGTTCGAGTCTTATTTCCAAGTTGGTTTCACAAACAGATAATAAAATGTTCCGTAATTATCCAAAGTCTTTGCAAGATCTTGCTCTCCGAAAGTTTCTCTCACTCACGAAGATTTGTCCGTTTATTTATAATTACAAGGCAGGAAGGTACTTACAGTTCTCTTGGTTCTGTTTTTCACCGTTCTTTGTTGTTTTCTTTACAGGTGTCAGAATCTGTTTCCGGGTCTCCGAGGGGCGAGGACCGGAAAGAACAAGCCGGAAGAGGTCGAGGAAAAAGGAGCCAGAAGGTGCTGAGAAATAAAGGACTCCCGGGATAAAGGACCGCACAAGCGGAGGAGTGGAGCCGAAGGCATTGCTGGTAAGTTCAACCGGGATCGAAGCTGGAGCACAGGTGAGCTGGATCACTGCAGACGAACACAAGCGGCGTTTGGAGGGTTGCGCTGCCTTTTATAGACACTCGAGGGTGGGGCTGTTTACTGCACGTGTAAACAGTGGAGGGGAGTTTGCCAGTTGACGCATGCATGCTTTTGCATAAGAAATCTTAAAGCCAAGTATTGTAAGTCCAAGAAGCATTGTTAAAACCAAGTTAATACAATTGGATACAGTATTAGATTTATCGTTCAAGACCAAAACAGAGAATTGATGATTACCATAAGTTTTCGAATAAAGAGCAAGGTGCATGTATTCAATGTGCTGCTAAAGGACAGGCTGTTTGCAGAGGACACACCCTAACAGGAAGTTAATGTTTTCCATGATCAACGTGGTCTTGTCAGCAGTGGTGGTGCAGATGATCGATTCTTTGTGTAA
Source organism: Lissotriton helveticus (assembly GCF_964261635.1). NCBI lineage: Eukaryota > Metazoa > Chordata > Amphibia > Caudata > Salamandridae > Lissotriton > Lissotriton helveticus. Next base: position 862,422,520 of record NC_136070.1, on the reverse strand, counting down.
AATGGCAATGTCACCTCTGTGCCCATTGGCGCTGTATGGGTGTGTCATCTTGTATCTGATGGGTGTTGCATTGACAATGTCTTGGGCAGATGCGGGGGTCAGCCAGGTGGCTGTGATGAAGGTCACGTTGGGATCAGTGGGGATGGTGCGTTTCTGGTTGCTGTGATGGCAGTCAGTCCTAGGGTGGTGGTGAACTGGCAGCAGACGCAGGAGAAAGGTCCTGTTGTGGAGCAAAGTGATGCAAGGCAGCAGTTGTTGTTGCATCTGGGGTCAGTAAATGGAGATTGGAGATACACAATGGAGAATCTGTGGGACTGCTGGGGCCAGGGCTCCTGGCATTGGGTGTGGTCCAGGCGCAGACAGGCTTTACTTTGACATGCCTTCAGCAAACTGGCCACACAGTGGCCTCCATAGGTAGTCCTGGGGAGGGTGGGGCTGGTCAGGAGGGGTGGGAATAACCTGGCTGGACTGGTCCAATGAGGAGCGGGGTCATGACTTATTTGTATATGGATGGGTCCAAAAGTGGAAGGGCATGGTGCCAGTCACCAGTAGGTAGTTATAGTTAGGGCCAAAGTTTCCATAGGAAAACGTTGGCGCCGTTTGATAAATGTTCATGACATTTTCAAAAAACGTTTTGGTTCAGCTGCTTTTTACGAAGATCTATCAAGCCGAGGCAAATAAATAAGGAGGGCCCCAAAACTTGTTTTTCCTATGTTTGGTCTATGGGGATTTGTTTTCATTTTTTGAACATGGCTACAGTCTGAACCGCTCAATGGAATTACACAAAATTTTGTAAAAAGTTAGATGTTGGTCCAGAAAGTGTGCTTTTTGTGTTTTAGTGTAAATCCATTGAGTAGTAACAAGATTTTTAAGTTTAAAAAATATAGATATCTGGGAGCCCAATGGCCTACTGAGAATCTACTCAAATTTGATTGGCTTCCAACACTTTAACCAGGAAGTGTTGGAAGCCATCTTGGGACACGGCTGATTTGGTGGGTTTGTGGAATGGTGGCGTGGTCGGCGGAGCGGAGCTGGCGGTTTGGGTTGTAGAAGGTGATTCGATGGTTGAGGTATGCTGGTCCGGCGTCGTGGAGTGCTTTGTGAGTGTGGTTTAGGAGCTGGAAGGTGATCCTCTTGTTGACAGGAAGCCAGTGCAGGTCCTTCAGGTTGGCGTTGATGTGGCTGTGGCAGGTGATGTTGAGGATGAAGTGTTTGGAAGCGCTTTGTATGCGTTGGAGTCTCTTCGGGAGTTTGGCTGTGGTTCCGCCGTAGAGGGCGTTGCCATAGTCCAGCCTACTGGTGACGAGGGCCTGGGTGACCGTCTTTCTGGTTTCGGTGGGGATACATCTGTAGGTCTTGCAAAGCATGCTGAGGGTGTTGAAGTGGGAGGAGGAGACAGCGTTGACTTGTTGGGTCATTGACAGACAGGAGTCCAGGATGAACCCCGAGTTGTGTGTGTTGGCAGTGGGTGTCGGCGCAGTTCCCAGCGATGCTGGCCACTAGGAGTCGTCCCAGGTGGAAGGGGTGGAGCAGGGGATGAGGACCTCCATCTTGTCCATGTTCAGTTTGAGGCGGCTGTTCTTCATCCATTCGGTGACGTCCTTCATTGCTGCGTGGAAGTTGGTTTTGGTGGTGGTGGGGTCTTTGGTAAGGGATCGGATGATATTGGCGAGCGGTGTCAAGTAGACATTGAAGAGGGTCAGGCCTAGGGATATCCTTGGGGTACGCCGCAGGTGATCTTGACACGCTTCGGATCGGAATGGAGAAGGGCGGACTCTCTGGGTTCTGTCAGTGAGGAAGGAGGTGATCCAGTCCAGGGCTTTGTCGCGGATCCCCTGGTTTTAGTGGAGTGTGCGCAGGGTATGGTGGCAGATGGTGTTGAAGGCGGCTGAGAGGTCCAGGAGGATGAGGGCCGTAGTTTCGCCATTGTCCATCAAGGCTCTGATGTCGTCGGTGGCGGCGATGAGGGCGGTTCTGGTGCTTTGGTTGCCTCGGAATCCAGAATGGGACGAGTCCAGGTTGTTGTTCTCTTCGAGGAATTGGGTCAGTTGTCTGTTGACGATCTTCTCAATGACTTTCGCCAGGATTGGGAGCAGGGAGATGGACTGGAAGTCCTTTGGGTCTGTCTGGGTTTCTTGAGTAGGGCATTGATCTCTGAGTGTTTCCGGCTTTCCGGGAAGGTGGTGGTCTCGAATGAGCTGTTCAAGATCTTATGAAGATGGGGTGCGATGATGGAGCTCACTTTGTTGAAGATGTGGTGGGGCAGGGGTCTGATGGTGAGCCGGAGTGGATGGTGTTCATGGTCTTGATGGTGTCTTCATCATTGACGTGGTCCCAGGAGATCAGGCAGCCGTTGTGACCGGGGAGGCGGCGAGTCTGGGTTGTCAGCGGCTGTCGGAGAGGGCTGGGTGTTGAAGCTGTCATGGATTTCTGCAATTTTGCGGTGGAAGAAGGTAGCTAGAGAGTTGCAGAGGTCTTGTGACAATGGGATGTCTTTGGAGCTGGGGTTGGTGAGTTCCTTCACGATGTTGAAGAGCTCTTTGCTATTTTGTGCGTTGCTGTTGATGAGTTGGTCGTGTCTGTGCTTGTGTTCTTGAGAGCTGTGTGGTTCTCCGGTGTTTGCTCGTGGCACCATTTCTTCTCTCGTCTCCGGCAGATCTGCTTCGATGTCTGGAGGTCGGTTGTTTGTTTGTGGGTTTCTTCGCGGGCGAGAGAGAGTTGGCGCAGTCGTCGATCCATTGCTTGAGGTTGCGGGTGGCTGTGCTGGTGTCGGTGTGGTCTGTCGGAAGGTCTTGGGCGAGGGTGGTGACCTTGTTCCAGCTGCGGCGGGAGATTCTTTGATGGTGGCCGTGTGTGGTGGTCTTGAAGGTGAAGTGGATGCAGCAGTGGTCTGTCCAGGGGAGTTCGGTGGTGTGACTGATGGAGACGTGGCTGCTGGTAGAGAAAACGGGGTCGAGCATGTGGCCAGCGGACTCGGTGGGTTTTGTGACGAGCTGTTTGGGGCCAAGGTTGGCAAGGTTGTCTAGTAGTGTGGTGGAGTTGCTGTTGTTAGTGTTCTCGAGGTATAAGTTTAGGTCTCTGAGGAGGATGTAGTCTGTGGAGGCCAGAGCATGCGTGCGGATGGCGTCTGTGATGGAGTCGATGAACTGTGTCCGGGGTCCGGGGGGTCTGTACACAAGGGTTCCTCTGAGGGCGGTGTTGGGATTGATGTGGATCTGGAAGTGCAGGTGTTCGGCGGTGCCGAGGGTGTCATCGGTGTTGGTCGAGATTCTGGGGGTATTTCGGTGGACAATGGCAATTCCTCCTCCCCGTCTCTTGATGCGGTCCCTGCGGATGATCTTGTAGCCATCTGGGATGGCTCTGGCAACATCAGGTGCCGATGAGGAGTTCATCCAGGTCTCCGTCTGGAAAGCAATGTCCGGGAAGGATGAGTCGAGCAGGTCCCAATGTTCAACGGTGTGCCTGTGGATGGAGCGGGTGTTGAGCAGTAGCATCTGAGGTGGTTGTGGTCCACCATGGTGGGGTTGGTGGGACGTGCAGGTGTGCGCTGGCAGGTTTAGCTGCAGCTTCAGCAGGTGGAGGGTCCATGGGTGAGCTTTGGGGTGGCCTGGAAGCAGGCAGATGATCGGCTGGTGTTGAGTTTGTGGAGGGTTTTAGAGTCGTAGTGGATTTGTGCGTTGCGGCACTCGCGGGGGCCAGGGGGCTTGGCGCTGAGCGTGGTCCAGGCACAGACAGGCTCAGAGGGGCTTGCCTTAGGTGCACCAGCCACACGACCATGCAGTGGTCACCATAATGTGGGGGAGGAGGGAGGAGATGGGAGGTGGGAGTGGGGCGGTAGGGTGAGGGGTTGGCGGCTGGAAAAAACAGAGGGGAGACGAAGGCAAGCGACAGCCCACAGCAAGGGCTGTGAGGGGTGAAAAAAGAGCAGCAGTGCGAGTTAGAGGAAGAAAAAACAGCAACAGAGCAAAACAAGACTAGAGGTAACACAGCACACTGTACAAATTTTAACAAAATTACAGAAGGGCAAACACTATGCGCAAGAGGGAGACCTGACCCAGGGTAGTCTTGAACCCTGCAACGGCTGGCTGGCTGCAGGAGGAGCCGAGCACCGCTGCACTTCCTGGGAGAGAAATGTGTGCCTAAACTGAGGTCTGGGACTCTTCTGTGATAAATGCTTCTGTTTCCCTTTATGGCTCACATAACGGCTCCCTTTAGCCAGGATAGGAATACCCTGATCTCCCCACCCCATCACCAGAGATAAAGGCATTTATTTTCATTTTGCCACAATGACGGTTGGATCCATAAATCCACGGCAAATAAAAAAAAAGGATGCGCAGGCTCCCACACGTCTCTTGAATGAAGCTCCCGGGAGGGCAAAATACAGGGGCATGTTACAAATAAAGAAAGGAGGGCATTGGGCCCCCCCTCCTAAAGCTTAATTTCACCCCAGGGACCACCACCTCCCCAGCGCTTCTTTAATGATTAAATGGGGTGGCCTCTCGGACCCCCCCAGCGCTGGAGATTGCCACCTCCCAGGGGCTTTAACTTTCATTAATGGGGAGCCACGCAAACCCCCAGCCTCGGATACTGCCACCTCCCCAGGTCACAACCATGTCATAAATGCTGGAGCCACCTCCCAGGGGCTAACTAAGAAATTATTGCTGCAGACACACCCCCCCACACAGCCCCAGGGACCACCATATTCCCGGGGCAAATATGTAAAATTATAGTGTGGCCCACGCGGCCCCCCATAGCCTCGGGGACCACAACCTCCCTGGAACTATATGTTGTAATGGAGGGGGATTGCCCGGCCCCCCTCCTGGACCCAACATGGCCCTGGCCCTGGAGACCATTACCCACCTGGGCCTACTCCAGCAATGTCCCGGGATACCCACCCCTGGGACATTGCAGTGTGTACTCCTGCCAAGCCATAGCAAATTCTGCTCCATTTTGAACACGTGAGAGCATAAAAAATACTCTTGCTTGCTAAAAACGGAGAAGAAATGCTTTTGGACAGAGAAAGCTGAATGTTAGCAACTCCCTCTGTCCAAAATAAATTATATTTCGTCTGGACCCGGGGAGCCAGCAGGGACCGTGGAGGCTTACAGGCTCTCCCCACTGTCTCCAACGTGAGCAACTGGGTGCCCTACCGGTAGTGTGCACAAGCCCCTGGGCATGGGTTCTCGGGGCCTAAATTGGCCCTGTGACGGGGCACCATGCCCCCACTCCATTCTAAAAATGCCTGGCCCGAGGTGGGGTCCCCGGGGCCAAATATGACCCTCCTTCCTTTATAATTATTTAAAAAATAAAATGCTACTGGCACGACACCGGAGGCCCCACGCCCATTCTCCAGCACTCTGCAATCACGCCTCCTGGTATGCTGCTGATTAGGGGATGAAGTCCCCTTGGCTGCTGAGGGTCCTTAGGGGCCAGCAAGACATCCTGTTACTTTCAGTAGGAACCACACAGTGGTATTGCTGACAGGGGATCTGAGGCAACTCCCCCTTTCTCCATCACTCTGCAAAGTTGCCTCTCGGAGCACTGCTGGTGGGGGGATGATGACCCCTTGCATTCTGAGGGGCTCAAGGCTAAAGTGGACTTCTCCCCCCAACCAGAAGTGCGTTTACAGAGTGGTGGTGGTGCCTTAAAGGCAACTGGAGGTTGCTCGGACCCAACAGGCGGCTACACTGGCCTCTCACCCCGCTGCCTCATGATCCCCTGTATAACTTGTAAAATACATTCCCTCCCACTTTATGTTCAACCTTAATTGCGGTTTCATTCAGTTTGAGTCAATGTGGTTGTCGTCAGCTGCCCTTCATAAAGTTTATTCATCCAGCATGCCCTCCGCTGTCCCGGGCGTGACCTCCGGTCCCTTAGTACTGTCTGATTCCGAGTGTTCTGCTCCTGACTGCAACTTGTCCTCTTCCGAGTCGGTCCCCGCCACCGATTCAGTTCTCTGCGAGCCGGTGATTGCCGACGTTGCCGCCAATGCTCCCTGTCTCTCCATCGCAGCTTGTGACGATGATTGGATCTGTAGCGTTCTGTTTCTTCTCCGTATTCTCTGAGACTTTCGCATTTGCGGAGCTTTGGATCGTTCAAAGTGCCTCTGCTCTGTCCGGTCCGTGCCTGCCCTCTAAGTTTCCAACCATGTCCAGGCCTCCTCTGGTGTGAGGAAGAACTGCGTCTTGTCATCTACAATAATCCTCAGCTTCGCAGGGAAGATCAACGAATACTGGATCCCCTCCTCCCTGAGCTCTTTCTTAATTGCCAAGAACGTGGCACGGCGCCTTTGAGTCTCTTGTGTGTAATCCGGAAATATTGTCACTTTACTGTTCCCCACTACAAAGGGGCCGGCTGTTCGTGCTCTTTGGATCAGCAAATCCCTGTCCTTGTAGTGGAGCAATCTTGCTACCACTGGTCTAGGTGGACGGCCCGAAGGAGGGGGCCGCACCGGCACTCTGTGCGCTCTTTCTAGCGTAAAAAAGGTGGACAGTCCCTCCGGCGCAACCACCGTCTTAAGCCAGTTCTCCAAATAAGTAATCATGTCAGCCTCTTCCTCTTTTTCCGGAAGATCCACTACGTGTATGTTATTGCGTCTGTTCCGACTTTCGGAGTCCTCCGCTTTTTTCTCTAATGCCTCCACACGGTTCAAAGCGTCGGCCATTTTGGTTTTCAAGGTAGCGTGAGCTGGGATCAGCTCCCGGAGGGCGTTTTCATTTGTTTACACCCTATCCACTAGTTTCGAATGGTATGCCCGCAACAGCCCAAGCCCCGTCGCTACTTGTGCAATGTCTTGCTGAAGGGCTTCTTTGGATGCAGCTATTGCATCTAGTATCTTATCTAATTGTTGCTGAATGCCCAATTCTGGTCGCACCTCCGCTTCCCCCTGTTCGGCCCTGTTTGCACCTTCCATGGCTACTGTCTCATCCCTCTTGCCTTTAGGTTTCATCTCAGCCAGCCCACCACGCCCCGGCTCTTTGCCAAGTGCCTGTGTGCCTTAGGGCTCTGATGTACGTATGTGGTCCCACCGAATGTGTTGTAGTGGTCTGCAGGGGTCAGCCAACTGCCAACGCAGATCCAATTAACACCATAATGATCAGTAAGTATTTTGCTGTTCCAGCGCACCACGCAGGTCCTTAGTCCCAATAGGGGGGTGTCCACTGCTTACACCACCATTAAAGCCACTCAGTCAGCAGGGGCAAATCACCATGCGCTAGTAGCCCATTGCAGCAACCCATCGCAATCTCATGCAGAACTCCACATCCTTGGGAGTCGTAGCTCTCTAATTCCTGGGTCCCGCAAGGATCAGGTTCCAATGCGTAATGTCCGCAGCCCAAGGGGCCGGTACACTGTCCCCAGTTCAAAGGACTGCAGATGTTTACCACCCAGGTCCCAAGAGCCTGACGCCGAAGACTCAGTTTGCTCCTTGTAGCATCCGGGGGGGGGGGGCCTCATAGGCACCCCTTTCCTGTCCCCATGCTGTTGTGATGCAGGGCCCTGTTCTATGAGCCCCGCCACGCCTGCCGCTTCTCCCTGCCCTGGTGCATGCAGTGCTGCGCGCCCGTGGTCCGCCCCACCTCCGTAGCACAGGGCACAGGCACACAGCACCCCACTCACCCAGGCTCCGACGTCGAGGGCTCTCATCAGCCGCCTTTCTCGTCACGTGCTGGCCGCTACTCCTCCCTCATCGCCGCATCGCCTCCGATAGCTTAAGGAGGCCCTCCCCTCTCGTTGCAGGTCACTCTCTCCAGTCTTCAGCTGCTCCGCTATCAAGCAGTATCGCGGGTCTCCTCCGAGTTCCGGAGGCAGTTTCCTACCACCTCCTTACTCCAACGGTGTCCTGGGTGCTCCTCCTTGCAGTGTGTTCCGCCAAAGGCCTCCATCTCAGCAACCATTCCGCCGTTCCGCCGCCATGTTCTGGGTTCAGTCTCGGGCCGGCGCGGGAACCGAGCCCCAACCGCTGGGCTCTTCGCTATTGTTCTTCTTTCTACTCCACAATCGGAGCCGGGCCCCCAGCTCACTCCGCGGTCGGAGCACGCCCCCCCGCAGGCCCCCAGTTCGTCCCGAGCTCAGCTCGTCAGCAGTAGTGAAACTCTGCGGCCATTTTGCCTTCCCAGCGAGTCAGCTCCGCTGGCTCGTTTTTTCTCCCTGGACCGTCCAGAGGCCCCTCTGCACTCCGTTGTGAAGGCACCGTGCTTCGTGAACGCCTCGGAGACCCTGTGTGCCGAGTCTGTTTTACTGTGGTGAGGGAAAATCAGGATTTTTGCGGGGATCGGACGCGGAGCTCCGGGCTCACGCTGCCTTTCCCATCGGCGTCCAAGCCACGCCCCCGTCAAACGTTATTACCTCATGATCTCACCTGAACCAACACTGCAGTATGCTTTGCCAACCCCATGAGGACGCATTGCTACATGCTTGTCTCAAAGTACATTTTACCGACTAGTTCAGACCTGGACTTTTTAGAACTGGTTAGGATAATTAGGTGCAGCATGAATCTTATGTAAACATGAGGTAGGCTGCTAGAGGTGGAAGCTGCAGTCCTTTATTGGTATTCAAGGCACAGCAGGAGCAGCAAAATAATACTTTTGTACATTCTCCGAAAACCATGGCCCACTAGATCCTTTTTGGCCCACAGGCAAGCACAGGTATGTACTAATTTACTAGCCTGAGTGAAAGGAAACAACAGACTGTGACCCACGTATCTCCCAAAACGTACCTGATGCGAATTTATATTCTGAAACAATCCGATCCTCCAAAGACTGACAGTAATACATTTATTTTGTAGTGGGTTGCCAGCATTTTTCTCCCATTACAATGCACATACAGAAGAAATCCACATGGTTTACTTTAAAGGCTTCAGTAAAATATTAAAAATCTGGATTATTGCAGAAAGTATGTAAACGTTCAATTGCTGATATGAAACAATTGTGATAAATGTAAGGGTATCGTTTTAAATTAACACAAAAATCTTGCCCAAAAATAGGAGCTTCCAAGATGATGCTCACACATTCCTGTTCATTGCTTATGTTTCAAGTCTGCTGCCTGTCCCTGAGCACATTGACTCTTGTCTATTATTTTGCTATTTTCAAAAGAATAAAACAGGAAGTGAGAAAGTGTTACTGATCCTGGCCAAATTTTTCTGAACAACATTTTTAAAAAGGGCAGATGTGTTGCAGTGATGATGTAATATTTCAGGAACCATGATACTGTACACTTCATTTTGGTGTCATAACATAGGTTGTAGGGGTCAAGTAGTCTCATAGAGACAGAAAATAACTCCTAAGAGCAAACCATTCTCCATTTTCCACAATGGCAGCTATAATAGAGGAAGAAGGGACATATATAGAAATGAAACAAATAATAGGGGTGTTTAATCCTTTGATGTATATACCAAATAATATTTATCATCTGAATATGAAACAAAATAATGTTTATCACTCCTGTTTTATTCATAGTTCGCTTTATTTGTTTTGGCAATTGATCTTGGTACATTTGCAGAATGTTGAACATTTGAGAAGAGCATATCGACAGGGACATTTTTTGTATTACCGGTTTAGGAAGTACGTGTATGTGTAAGTTCTGTGGGCAGAGGCTTTAGAAATGTAGGTTTTAGCACCCCATCAGTATCTTTCAAATGAAATTCACATTGATCTTTCTCTACATATGCATGATCTGACCCATTTACACAGCTTCTGATCAAGTAGAATGCTCTTTTAATGTGTCCACGCACAGAATATGGCGTTGGTGGAAAGCCACTTATTGGGACTGATATCTTGAACTCACTGTACTGAAGGTGCAGTGGATGCACCCATACCCAGTGTCGCCGGCCTGGATCTCGCCTGAAGGAATCGTTGCTGTTGTCCAGATGGAGGCAAATGGCTACATTTTAAACTTTTTGGGTGATTAATATTGGATGCTTCACTTTGGAGACTTGAAAATTATACAAGTTATTATACCCAGGCCTGAATAGGATAAGAAGTTATTATTTTGAAAATTATCACCAGAGGAGGGAGGACTCAATTCACTGAATCTCAGTACCTAACGGAGGTCACCACATTATTGGTTGAATAAAGTTACTTCGAGCCCTGATGATGTCCATTCCGGATGAATTGCGTTGGCTGTTTTGAGTTTTCTACACTGCATTAATTTGGATTGAGTTGGATTTTTGTGTTGTTGGAATAAATCCTCTGTTGCTGATATTGGATGAACTTTACAACAATAAAACTTTGGAATTCACGTTTTTGAACCTACAACCCTTTTTTTTAACACAACGCTCCTTTCTTGAAATGTTCACAGCTTCTGATCAAGTAGAATGCTCTTTTAATGTGTCCACGCACAGAATATGACACTGGTGGAAAGCCACTTATTGGGACTGATATCTTGAACTCACTGTACTGAGGATCGTCAAATGTGTGACAGTCAGAACTAATTTTCCACACAAGGAATGTTTCTACTTCTTTAAGGCTGCATTCTTCTTCTGTCTCATCCTTTTAGAAACTTCACAGGTTCCGCTGTTAAAGCTCCAAGCCTTGTTTCAATTTTGCTCATAGTGTCATCACCCGTAAGAACACTGGGCATCTTCGGGTCAAGTTTTTTGTAATGAATATGAAGTGGGATTAAGTGTCTTTTCTCACCTGTTCCATAACGTATCCATAAGTCCGACAATTCTTGACTTATGAACATTGCAACAAATCTAAGTAGCACAATAATAACATCTGTGTCATTTGACACTGCAAAGACTCGATTGGAACCATTTTGACCAGCCCAAACAACATGTGGTACAACACGAAGATCAGCTTACTCCTAGCCATCAAATTTAGCCCTCAGTAAAATAGCCACCCATTCTTTTTCGCATCCCCGGAAGACCAGTATTATTGGCGCGGAAAGTGCTGGGAGCTTATGCAGGGAGTATCTTTAGCAACCAAAGGAGTCTCCTGAAGCAGACAGATATCTTCATCGAACTGCTCGAGGAGGGAGAGGATTGCAGCGTGTTTCGTGGTGTGGTTCAGGCCTCGAACATTGAGGCTTACAATTTTCAGGTCTCTAGGCATAGCCAGTGTAGGTGAGTATGCAAGATGGGCTCCCAGGGCATAGGAAGATAAGCCCAAATGGTGGGCTGGAGAGTGCGAGGGCCAGCAAGGAGGAGCAATATTCTCAGTGCCTGATGCGGGAAATCCCCAAAAGAAAATCCAGCAAGAATGCAAAAAAAACACATCTCAAAATAACACAGTCCCTAAGAGAACAGTAGCCATGAGTCCGCCTGTAGGGAGAACAGAAAACAATCCTCAAGAGCTCAGAACAATAGAAGAACAATAGACGTAAGTCCGTCTGGTATGTAGACCAAATGGGAACATGACATTGGCGGAATACCGCAAAACAAAGTACTTGGTGAGCCACGAGCCGCAGAGGGGTAGTCTGCTGAGTCAGGAAAGGTAGTCTTCCCATGTGCCCCTCCGGCCTCATGCCATTACCTCCATCCCCTTGATCCAAGTTGAAGTGCTCAAGGGGAACACGGACGGTCATGGGGCTAAGAGAGGGAAGAGATCATCGCCTCACGTTCCTTCTCCATCTCCTCTGGATCTGGCTTTGTAGAGGCCGCTGACTTACCAACAGGTTGCCATCTAGAGGGTTCTTTGTGTGGCCCGGTCTTTTGGGTAGTCTCTACGCTCCGAGTTTGTGTCAGCGTCCAACCCCAGCAGATCAAGAGCCACTGTGAGTGAGCGCAGTTTTCGCAGTTACCCTTGATGTTTAAAGATGATGTGAAAGGCTGTCTGTACACCGATGTACTCCTGGCGTCCTGGCTGGGCTGTTTAACAGAAGCTGCATTGTGTCTGTGGAATACAGCTGGCATATACCACTCTCACAGGAGCCAATTGTGTACCCACAGCCTCTGTCCAGTGTGGAGCCCACCCAGCAATCCGCAGCCTTGTAGGGTGCCAATACTTGTGCTGGACTGGGCCTCTCTTTGGACTGGCCGCAATGTCTATGGCAGCTCCCACCACCAACCGAGTGGGGTGCCTGGAAGTCAGTCCTGCACAAAGAGCGGGCCGAACCCCTCAGCTTCTGTCCCTAATCAGCAGCGGGGCCTGGGGGGAAAGAGAGCGATGGAAAGCTGGGCTCTCACCCCCAGGCAATGCCAGGCCTCGGGAGCCACCACCGCTGCGGTGTGCAGGTGTCAGGCAAGCACAGGCAAAATCGCTGTGGGAGCGAAGGCCGCACTCACCGGTGAGCAGATGGCTGGCACGATAGTCCACAGCTTCGTTGGGTGCCAATCCTTGCGCCAGGCTGGGTAGGCTGCCAGGGCAGTCACTCACTCAGGCTCCATGTGAAGAGAGGCCCATCAGTCCCTCATCCGTAGGCTCGGCTAGGCCAGGGAAGGAGGCAAGATGGCGGGCTAAAGGTAAATCCCTTTGCGGACAGTCCCACTGCACCTTCGGTGTGTTAGGCGATACTCTGCTCACTAGGCAGGGCGGGCCGCCAGGCAGGTAGCATTCTCTGGCTCCATGAGGCACAGCATGAGTCTACCGGCTCTGCAGCCGCCAGAGCGCGGGCCCGGCTGGAGCTGGGGAGGAGGCAAAATGGTGGGTGCCTGACTGGCCACATTCCAGGACGCCTTCGCACTCCCATAACTCGAGGGCAGCTCATCCTCCGGAACATCTGGCAGGCATTCAGGGCTGCGCTTAATCAGATCGGGTGCACCGGGGCTCGTCTGCCCAGGACTGCTGCGGAGCACACTCGGGCCTCACCAGGTGCGCTACCACACCCGCTGCCTTGCTCGCAGGAGCTCCATCGCGTCCGACGAGGAGTCCAGTCAGGAGCGCATATGCGGTCGTCGGAAGTCCCCACAGTAGTGCTGGAAGAAGAGCAAGCCGGTACCCGTCAGTGTTCCACTATTTGAAGACCGGGGGATGGGGCACATACACTGCTGAGAATCGGTGGGCCGGATGAATGGAGATTCGCATCCTACCGAGCCGCCATCTTGGCCATGCCCCCCACCTTAAGTTTAAAAGAGGTAGTGGGGTCTGGCCTGTGTAGTGGATTTGATCAATGAGTTTTACTGATGAGTGTAACAAGATATCCATCCAAAAATACTGTTAATGAAATGCATGTTATTTAAATTTACAGCTTGAAAAATTGTTCCTGTTGACAAGGTATACCAGCAAAATCATTATGAAATTTAATTAAATTTACCAGTCAGATCACTGACAGAATATCGGAACCACAAATATTGTGTGGACAGAATATCATGTCAAAAATATCAAGATCCAAAATATCGAGAAGGTAAGTGCAAATAGGTTTGTATAGATTTACTATTGTTAACGCCATTTCTATGTACCTTGAAGATACATATATCGCCAATGTACATATATGTGGATCACAAGGAATTAGAGGTTAAAATTAGTTCTTTTATATCGTTGTCTTGTTTTGTAGAAGAATTCATAGATTCAGCTATTACTGTAATAGTGGGATTTTTATTTTTTATTGGAATAATGGTACTGGTTCCAAACAATGGACCAGGTAATATAAAGAGCTAACAACCATTATGTGTTTAACCCCTACCTCACACTCATATCTGGGGTTTTCTCAAAGCTGATAGATTGAACGAGTATGGCAAATTATATATAACCTATAGGATAGAGAACACCATATATATGTAGTAAATGTACCCACAATGAAAACAAAAACAAAATTACAAATATGAACAAGAACCAAAACCACCAGTGATTAGGAGTCATCATAATCATAACCCCATTGATAAGCATGTAGCACAAAACATAGTTATAATGAACAAATATGGTTTGAGTTTCCAGACTTTTGGAATCACAAACAAATTATGAGAATATATAATGGTTACATCAGGTTTGTTGATAGTTCCGAGATTGTAGAAATCACAAAAATTGATATAATCCTAACATAAATATGAAGTAAATATTATATTTAAAAAATGTCAACAAATGACAACAACCTCCAAAGACAGAAACATATTAGATAATAAAGGGAAAAATACGAACAGAATCAGGCTCTTGTCGAGTTCCCTAAAGATATGGAGAGTGTGGTCTAAGCAAATACAGTGAAAAAAATATCGGAATGAGTAAATATTACACACAACTTAAACAAAAACGAAAAACTGAGAGAAAATATAATACAATAAAAGTGGAAATACCGGCATGTGAAGCTGTAAATATTAAAACAGAACCTTTAGATTACTTGGCAGTCCGGGAAAGGTTTACGAACATCACCGACCTGGAGAGTTGGGGTGGACTTGTAGCCATTTGAGACAGCACTGAATTTTTCACGAGTTATATACAGGTATATTTGCATGACACTTCATCCCAACCTCTAGGTCTATATGTCCCCTTTCATAAAGCACCATTGTCATGGGGTTCTTTATCTTATATTTAGATTTGACTTCCAGATACAGAACTTGTTAGAACTTGGGGTCTCTAGTTGGCAGAGGTAGGTACCACTGTCCAAATAGGGACCCTTGCTTCTAGTCAGGGTGAGGAGGATAAACTCTTTAGATGACCCCTGATCACCCCCTTGGTGGCTTGGCACGAGCAGTCAAGGTTTATCAAAGGCAATGTCTAAAGTATTTGTACCAACACTCACAGTAACACAGTGAAAACACCACAAACTGACTCCACAACAGTTTAGAAAAATAAAGGTATTTAATCTAAACTACACAAGACCAAAACAACAAAAATCCAACATACGCAGTTCAAGAATATGGTTGCAAAAAGAGTTCTTAAGGTTGCGATATAAATAATCCACAGTTGCATGAAAAGTTCACAGTTGCGTCACGTTTAGCCAACAGTACCTTTAAATGAGACAAAGTTCCAAAGCAGAAGCTGGTGCGGTGAAAAATAAGCGATGCGTTGCTCCTGAGACCATGGGGAGGCATTGGCGACAGCCCCGCTGCAGCAGCAGGCGTGTTGCGACGAATCTGGTCTGTATGGTGAGGAAGGCGATGACTTGTATGGATTCCGGTGCGTAGGTTCCGTAGGAAGTTTGTTCTCGCAAAGGCACGATGCGATGATCTGTAGGGGCTGCGACGATCTCCGGGGCGACAATGCGCAGACCAGCGGTGATCTTCCTCTCGCAGCTTCTTGATGCGATAGCTCTGCGACGACACTAGCAGGGGCGTGATGCGGTCCGCAAGCAAGCGGTGCAACGATCTCACCCAGTGACGACAGGCTCTGGGACAACACTCGCAGCAATGGTAATCTTCCCGCACTGGTCTGGTGTGTCCCGCAAACGAAGGATGCAATGACTTTCGCAGCGGCGACAGGCGCTGCGACGTTCTCGGCCTTCGTTGCCGTGGGAATTTCCTCGCACTGACGGGGATGCGCTCCGCAAGCGAGCGATGCGACAAAACTTGCAGAAAGTCTTTAAAAGCTTGGTTTCCAGCTTCCCAACACAGGTACAACTTCCAGAGGCACCACAACTAGCTCAAGCACTCTAGGAAGGACATAACTCTCTCAGTAGAGTTCAGCAAAGCTGGGGATGAAGTCCTTTTGTTCCTGGGACTTCAAAAACAGGGAGCCAGCTCTTCTCAGGCCCTTGGAGATTCCTTCATGCAAGGGAACACAGCACAAAGCAAAGTCCTTCCCCTGTCCTTGGCAGCAAAGCAACAGCAGGTCAGTCCAGCAGAGCAACAGCAGGACAGTCTTCCTTCTTCAGTTTCAGCTTTCTCCTTGGCAGAGGTACCTTCTTGATTCCAGGATGATCTCTTTTTTTGTAGTCAGGGGTCCTGTACTTATACCCCTAAAAGTCTTTGATCCCTTTTTGCAGGAGGGCTCTGAGCCTGGTCTGAAGCAGTTCTGGGTGTTCCTTGAGCACTTTGTTTTCCTGGCCTCTCCTTTCCTTTCAGAGAGAGGGGCAGGGTTGTCAGCCACCCAGCAGGAGGTGGAGCCAGCATTGTGGAAGGCAGGCACAGCCCTATTTAGACCCAGGTGCTATCCCCTCCCACCCCTCTAGATGCAGATGGAGATATTCAGCCCGGGGATGGCCCACTCAGACTCTGGGAGCCACCCAGCCCCTGTCACTCACAAACCAGACAGTCAATTCACAAACAGACCAAGGCACACAGAAATGTCAGACAAGAGAACAGCAACTTTCTAAAAGTGCTGTTCTCAAACACAGGATTTAAAAACAACCTTTCCTAAAAGATGTGTTATTAAATTCTGAGTTCACGGATACCAGACTTTTATGTCCTAGCTTGCTCCTATGGGAAGATATGCTGGTAACCACTGTAGCCAGCATTCCCAATGATATCCTATGGGGCAAGATAGCCTTAAAATAGTGAAAAACGAAAATAGCTGTAATTCACTACCAGAGCATGTCATCTGCACAAGTACATGCTCTACCTTTCACATACACTGCACCCTGCCCAAAGGGGGTACCTTGGGCCTTCCATAGGGGTGACCAATGTATACAGAAAGGGAAGGGTTATTCCTGGCCAGTGGGGACACTGATCAGGAGGACATGGCAGTTCACAGACTGCACACAGGCACTGCGGTGGCAGGCCTGAGACACCATTTTAGGGCTACTCATGTGGGTGGCACAATCAGTGCTGCAGGCCCACTAGTAGCATTTGCTATTACCAACCCTGGCACACTCAGTGCACTTGACTAGAGACTACTTGGTGACACAAATATGTCAATCGTGGATAACCAATCATAATAACAATTTACAGAGAGAGCATATGCATTTTTGCACTGATCACCAGTGGTAAAGTGCCCAGAGTCCTATTACCAACAACCACAGGTCAGGAAAAATAAGGGAGGAAGAAGCAAACAGTTTGGGCATAACACTGTAAAAAGGGCCAGGTCCAACATAACTCAGGATTGATGTACTCGCCGGTAAACTTCTGCATGTGGGTTTGTCCCCATATGTGTGCTTTTTTCAGTTAAATAAGTTTTTATTGAAGATTGAAAGTGGTAAATAATACAATTGTCAGGTAAGGTAGAATGTTTAAATGAAATACAAAGGTAACAATCATATTTTAGTCGAGGGATCCTGCCAAGAAATGTCTAGGGGTTTAGCAACAGTTTAAACAGCAATATGAACCATTCACATATTATCTATATTGTATCCCTTTTTTAGAAAAATACAGAGAGAAATAAGGAAGAGTTATAGGAAAGAAGAGAAAAGAGAAGAAAGAGATAGAGAAGAATGTATAAGATTTTAGAAAAATGATGAGTGTGAGGATAAAAAGGTAGTGAAAGGAAGCCAAAGTATATCAGATTACATTTTTTGTAATAATGAGGAACATGCAATAGTGGATATTCCATGTTCATCACAGATAGGAATCAACCATGTTAATAGAACTTTAAAAGCAAGTGCAATAAAATGATCAAATAGTACAGGTTGTGCGGAAAGGTTATTAAAATCATCAGATAAAGTCCCAAGAAAGAAATTTGAATAGATAAAGGAATATTACATGAAAAATCATTAGACATTTGGGCCAAATAGGTTTCCAAAATTGAGTTACTTTAGGACACTACTATAATAAATGAGTCAAACAGCCATCAGAGGAAAGACATGACCAATGTTAGGGGAATCAATTTTATGAAGAAGCTAAAGGAGTAATAACCCCTCTATTAAATATAAAATATAAAGGCTGAGTAATATTAGCAGCTTTAGAGGTGCTAAATATGTCATGCCACAAATAATTCCTTTGGTGAACTGATATGGAGAGGTCTGATTCCCATAATAGTTCAATAGTAGATGTATTCCTAATAATGATAGGAGAAGATAGAAGTGTATGCATGAAAGAGGCTTTAGGGATGGAATCATTGGAAATATTGTATAACGTTGTCAATGGAGGGAATGGGGTAGAATCAGATGAACAAATATCGGATAAAAAAATAGATCAAAGCACAGGTTATAATTTGTTGTATTGTTATAAGCGGGAGTCAGGTAGGTTGTATCGTTCTTGAAATTGCTCAAAGGTTATAAGGGAACTATGTGATATCAAGTAATGATAAAAAAATACCATTTTCTTTCCAGTGTTTGACATAAAATGATTTATGATGAAATTTTATGAATTTATTGTACTAAATTGAGGATGCAAGAAAAGATTGAAAAACATCAGACCCCTGGGTAAATATAGTGTATATCAAATGTAGGGAGCATTTTAAACTTGGGTTTATAGATATGAATGTACAGTTAGATATAAAAGCAACATCATAAAATGAAAATGAAAAACCATGTAATAAAGAACGTTCAAAATTAATCGATTGTGGTATAGGAAAGTCACAGTAATCATTGGTCAGAGCATAGAATTGTTGATTTAAAAAGGCAGTATGATATAGCTTAAAATTAGGGAAATGTACATCGCCTTCAGTATTTGGTTGAATTAGTTTGGATAAAGCAATATGGGCAGGTTTGTTATTCCAAAGAGATTTAGCACAAATAGAGAACATTTAGGACAAATATTAATTAGGAATTTTGAACGGTGATATAGATAGCATAAAAAGAACATGAGAAATAATCATATTTTTAATGGTGTCCATTCTACCACACCAAGATAAAACAAAGAGGAGACCAGGTAGAGAATAACATGTCAAGTTTAGGTTTTAGGGCATTAAAATTACGAGTGAGTGTAATTTTAGAGAGACACCATACAAAATTAATATTACCAAACATGTAACGATAGCAGGAATAATTAAATCTCAGTTTAAAAAAGTTTAATTTGTAGCCAGAAATAATAGAGTATAAATCAATCTCCTTCACAAATTAGACATATAAATCAGAATGGCATCTGCATAAGCAGAGAGCTTAATTTCTAGGGAGTTGGATTTAAAACCAGAAGTAAGGGAGTTACACATGATACGCTCAAGAAAGGGTTCCAAACAAGGCAGAAAAAGCAAAGGTGAAAGAGGACAACCCTGTCTAGTGCCTCTAGGCAACTGAAAGTGAGGAGGAAAATTACCATTATTTAAAACACAAGCATGTGGCTCGGTGTATAGCAAGTTGATAAAGGATATATATTTTGGGCCAAAACCAAACCACTGAAGAATAGTAAACATAAATTGTCAATTTATACAATCAAAACCTTTTTCAGCATCAAGTGAAAGAGCAGCAAAGGGAACTGGGTGATTCCTCCCAAGGGCAATGACATTAGAAAACATTCTAGCATTATTGGAGGCAAGTCTGCCCTTTACAAAACCAGACTGGTCAGAATTAACGAGAAGGGGGATAACAGTTTCCAGACAAAATGCCAGAATCTTTAACCAAAATGTTGCACACACAATTGATTATCGAAATTGGACAGTCATTTTTACAGAGGGTAGGGTCCTTGTCTGGTTTAGTTCTAATGATCATGAGGGCATCTCATAAGGGCATCCAAAAAGGAGCCACTTGCTTTAGAGTTAAGCGAGAAAAAGTTTAAAAGTTCAAGTAATTTAGGAGCAAAAATAGAGGAAAAGGAAGAAATGTTAGACTGAAAAACCATCTGGATCAGGAGCTTTGGCCTTTTTTAAAGACAATAGCACCAATAACGTCCTGAAGAGTAACATGTTTTTCAAGAGTTAAAAGAGTATCAGAAATGGAGGGGGGGTAGGAAGGTCATGAAAGAAAGTACCAATATCGCACTCAGAAGGACTAGTATCCTTTGTATGTAACAATTCATAATAAGGCCTAAAAGTATTGATAATATCGGCATCACAGCACAGTCTCTTATTACTATGTATTACTTTACTTTAATCAGTTCCTGTAAGTTAGATGAAGATTTGGAGATGAAATAGGTATATTCAATAATTTTAATATGTTGGAGAGTCGAAAGGTATTTGGAATTTAACTTTTTTTCTTTTTAGCAGTGAAGGCAATGGTAAAGGCCTTAAAGAAGCCTTAAAAACGTCACAGTTAAAATGGACTGAAGTATCTTTAGATTCATTAAAATGAAAAAACTCATTAAAAAAATGTAGTTGCTTCCAAAATAAAGGTTTGGTAAGATGGTAAGGAGTTATTAAATCGCCAATGACCCTGTTTAGAAATATTAAACGATAGGTCAAAACAGGACAAAACAGGGGCATGATCGGATATAAAAATAGAACCAATTTCTGATGATTAAATGGAATGGAGTAAGGATTTAAAACTAAAATATAACCAGTTCTAGACAGAGTTTGATGTTCATTTGAGAAAAATGTGAATTTATGTATATCCCGGTTACAGGTTTTCCATACATCAAAGAATGGGCGAGAGTCAATGGCAGATTGGAATGTTTTTGAGATTTATAAGATTTAAATTTGTGTTTAGATTTTTTGTCAGTAAACGTATCCAACCAATCATTATTATCACCAGCAACGATAATGTTGGGGTTAGAAAACGAAGATACCTTTAGATTAGCATT
This sequence comes from Lissotriton helveticus, assembly GCF_964261635.1. Lineage (NCBI taxonomy): Eukaryota > Metazoa > Chordata > Amphibia > Caudata > Salamandridae > Lissotriton > Lissotriton helveticus. Next base: position 862,402,164 of record NC_136070.1, on the reverse strand, counting down.
TTGCAAAAATTCTGAGTCAGATTTAACAGGGTATCGTCTACTCATATCACATTCAGTAGATAGGATCTAAATAGTCAATGATTTGTGGCAAAGAATGGCAACACCACATTTACAATTAACAGCCGTAGAAAAAATAGCCTGATCAACCCATTGACGTTGAAGTTTAAGTGATTCAACATCATTACAATGCATTTCCTGCAAAAAAGCAACATGTGCATTAAGTTTTGATGGGTGATAAAATACCGGCTGCTGCCTACTTCCACCACTGGCACCACTCACTTCTAAAACTGCTGCTGAAAGCTTGGACAATCAGCTGTCTTTATGGCAAGGAGAGGATGTGGCGCACCAGCCAGAGCTCCCTACTCAGGAGCTAGGGGTCTGGGTTTTTGTCTCAGCGTTTGGGCAAAATACTGTGATTCTGGGCAAATCACGTAATCTCCCTGTGCCCATGAACAGTGCCTGGATACCCTCACGGGTGATAAGTTGTGCTATATAAATCTAAAAACGTTGTGAACACCACCATCTCCTTCTTCAAGCATCATTGAGGGCCACGGTTCCCCCAGATCAGTTAATACAAAGGGTCAAATACTGCATTCTACAGCACAATCTTCACTTACATTTGCTAAAAAGCTACATAGACTGAAAGAGCACCTATGAAATATACCAATGACCAGCCAACAAATAAAAAAGGTACACGCTCCACCAAGTCCACACAAGAGCAACAGAACAGAAACAGGGCCAATTTAGGATTTGTGGGGCCCCGGGAAGAATAGTATGAGTATGAGTATGAAAAAGGCTTTATTTCAATAGAAACATATCTTAAAAGCATAAGCATATAACAGTACTTTAACATCATAAAAGAAATCGATTTTCCATTAACATGGACATTGAGGTGCCTACTTCTTACAATTTTTCTTAAAAGTACACGTATTACATCAAAGATAAAACACAGAATAGAAAAAATAGTGCTACTCTCACAGAGATATAAAATCAGAAATTAAATATTTTCTGTTAGCCTTTTCGATCTAATGGACCAAGCCCATCTCAGAAACTTTGACAAACCACATACATACAATAATCGAGTGTCTGATTTCAAAATGCGCAGCGCTACAGAATGGTGTCTAGTACCCATTTCTCTACATAATGTTTAGGCCAACAATTCCTCGGTGATTTGTATGCCGGACATGCGAACAGGATATGTGCCATTGACTCTATTCTAGACTCACAGCTTGGGCAAAAAGGGGATGTTTGAAAAGGGGCTTTCCAACGGGCAGTCAATTCGCGTGTTGGTAATATACCAACCCTAAATTTTAAATACAGAGCCCTATCAGATGGCTTCTGTTGGATATCAAGATAGGGTTCACAGAACGTAACGTCCTTAATCCTCAAGAAGTCATCGGTAATTCTGCCCAATTTGGAATCAGAGTTGTGTTTGCTAGATACCCAACTCCAATAAAGTTTCTTCAATACTGCTTTTGGCGTGGCAGATCTATTTTCCCATGCATCATTGAGGCCCAAATCGCAAAGCAAGGATTTGACATATTTGAGCCACTTAATTTTGTGCCAACCTGTCATGGACATTATTTCCGACAGGCCCTCCGCATACTTTGCTAGCTCCGGCACTCGCCACAGCCGAGCCCATAGTAAGAGCGGTCAGACTTTTGCCAAATCGTTAATCGAGTGACACCCCAGTTCAAGTAACAGTGGGATCGCAGGGGTGCTTTGGGGGAGTACCATTATATCTTTGAGGAATTTATTTACCAATCTTTTCAACTGCTCAATATTGCTTGTGCCCCACAATTCGGCTCCATATAGGGCAGAGCTTACTCCTCTTGCCTTGTATATTTCTATAACCGGAGCAAATAAATGAAGAACGTTGTTCCTTGAGGATGGCCCCCACTACCCTTTTATGGCATAAGAGCATTTTCTGTATGTGAGGGTTCCACTGCATGGAATCGGTGATACGTATTCCAAGATAATCAAATACGGTAACCCTTTCCAAAGATACAAGGTTCATGACTGGGGGCCTGCCCAACTTTTTGGGTGGATTCAGTACCAAGTATTTGGTCTTATCTATGTTTATTACAAGGCCTCTCAGGATACTGAAGGACTAGAAGCCATCTAGGAGGCTCTGGAGGCCCACAAGGGACTTGGAAATGAGGAGGGTATCATCAGCGAATAGGAGAGTTGGAATTTGCTCGCCCGCCAGGGATGGTGCATCAGATGGACTTTTCAGTAGGTGCTCCACCACACCGGTCACGTAAAGTGAGAACAGTGTGGGAACAAGAACACATCCCTGGCGGACGCCCCTATTCACTGGAATTCTATTAGTCTTCTGTCCCTGTGGGCCCCACCTCACTTGAGCAAAGTTACCCTCATGGAGCCCCACTAGTATTGACAGGATGTTCGAGGAAATCCCCATTTCAGACAACACTCCCCATAAACGTTCCCGAGGGACCAGGTCGAAGGCAGTCTTTAGATCAATAAACGCAAGGTAAAGACTGCCTTTTCCCAGAACAACTACTTTCCAATAAATATGTAGCAATCTAAATGCCTGCTCTATAGTCCCAGTGCTGGCCCTAAATCCCGCTTGGTAGTCCGAGAGGATCTTATTTTCGTTAGCCCATTGCAAAATTCTCTCAAGTACCACCTTCCAGACGACCTTCTGGGTGGAGTCGATCAGACTTATTGGTCGGTAGTTGGCAGGGTCGCCCCTATGCCCCTTTTTGAAGATTGGGACGACCTCTGACCCCTTCCACGACTCAGGGATTATAGCGCCGTTATCCATGGAGTTAATTAAGATGGAAATAAGCTTTCCCCATTTGGGCAGGTCGGAACGTAGAAGGTCTCCGGGAATGCTATCAGGTCCTGCTGCTTTATGTGGCACAATACAAAGTCAAAGTCAAAAAGTACTTTATTCGGTTAAAAAAAAGTAACCATAAAAGCAACAGAAAGTCACATTTCATTTACAGTTCTGAATGGTACAGCAGTAGAAGGTAAATATTAATATAATACATAGTATTTACACTGTTACAGTTCGTTTAAACAAATTGATTTCCTAGATTTAAAAACCTGTTTAAAATACTCAGATAACGAGGCAACAGAAAAAACATTGTCCATTTTTTGCAATTCTAAATACGCTGGGCGACATCTGTACAAATTCATCTCCTTTAAAATAGGGACGATCAGTTTTCTACGGGGCAATGTGTAAAATTTACAGAAAAATAAAACATGAATGTTAGATTGTGGAGATTTTTCATCACAGGGGCATACAGGCAATTCCTTGGACCACGAGTTCATTTCAGGGAAAGTAAATAATCTAAAAACAATGTTAACTCTAAAACGTGTTAAAAAGAATCTATCATAATTGGGCATATGTAAACTTAGGTATGGCTGTAGTTTGTCACTTGTTAAAATTAGCTGGTGAGAAGTGACCGAGTTTTTCTTAGATTCTTCAAGCTGTCTTTTGTCTCTGAGGCAGTCCATACAGAGTTTTTTCAGTGCTTTTCTGGGGATATGTATCATGGAAGACGGGTCGTCATAATATTGCGAACGGTCTATTTCATTCAGAAATGTTTTAATGTAGTTTAGCCATTCGACTCCATTTACTCTCCCCAGTTTTAAAACATCCTGTAATATAGCACGATTTAATACACATTCGTTCACAGTCCAGACTCTATGCCATAAGAGGATGGGTTGCACTCTAATTGTGTCCGTGATATAAGGCAGCCCCAACTCATCATGGCGAATAGAAGTCGCTGTACTCTCTGGTAATGATAAAATATTCCTTAAGAATTTATTTTGAACAGTTTGAAGTGCCTTTGTATTAGAATAACCCCAGAGACCAGCTCCATACAATGCCACAGATATACACGTTGCGTTATAAACAGTTAAAATTTCCCTGATTGGTTTCATTCCCAATTTACGTGTAAAACTCTTTAGTGCCATAATTGTCTTGGAAAACAAGAGCATTCGTGCCTTCACCGCACTTGCCCAGGAACCAGTTTCATGGAACAAGATATCGAGATAGGGGAAGGTAGATGTTCTTTCTAAGGGGGCGTTATTTATATACATCGATTTCATTTGTTTTTTAATGCGAGTGCCACAATTCATAGAGAAAGTCTTACTGCAATTTATTTTTAAGTCAAGGTTGAGCATAAACTGATTAAAAGATGTTATCATTTTTTGTAGGGCCATGGGGGTGCGAGCCATTAAAACTGCATCATCTGCGTACAAGAGTGCAGGGATGAATCTCTTACCAATCTTAGGCATGTCCCTACACTCTTGAAGCAGATGACTCTCCAGGCCATTTATGTAGATAAGGAATAAGAAGGGCGCCAGGACACACCCCTGGCGCACTCCACGCCCTATTCCAAAAGACCTACTACATTCCCCCCCTTTGCCGAAACGCACAACAGCCGTTGCTCCGGAGTATAACTCCCTTAAAAATTGGATTATCGACTTTTCCACGCCCAGCCGTGACATCAAATCCCATAATTTGTGGTGGGACACGCAATCGAAAGCCGATGTAAGATCAACAAATGTAAAATACAAACGCTCTCTTTTTATCACAGTGTATTTCTGCTGGATCAAAAACAAATTTAGACCCTGCTCTGTTGTTCCTATACCCTTTTGAAATCCAAATTGTAAATCGCTAATTGCCCCAACCTCCTCCGCCCAGTTTTGTAGTTTAGCTAAAATCACTCTGCCAAGGATCTTTATTGATGAATCCAATAGGGATATTGGCCTATAGCAGGCACAGTCTTGTTTGTTTCCCTTCTTATAAATAGGTACGATAATAGATGTAAACCAGGAAGGAGTCAGTCCCCTTATAAGAGCTGCATTAAAAAGTTGTACAAGTATCGGGCCCCATAATTCAATATTTGACTTGTACAAATCTGCCGGAATTCCATCTGGGCCGGCCGCCTTACTACCCTTTGTAGCTCCCAGACTTACAAGGATCTCCGGTAATGTTACCTTCAGTTCATTTACCTCCTCCACTAATTCGCCTTCTATATTTAGATCTATTTTTTCCGCCTCATCTACTGGCATATACAGGGTGGAAAAATGCGCGACCCAATCATCCTCATTAATAGCAATTTCCATCCGTGCTTTAGTATTTTCATATGGAAGGGGGGCGTTTACCACCCTCCAGAAGGCAGACATATCTTTTGTTTGTGAGGCTGTACAAAGTTCTTCCCATACTCCTTTTTTAATGGCATTGCTTCTATCTTTTAGAGCCTGGTTATAACCTTTCCTTAAAATTCTTATCTGTGTAATATCACGTGGATCCTTATGTATTGCATGCTTGAGTTCTGTTAGGGCCTTAGTACAGGACCATCTTGTACCCTTCTTTAATCCATTTTTTGACACTAATTTCAGATTCTCTTTGATAGTGGATGCAATAGTGCTAAAATTGGCTATTATACTATCACTATCAGAATCTTCGTCTAAGCAGATTTTAAAATTATCGGGGCAACTAATTACCAATTTTTTAAGAAAGTCTTCTGGTACCACCTTACTCCACTTGAGCGTATACCCATTTTGCCTCCCTAATATAACATCTGGGGCAACCTGTACTGGATCATTATGACAGGATAAAAAAAGGTTCTCAATCTCAAGTATTTGCGGTAGGTGGTCACTCAATGGTGCATCGAAAATTTTAAAAGTAGCTAACTTATGACCATAACCATTTGAACAAAGGCTAAAGTCTATGGTAGTGGATGCACCCCTCCCAATAAAGGTTGCTTGAAAAGGTACTGGTTGCTGGATCATTTCGTTGACAAAACCCAAATCAAAATCAAACAATAGTTCATTCAATAAGTCCCCGGTCTCTGTGTGTTTAAAATGTGGTAAATTAACGTCTTGCTCCAACATTAAACCACAAATGCCTTTACATCCTTTTGTGCATAATGGACAATTAAAATCACCCCCCCATAAAATCATTACCTCCTTTCCACTGTTATCTAGCTCACGCTGCAAATCATTGGCTAACATTTTCAAGATGTTTCGTGACATATTACCTGGAATGTTATTATAGAAGTTTATAACTACAAAACACAGTCCAGTTTTAGTATCTATTACTAATTTATGGTAGAAATCACACTTAGAATAAAAGCGTACCCTCTCATACCCTAAACCATTCGAGAGGTACGTAATCAGGCCACCCTTCGGTCTTCCAAATGTAACACCTATTGCTGGAGTACAAAACGTTTTATAACCATTTAAATGTATCTGGTCTGTAGTCCAGGTTTCCTGGAGAGCCATAATGTCCATATCTTTTGTGACAGTCTCCCAGGATGGATTAATAATTTTTGTTTTTAGTCCTGCCACGTTCCAGAACATTAAGGTACATATATCATTGTTTCGGTCCATGCTACCAATAGTCCTGGTATCTACTCCATTGGATTTTTTAGTCTCGTTCTCCAAGATGTTGGTCGCGTTTAATGTATCATTAACAATTAATACGTTTTTTCCGTTTTCCTGCCTTGTACTCGTAACAGATGGTAAGATGTTCCCAGCGCTATCCAATGGCTTACCTAGGGTGGATAAAAACGTGGAAGATTCTAGTGCCTGATTGTCTAACTGTCAATCTACTGCCTCCAATTCGCTAAATCGATTGAAGCAGGGGATGGAAAACGGAGCATGTTGTGGATCCCTCCATTCTGCATGTCGATATTGATTTGGATAGTTTATTCCCCCTCTCCTTCGTTGAATTGTAGACCATCCTTCATTTACCCCTTCCCCCATGTATTATATGCTGGATCATGACGCGTTTCGTGACCCCACCCTCCCCGAGGATGATTAGGGCCCCTCATCCAACTCCATCTATTATCTGTGGGCTGTGCTGGCATATAGAAAAAAGAGAGTGGTCTTGCCACAATTGTTGCTCCATTATTTCTCTTAGCCCTTTGACAAATATGATCCACTGATCTGGGGTCGTCAAATGTTACCACCACACAGTCTCCTTGTAGTCTCTTTGTAGTTTTCCCCACCCAGGGGACCCGTTGTACCATTAAAATGTTACTGGTTATATTCGGTGGGAGGGGGTGATTAGAAATTAACCAGTGGAACACTTTATTTTTAAGTACCCAAAATGATTCTGTAACCTGGGCAGCTAATTCTGGGACCCCAGTTAAAATTACTACGTAAGGGCAAGCGTCTGGTGGTAGATTGATCCCTCTACGTTTTTCCATTCTATCTTGGATCGGTTTTTCAGTAGTATTGATAGCGGTATCTGATTTATTTTTATTCACCACAGTATGTGGAATAGATTTAATTGGATTTTTACTTGTCACAGAAGGGCAAGCTTTTAACAAAGGAGTATTAAGTGCAGGTTTAGTGACTTCAGCTAAAGATGTGTTTGTTATTTGTAACTTATTTGGAGGAAGGGTTGGCTGTACTAATTTTTTAGCCTGAGTCGGGCGCAGGGCTTCTATATCCTTATGGATAGCTTTTAGTTTTGTTTCTATTGCCTGAAGCTTGTTTTCCAAGGGACACAGCAAAGATTTGATAAGGGTTTTTAATGTCAATATGAATGGATCTTCCCTATCTATATTAGGATCTTCCCTATCTATAATAGTGGCTGTACTATTGGGTGTGGAGCTATTATTAAAGATATCCGCCAAGGTGTCATCTAGGGTAGAGTCGATAATGGTCAAAGGCATTGTTAGAGGACCAACTACTTCTTCCCTAGTGTCCTCTCCAATAGCTCCCCTTGCTTGCTCTATACTATTTATGGGTCCCGATTTATGTACAGGTGTCACATTTTTCTTTTTATGGATAGCAATATTTTTAGGATGCCTATTTTTAGGGATAGCTCCCTCCCTTTTCCCTTGTTGCTCAATGTTACTCGTTTCCACCTGGGGATCTATTTGTGAGGAAATCAAAATATTCCCAGATGGTGCCAAATGCTGTGAGTCTGGGGAACAAGAGTCCCGGAGTTCTAGCTGGGTGATCATGTTATTATGGACCTCTACCAGTATCTGCTCAGAGGTGGTCCGGCCCACGACGTTCTCAGGGCTGCGGGCCTCAGCAATATGGCCCATAGAGGACCTCTTCGCAAATGCTAGATCCTGGGACACCCTCCTCTCCATTAGGACAATTCCCTGGTCAATCAATGTATTTGTGCGTATGATGAAATCATCGAGGGTCCCAATCAACTTTGCCCCTCCAGCAGCAGCCTTACTTCTAGTTTCACTAGGCATAGTATGGCGTGTAATAGATCAGGAATAATACCTCTATGGACAGGCTCAAAATAAAAGGAATGTCATATGAAGGGGATTAAATAAATCGAAAATCGAAGCCTACCGGTCCAGGAGAAAGCCAGCAAAAAGGTCAGAGTTTCGGGCCCAGCCTAAGACGGCCCGCCCTCTGCCCGGGCTCAGCCAGGCACAATCCCGCGCGCGATCCCGCGATGCGGGGAGTGCGCGCAATTTCAAGCGCCTCCGGTGGTGGGAAATGACGCTGGCGGCTCCAGCCGCAATGCCCCCAGGGAGTTGTGGTTCCCCTCGCTACAGCCGCTAAGATGGTGCGCAGTGGCGAGGGAACCAGCGGGAGTGATGGTAGGCTCTCCTGAGTCTACGTCAGCGGGACCACGGGCTCCTGATTCCTGCCCCAAAAGCACGGTCAATGAACTTCCACCCGCTCCACCAGGAGTGCGCGCAATTTCAAGCGCCTCCGGTGGCGGGAAATGACGCTGGCGGCTCCAGCCGCAATGCCCCCAGGGAGTTGTGGTTCCCCTCGCTACAGCCGCTAAGATGGTGCGCGGCGGCGAGGGAACCAGCGGGAGTGATGGCAGGCTCTCCTGAGTCTACGTCAGCGGGACCACGGGCTCCTGATTCCTGCCCCAACAGCACGGTCAATGAACTTCCACCCGCTCCACCGGGAGTGCGCGCAATTTCAAGCGCCTCCGGTGGCGGGAAATGACGCTGGCGGCTCCAGCCGCAATGCCCCCAGGGAGTTGTGGTTCCCCTCGCTACAGCCGCTAAGATGGTGCGCGGTGGCGAGGGAACCAGCGGGAGTGATGGTAGGCTCTCCTGAGTCTACGTCAGCGGGACCACGGGCTCCTGATTCCTGCCCCAACAGCACGGTCAATGAACTTCCACCCGCTCCACCGGGAGTGCGCGCAATTTCAAGCGCCTCCGGTGGCGGGAAATGACGCTGGCGGCTCCAGCCGCAATGCCCCCAGGGAGTTGTGGTTCCCCTCGCTACAGCCGCTAAGATGGTGCGCGGCGGCGAGGGAACCAGCGGGAGTGACGTAGGCTCTCCTGACTCTACGTCAGCGGGACCACGGGCTCCTGATTCCTGCCCCAACAGCACGGTCAATGAACTTCCACCCGCTCCACCGGGAGTGCGCGCAATTTCAAGCGCCTCCGGTGGCGGGAAATGGCGCTGGCGGCTCCAGCCGCAATGCCCCCAGGGAGTTGTGGTTCCCCTCGCTACAGCCGCTAAGATGGTGCGCGGCGGTGAGGGAACCAGCGAGAGTGATGGTAGGCTCTCCTGAGTCTACGTCAGCGGGACCACGGGCTCCTGATTCCTGCCCCAACAGCACGGTCAATGAACTTCCACCCGCTCCACCAGGAGTGCGCGCAATTTCAAGCGCCTCCGGTGGCGGGAAATGACGCTGGCGGCTCCAGCCGCAATGCCCCCAGGGAGTTATGGTTCCCCTCGCTACAGCCGCTAAGATGGTGCGCGGCGGCGAGGGAACCAGCGGGAGTGATGGTAGGCTCTCCTGAGTCTACGTCAGCGGGACCACCGGCTCCTGATTCCTGCCCCAACAGCACAATACACTTAATCGCATACTCCACTTCTTTCTGTGTGTAAGGGTAGTTATTAGATTCCCAAAGAGTTGCCGAGAAACTTTGAGAAATTAGCTCATTTGAGCCACCCTGTGGGAACGAGTACAGTTTTGAGAAGTGGTCGAACCACGTTTGGTTTGCCATATTACACGTTATAAGATAGTTTGTGGGACTATTCTTAGATCTTATTATACTCCAGAAGCGGCCAGCATTTCGCCCAGTGCTGGCCTCCTTGAGTGCTTCCCAGTAGTGGTCCTCCCACTCTTTTTTTGCTTCTAAAACAGTCCGTTTATACTCTTTCCTGGCCAGCTGGATCAGTACTTGGGACTTGCACTTAACTGTCTTGATTAATGCAGATTTCTTATGGCGGTATTTTGTTGTGTACCAGCCCTCTTTGCCATTTGGCTTACGGGGCTCTTTCTGTGTCACACCCATGTTTTGAACTAAAAAAAGGTTGCCCAATGCTTTAATGGTGTCTTGAAATATTACCGACACCCTAGATGGATCAGATCGATCTGCAAGGGTTATATCCAACTTGGTCTCTGCTGCTAGCAAGAGAGCCCCAATACTCTTGGCTTTCGCCTCATCCAGAGCAACTTTGCACCATTTCAGGCGCCTTCGACAATTGGATGGGCGAACTTCTAAAGTTGACATTGTTTCGGTTGGTACTACAGGACCATGCACACACGGCCACAAAGAATGTAAACTCAAAGAGAGTAGATTTTGGTCGCTATCAGTAGTTGATTGAACTTCCATATCCTGCATAAAGCGACAAAGCTTAAAGTCAAGGAGAATGCAGTCAAATCTTATGGAATGATTGACCCTGTTATACATGTGGGCCCCAGTTGGATCTGAGACTGCTCTTAAGCCAAACTCCATGACTAATGTATTCAACTGTATAACCCGTTGCGACAACCTCTTTATTGGTTGGATTGCAAGTGTAGGAATACCCCTCCTAGCATCATCCTCGGCAACATCTAAGATGTCCTCTGCCGCAAGGGGCTCAAATGTACAATTAAAGTCCCTGGCAATCACACGTGCGTATTATAATAGCAGTGCCTGAGTTCATTTTCCAGGAGAGTAACTATGGGTGATGGAGCGCCACCTTTAGTGCCTCGGGCATGAATGTTAAATATTTCCATTGTTCTCCCTCTCTGTGCTCCACTATGGAGATCCTTAAGATGTCAGGGGAATTGCATTGCATTTGCTTAATGGTACATCCCAAAGAGACACTAACCCATATTAGGAGCCCACCTGAATTGCGGCCTCTTCCTGTGATGGGGGATACTGCCGGCAAGAAAAAGGTGGTATAGCCGACTTTATAGTGGGGCACCAGGCTCCAAGTCTCCTGGAAAATACAGATTGTATGAGACTCAACCAAAATATTCCACTCTGGGAGATCTAATTTCTTGGAAATGCCAGCTATATTCCAACTCAGAATCTTTATAGGAGGATCAGTTACGGCTAAGACCGGGGGTATATTTGTTGGTGTTAGATATGTACTATCTTGCAACCCAGCAGGGTCTGTTGTAGGATACAACAGGATAATGGCCTGCGAGATAGGAGTATTTCCCAGCCTAATGGATTGATCTGGCAGGGTCGGACTAATTCCATGGAAATCATCGCAAATGGCCTGAATGCCGTTTATTCCGAGCCCGATTGAAGTCTCCTGTGGTCTTCCTTCTCTCTCAGGGCTCCCACAGTTATTCTGAGTAGTTGATAGTTCTTGCCTGACCTGCTTGTGGAACTAGCAGGTTTGGATAGGGGAACATTATCAAAAGTTCGAGAAGTTCGAGAAGTCCCTTGCTGATCTACAAGCTTTCTACTGCCTGCAGACCAGGGCCTATCAATGGCATTTAGTGACAAATTATGGGCACGGTAGTCACCGTGTCAATATCCAGAATCCAACCCGTAAAAGTCAGGGATTCTACGGAGGGCTGGTGCTATGTGGGTGCGATAGTTGTTACAAATAGACCCACCGTGTCCCCCCCCCCCCAGAATGGGTACCAGGGATTCTGCGTGTGCTGCGAGTATGTAGATTGCAAGTGGAAGTGGTTCAGATTGAAAGTGCCAATTCCACAACAATCCAGGACAAACTGTTGAATACATATGAACCTCACAACACAGGCGTCCCTAAAATTTACAAGAATACAGTCCCCAGAGATATCCCTAACCCTGTTGCCAACCCAATTTACCCTTCTTACAAAAAGGACTTGACCATCAACATGGCTCGGGAGCGGTCTGTTCTTATTCAACCAGTAAGTGGTTTTATTTTTAAGTTCATGATAGGATTCTGATTTACCAGCCTTTAGCTGTGGGGCTCCAGTTATCACCAATACATAGGGAAAACATTCGGGGGGCGGGTTGATATGGATTGGATTTTGGTTGTCTGACATTGCCACACTAGACTTTTCTTTTAATATAAGATGGTCGCTACAATGCCTGGCTGTTTTGCTTCGGTTGTTATCTGCCTCCTGGCCCTGGGTGGATGCGCCTCGGGGCGGTTCTTTTATCTCTATAGCCAAGGTTGGAGTCGTACATTTTCTATCAGACTGGGCAATAAGGGTTGCAGTATGTATAGCTACAGGGTTCATTCCGGGCAGAGACACTGAAGTCGCTGCAATATTTGCGGATTCCAACACAGGTACAACTGTGGAATCTGCCAGAGGATTTTGTCTCGGTTCAGAATCACCCTGGCTATTTCTAGAATGTAATTTGATTAGAGTCTTGGTGGAAAAGAAATTGTCGAGTGTGGCTTGTTCAAATCTGTCCAACCTATCCGACAATACTTTTATCCTTTCAAGTATCAGAAGTATAAGTGATTTCGCAATTTGCTCTATTTGGGCAATAAGAGGAGTCTGGGGTATGGAACCTATAGAAGAAAGAGGCTTTAGACAAGGGGTTACCGACTCAGATAGGTTACCAGAAATCGGGCTACCGGCAAGTGGGTCAACTCTTGGTGGTAGAGATGTAGATATTGCTGACCTCCCCGGGCCGATTGTTTTTTCGCTTTCATTATGTGTTTTTGTTTTAGATTTCTTGGGAATTTTGAGGGGACCCCCCTTCTGGCCCCTACCAACTCTTTTTCTTTTGGTGGGAGCTAGTTTAGGCCCTGTGGTGGTCACAGACTCAGACTGTACTAAAGTACCCTGGGGGGCATTATATTACTGGTGCATGCGTGTTCCCTGCTTGAGGTGACCGTCTGCGATAGAATCAAGGGGTCCATCTGAGATGTATGTCCTTGCAGAACTGGACCTCTCAAAATTCTCCCCTGTGCTACATGAACTAATCGATACATTGCTGAGTAAGACGCCTTCAGAGCGCTCGTCAATGTTAGCAGGGGAAACAGCCAACGATAGTGGCCCCAAAGACAAATGCTTAAGGTTCAGTGGTTCAATAGAAAGGCCCCGCTCAGTAATGGCAATTTCTTTTTCAAGTACCGAATATGCTCGGGTAATGAACTGATCTCGCGTGCCACTAACACAGCCCCCCCCACCTTCCTGCCCTTTCCTGATCGTGTAGACATTGGCATGTAAGATACTCTTGTAGTGTGTTGATACAACAAGCTCTATATTACATTAGTAGTGGAATAGCAATACACTTTGCACAGTACCTCACAAATACTAGAACGGTGGCAGGGAGGTTAGAGAACTGGCCCTGCCCAGCCTCCTCCGGCCTCTGATGGCCACAGACGGCCCGCCCTTTGCCGGGGTTAACCCGGCTACGCCCGCGACGCAGGAACTTTGCACCCCTTATGATGCGCCGCCTGCCGCCAAATCCTGTGGTGGGCGGGGTCAGCCGCGGTGAGCACTGGAAGGAGTGGTCTCCCCCCTCGGTGGCCGCGCATGGGTGGTGGAGAGCAGCGGCGGCGGGGGAGACCGGGAAGGGATTGCAGGCAGTAGGCGAGAGGTCCCAGGTGAGCAGGGCGGAGAAAGGCAAAAGTCTGAGTAAGCTACAGGGAGCACCCGCTCCACAGCAGCTCTGCGCCCCTTATGATGCGCCGCCTGGCGCCAAATCCTGTGGTGGGCAGGGTCAGCCGCGGTGACACCGGATGGTGTGGTCTCCCCCCTCGGCGGCCGAGCACGGGTGGTGGAGTGCAGCAGCGGCGGGGTAGACCGGGAAGAGATTGCAGGCGGTAGGCGAGAGGTCCCAGGTGAGCAGGGCGGAGAAAGGCAAAAGTCTGTGTAACCTACAGGGAGCACCCGCCCCACAGCAGCTCTGCGCCCCTTATGGTGCGCCGCCTGGTGCCAAATCCTGTGGTGGGTGGGGTCAGCTGCGGTGAGCACTGGATGGTGTGGTCTCCCCCCTCGGCGACAGCGCACGAGTGGTGGAGTGCAGCGGCGGTGGGGGAGACCGGGAAGAGATTGCAGGCGGTAGGCGAGCGGTCCCAGGTGAGCAAGGCGGAGAAAGACAAAAGTCCGTGTAAGCTACAGGGAGCACCCCAGGAAGAATAGGAACATGCCAGGCAACAGATGATTTGCATAAGATGTAACTTCACAGGAAGTGACATCACAATAAGTAACATCAATTGACCTTTAATTATCTGGCATCGTTGAAGCCACTTTGGAAGAAGCTACTTACTTAAATTGTTTCTCAGTAAAATGGTTATACATATAATTAAAAGCCTAATAAAATACAAATAGATTTTAAACCTCTATTAAGTGGGAATACATCAAATTAAATAAACTAGGTAGAAAAGCTATGTTTACATCTCTCCGAAATTGATACAATTACTCCGATGTTTACCCATTTTTTCCACATTAGTGCATGAGTTGGGATAGTGTAACTTGTAGTGTGGCATGTATGGTTCTAGTTTCTTGAACAGTTAGTGACAAATGATGCACTTATAAACACACTGGGGTAGATGAATTGGCGTAAACCTACTAGGCCTTCAAAATACATTTACAATATATTTGAACTTCCTCACCTCTCCCTTTCCTTAAGACATTTTGCAAAATTGCAGCAAATGATGTAGTTTAAGCACATTTCTTTAGTTATTGTTCTAGTGAATGGTAAAAATGAAAATGATACGCTTACAGGCATTCTGGCACTAAGGGATTTCCAAAGGAGATGTTCAGACTGTACTAATGTGGAGAAATTACAGTTTTAAGCATTTTCCAAAAGAATGGAGTTAACTAGTAGCTCAAGACGGAGAGTTCAAATTCTGAACAACAAAAAGGTTGAAGGATCTACCTTCAATCAAGGCCATCTAAATTTTAGAAAGGTACAGAAATTTGCTTGGCACAGAGTATAGGGTTCTGGAATGAACGTAAAGAGTGTTGTGGAAAGAAAGAATCTATTTAAACAGTGCACATTGACAACTGGACTGTGCCTTGCCGATAGAGAGTTTCAAATCAAAAACCCACTATACTGCAGAAAGGTGAGCGAATGCGACATAGCAACGCAGCAGTCTCTGATATGCAGCCTAGCACTGTTTAGAATGATTTGAAGGATACTAAAAGTAAAAAGGCAGAAATCCCAAGACAGAGGGCATATTAATTTTGTAGTGAGAAAATAATTGACAGTACATCAGCCTCATGGCAGTGCGAGGGGAGAAAGGGGATGATGTTGTGGTACTTATGGATGTAGTAAAAGCAAATGGATAAAACAAGGTTAATCTGTTCTGAAAAAAAGAGAAGATGCTGGAAAATGAATGAAAGGTATTTTGCTAACTTCACCAATGTGGGTGATTGACCCAACTCCACATGACACCAAAGAGAACACAATATGGTATGAGATCCTTTAAAAATGAGGACCCTTGATTTGGCATTATAACATTTTAATGAATTTGTCTTCATTCACAAATCAAAAAACACTACAGAGAGACAAGGGTCTAAGGGATATTTTAAGACCTGCCCAGATTTATATCCCCTAACTGTCAATTACAATACTATACAAAAACCAGGGGTCTAATATAAAGCCAAGTGAATGGGCTAAGGAAGGCCAAGACTGTTGTCAAAATCAATCAGGACATAAGTTCATATCAAGCCTATGGATAGAGGTACAAGGATAAACACAAAACCGAGATACAAGTGATTGTTGATGAGACTCAAGAAATCTAGTTAATGGATTCCCATCAAAAGTCATGTGAAGATCAATAATCTCATTTGGCCATCCAGGAAATTGGGATGATCTGTCTCTTGATCATTGAGACCATTTCCATGCCCAACGTGCAAAAATTCAATGGGTCAAGCCCACAATCACTGTGCTGACCGTGAGAAAAATAGAGTCTTATGGGAACTAGTGCAGTGCAAAAAGGAAAAGAAGTGGTGAAGAAAATAGGGTGAGGAGACAAAAGAAAAGACCTTTGATTGAATTATTGTCTCATCCCCTGATTAAAATCAAGAACAGTCCATTGATTTTGCAGTGCTGTCTAGTAGTAATATTGGTTTATAATTTTTAGGTGTGGCCTTATCACCCTTTTTATAAATTGGGATGATGACTGGCTTTTTCCAAGAGGAAGGGACACCTGTTTTAGCTACAATATTGGAAACATTGATGAAGATCGCGGCCCATAACTCTTGGTTAGTTAAAAATAAATGTGTTGGCACCCCATCAGGGCCAGGTGCTCTGGATGTACTACATTGGTTCAGAGCAGTTTTCATTTCATCAAGATAAAGACATAGATTGACTTCAGATGGAAACTCCAAGGACCTTAATGACAATGGGACACCTTCCCAGGGAGCCCATAAACCTTTTCAAAGTGGGCCACCCAAGCCTCCTCGGTGATATATACATCAGTAGTGATCTCCAAGTCCTCGTTATGAAATGGAGCATTAATTTTAAGCCAAACATCCCTGCTGTTCCTTAGGACTGACACCTCTTTGAGTTTTTCCCAGGCTTCCTCCTTCAGTGCCCTCATCCTATTATCTCTTGCTGCTTTATACACAAGACATAGCAGTTTTAATAAGGTGTCCCTTCCTGTACATAAACAAATCTCTAAAAAAATGCCATTTTGTCAGTTTCATATGTGCTGCATGAAGCAGCACACATGAAAGTGACAGAATGGCATTTTAGGATTGCTGATGTGCAGGAAGGGACACCTTCCTATACATAAACAATCCTCCCCTGCACGCAGACACCCTTGAACTATGGTGCAAGGGTGCCTGCATTGACGCTAAGTCCCTAAACTTGATTCAGAAAAGGGGGTGGTGATGAACAGAGTGTCTGAATTAAGCAGACCACTCTTACCCAGTCCAAAGATCAGGGCTTGATCCATCACCGTTTTTTAGCTCACTGCACCATCCCAGCTCAGAACCTGGCTATATGCAAATTAGTCTGTTCCTGTCCCAGTGCATGATGGGAACAGGGCAAACCAAACTACCAAGCCAATTCTTATACTGGGAAGGAAACAAGCTTCCGGGGACCGGTTTCTGGCATTTCAGCCGTCGTCGGCCCGGCTTGCTTGAATCCTGATGGTGCAATTAGCAAGGGACTCACATCTGAGTATACCCTTCCACGCTTATGGTGGACAAAATGATTCAGAAAAGGGGGTGGTGATGAACAGAGTGTCTGAATTAAGCAGACCACTCTTACCCAGTCCAAAGATCAGGGCTTGATCCATCACCATTTTTTAGCTCACTGCACCATCCCAGCTCAGAACCTGGCTCTATGCAAATTATTCTGTTCCTGTCCCAGCGCATGATGGGAACAGGGCAAACCAAACTACCAAGCCAATTCTTACACTGGGAAGGAAACAAGCTTCCGGGGACCGGTTTCTGGCATTTCAGCCGTCGTCGGCCCGGC
This sequence comes from Lissotriton helveticus, assembly GCF_964261635.1. Lineage (NCBI taxonomy): Eukaryota > Metazoa > Chordata > Amphibia > Caudata > Salamandridae > Lissotriton > Lissotriton helveticus. The sequence continues at coordinate 862,384,618 of NC_136070.1, read as the reverse complement.
TTGCTTGAATCCTAATGGTGCAATGAGCAAGGGACTCACATCTGAGTATACCCTTCCACGCTTATGGTGGACAAAATGATTCAGAAAAGGGGGTGGTGATGAACAGAGTGTCTGAATTAAGCAGACCACTCTTACCCAGTCCAAAGATCAGGGCTTGATCCATCAACGTTTTTTAGCTCACTGCACCATCCCAGCTCAGAACCTGGCTATATGCAAATTAGTCTGTTCCTGTCCCAGTGCATGATGGGAACATGGCAAACCAAACTACCAAGCCAATTCTTATACTGGGAAGGAAACAAGCTTCCGGGGACCGGTTTCTGGCATTTCAGCCGTCGTCGGCCCGGCTTGCTTGAATCCTGATGGTGCAATGAGCAAGGGACTCACATCTGAGTATACCCTTCCACGCTTATGGTGGACAAAATGATTCAGAAAAGGGGGTGGTGATGAACAGAGTGTCTGAATTCCCTAAACTCAGCACTATTGCTGGTGGTAATGCAAGTCTGCACCACATTCTTGTACATATGATGCAGCCCTGCATTTCCGATGTGGCGGAGCGCTGCGTTAAGCCAAGGAGGCTAATGCCGCGTTCCGCCACTTCCTTGTACAAATCCCCCATGAGCGTTAAAATCGCCCCAACATATTATATCAATGGGGTTATGATAAGCTTTCAGAAGTTGTTCAATATCTTTCTCAATTGCTTTCATGACTGTGGCCATCTTTCCGGCAAGATTGTTGTTATAAAAGCTAATTAAGAGCCAGACCCTTCCCTTTTGAGCTTCACATAAAACAAAAGTGATAGGAAGGCGAGGTCTTAAAGAATAAGATTACCTTAATCCTAGCTGTGGTGGCTATTAAGGTGACCAATCCCCCGCTCGAGCGACCAGCTCTGGATTGCACTGCATCAGTCTGAAAGTTACAATACCCATTTATATTAATATGCTTAATTTCCCATGTTTCCTGAAAACATAGAATATCATATATGATCATAACAGATAACTAGTCATAGTTGCACTTTTTCTGGTTATAACGTGTTATATTCCAGGAAATTATAATAAGGTAGTGCATATCTACTCTCAATGTACTAATTTCTTCCTGAATGGGAAAAGAGGAAATAACACCCTGAAGATTGATTGCATGGGGGTTGTTTAAGGGTTCAGAGAGTCAGTCGCATGCTTCAAGGTTGCTCAGAGGTGCATATCTAGTCCTAATTTGGCACAGATGGATTAACTAGTACATGTATAGAATTGGGATAAACAATAGGCTAGTTCTCACTTGGGAACTATGGGTGTACCTTTGTGGTTTATTAAAAAAAAACAGTGGGAGAGCAAAGATCTGAGTGTCAAAAAGTGGGGTATCTGGCAATATATTCAAAAAGTGCTCAACCAATCGTTGGTTACTAAAATTGACAACTATGCAGTCCCCCCAATAGATTTTGGCCCATGCCCCACCCAATTTACCCATCTGGCCATATTGATATGATCATATAGCTTTGGGTTACCCATATAAAAGTTAGATAGCCAATGTAAAATCTTGTTTATCGACAGCTCCATAGATTCCTGCTGAATCGGCTTCAATTTGGGGGTATTGACCAGGATGATAACAAAGGGGAAGCCGCAGGGGGCAATTATAGACTTCCGCCTTGTGCGATGTTCTGAATAATATGAGAACTCACTGAACCATGGGCTGAAACAACAGCAGTTCCACTAGCTTCGTTTCCATCAATGGCAGTACAGTTACTAACAGACCCCTCTTGTGCCAAGTGGCAGTCACCAGGTGCAAATAGAAAGGTTCACAGAAAGTTATTTGTACCTGTGTCCCCGGGTTACCTATTAATGTTTCCCAGAGCTTCCAGACTCCTTGATGGTATCACTTGTATTGGGTGGATATTAGCCTGAGTGGACAACGTTGAATCAGAGCATTGGATGGAACTCTCCGGCTGTGGCTGGGATTGGGTTTGGCTTGAATTTCCCTTATGTAATTTTCCCTGCCCAGATCACACATTTGCTGATTCAACATTTAGGGAGAGCTCTAAACTCTCCTCAATTTTGGACAGCCTGGTCAATAAGGGCTGTAAGATGCTGTTGAGTGTCTGTTCAAGCTTTTGGCATATGGCATCTCCGAGGAGCGGCGGGTGTAGAGTAAGGAAGGCTCCACATACAATCCCCTTGGTGAAATAGTGGCGTGTTTTTGTGTGCCTTTGTGGGTTTAGCCACAGGAACTGTTTTAGTCCTACCCCTCTTCCTTTTGTCTGGGGGTTCCGCTAAGGGGCTACCATCAAGTCTTGCAGACTTGGGATCAATAGGTAAAGCCGGCGTACTGGGAGCTGAGTTATAAGCAATCTGCTCTTTTGTGGAACCATTTACTGAAAACTCATCCACTGCTCTTGTCAGGAAGAAGTCCAGCATGTTGATGATTTAGCCTCCCAGTTTAGGTGCCCTCGATTTTCTTTTCACCATGGTTTAAATAAGATGTGCCCAACAATTTTGATCCCAGGAGTTAGAGGGGTGGCCAAGCCCAGCTTCCTCTGGGAGATGAGAGGCATGGATGGGCCTGCCCTTGGCCCGGGCATGGCCAGTAAGCTTCCCCATTAGCAGGCGCTGCCACAGGCCAGCCTGACGCTTTTAAACGTGCTCCTCGATCACCTCAGGGGCAGGGAAGTCTGAAAATACAGTCCAGGAATGTGGCACCCGAAGCAGCTGAGTCTTTAGCAGCTACTTCAGCCGCAGGCTGGCATTGTGCTTTTAAGAGTGTTCCTCACTCTCCTCAGGCACAGGGAAGGTGGGAAATACAGTCTAGGAACGCGGCACCAGAAACAGCAGAGTCGTCAGCTGGTGCCATACTTTGGGGGAATTGCTCATTTTCACAGACAAGTAAACTACTTTTTCCTCATCTTCCTTATCTTCTAAAACTGCATCTTATGGTTCACAAAACTTCCTGGTATATGTTTTATTGATTACTGGGTCTGTCTTGATGGAACAATATATTCTTTTGGTGCTACCTGTTTTTCTGGCAATTTTTCTGTGTGATATGAACATAACATGGTGCATTAAGAAACAATGTCCTGACAGGTAATAGTGTATAGTCAATTAATTATGCATGCACACAGCATTGCTGACAAGGAAAGAAGGAGAGTACTCGTTGAATTGCATAAAGATAGTTAATCATCTTATAATGTAACATAAGTTCGTGGTCGGATATATACAGTTTCAAGCAGCACTGCATAAAATGAATTGATGACAACCATAATATACTTGGTGCTCAAAAAAATGTCTGTGGTGAAAGTGGCAACGCAAGTGAAGAAGTGAACAGCATGGACGGCGCACTGTGAACAAAGTGCAATTAATTTACAGTGAGTAGCTCAATTCGTGTGACAAAGTGATATCACAGATTACAAAGTTCTTTCAATTTGGTGTTGAGCCACATTGGAGTAGTACACCTGTTAATAAGCTGTTAGGTCGACGGCGTTTCGATCCATGTTAGTTCGGATCGTCATCAGGACTTGGTTGTCTAAGTAGGGGCGTGCTGAATTTAAATTCCGATGTGCAGAGAGAAGATCGTCTGAGGATTACGCAGGAGCCTGCATGGGGGCAGGGTCTAAATGCGTTGGACGGCCGTCTGTAATCAGCCGATGGTCGAGCCCGGGTCCTTGTAGAATCAGCATGCCGGAGCAGGAATGAATCCGGATTCTACTCTAATGTGGCTCAACACCAAATTGAAAGAACTTTGTAATCTGTGATATCACTTTGTCACACGAATTGAGCTACTCACTGTAAATTAATTGCGCGTTGTTCACAGTGCGCCGTCCATGCTGTTCACTTCTTCACTTGCGTCGCCACTTTCACCACAGACATTTTTTTGAGCACCAAGTATATTATGGTTGTCATCAATTCATTTTATGCAGTGCTGCTTGAAACTGTATATATCCGACCACAAACTTATGTTACAATATAAGATGATTAACTATCTTTATGCAATTCAACGAGTACTCTCCTTCTTTCCTTGTCAGCAATGCTGTGTGCATGCATAATTAATTGACTATACACTATTACATGTCAGGACATTCTTTCTTAGTGCATCTTCCTTACCCAGTCCTAAATTGGTATATGGGTCACACTCCTGTAAATTTTACTATGACTATAACATGCACATAACCGATGAAATGGTCATTTACTACGGACTTTGTTTTGCTGCTTTAACAGGGCTTCGTTTAGAATTCCTGGAGGTTTGCTGTTCACCCCTGATTCTAGGTGTGAGGTATGGGCGGGTAGGTGATGCGATAACATACCTACCCCACTACTGTATGACTTACTGAAAGGAGGTTAGAAAAACTATAGATTTAAGTATTTTACTTTCATTGCATCGAGTGCTGAGCCCTGGGGGACTCCACACCAGATCTTCTTGCGTTTGGATTTAAGTGCTTGTAAGGCGATTTGCTGTGTCTGGTTGGAAAGAAAAGAGTTCAGCCATTTTAGCACCGTCCCCCCTACGCTGCTCTCTTTGAGTCTAGACAATAGTATTGCATAGTCCACCGTGTCAAACGCGGCGGACAAATCTAGTAGCACCAGCACTGCAGATGACCCTGCCTCCACTGTTGATTTTATGGATTCTCTAACTTCCAGGAGGGCAGTTTCGGTGCTAAAGGCTGGTCTGAACCCTGATTGGGTATCATGCAGTACATGTGTAAGAGATATTGATTTATGATATATCTTTTATGTTTATGTATTTTGGTCTCCTTCCCTGCTGTTCCCTTCCTGTCCTTCCCTCACTTGGTCACTTTCATAGTCTGTGCGATCATAGCAATTCAGACTTGGAGCTATCAAGAGATGGACCACTCTGAGAATCATTCCGATCCTGAGGATTCTGCAAGTGGACACTGCTGAAGATTTATTTAAATATTCTTACCTCCCCTCCAGATTCATACTTTTTGCTGATTCTGCCCACTTACATTTAGCTCTCCCTGTTGTGCTCTATTTTTAACTTCATCCCTTGCCCAGTCTCTTATCTTCTCATGTTGGTTCAGCTCCTCTTACATACACCTCACTCCTGCATGCTATTCTCCTCACATCTTAACTCTCTCCAGCCTCTTACTTTCTCTATGTGGTTCTGCCACTCTTACACCCATGTTTGTGCACCTTTCTTTAATCTTCACATCTCCTCCTTCCACGCAGCCTCTCCCCTTCTTTTTTAGGTTCTGCCCTTTTTACATCCACATTTCAGTTCCATGCTCTAGTCTTCCCCCATCAAGTCTCCACACAGCCTTTTATCTTCTCTGCTCATTCTGCTCTCCAAAATCCACCTATTTCTTTTCGGACTCTCCTTTTCTTTCATCTTCTCTTGCTGATTTCACCCCTATTGTATCAACCTTTACCTATCTCATCTACTTTCCACCTCTCACAAAACCTTCAACTTTCTCTTGAAGATTCTGCCCATCACACTTCCAATTCCCCCCTCCCGTTCCGCTTTGCCCAACCTCTTATCTTCCGGTGGTTTTGCTTTGTTCCCTCCATCACTCATGATTGCTTCTCTCTCCACTCTGTTTATGTTCCCTTGCTGATGTTGTCTCTCTTATATCCACACATCTTATCCATATGCTCCCATCCAACTCTCATCTCTCCCAGCCTCATAAATGCTTTCTTTGTTCTACTTCATTTACATCCATCTCTCCCCTTACATCCTCCTGAAGCATCTTATATTTTCTTGATTCTGACCCTCTTAAAATCCACCTCCCTATACATGTTCTACTCTTTTTCTCATCTTCCGCTCAGCCTTTCACCTTACCTTGTGTATTCTGTCCCTCTTACTTCCATCTCTCCCATGGACCCAGGCTCATCCTGGTATTTTTTTTTACCAGATCCCACTCTTAAATCGACCTCTCTCATCTATGATTTATTCTTCAATTCATCACTCTGCCTGACTCTTGGAGAACTCATTGATCTGCCTCTCTTACATCCAACTCTCACTAGTCCCTCTCTCCCCCCTCCACTTAAGTTCTTTTCTGGTTCTGCCTCTCTTATCTCTTCCCATCCATGTGCTACCCTTCACCTTTCATCTCTCACACTAGTTTTGGACATTTTTTTGCTGATTGTCACATAAAATACACCTATCCCGTTTCACCTCCAGTTTCTTATCTTGTCTAGTTGTTTTTGAACATTTTATCCACCTCCCTCTTCCATCTTCTACACTTCACCTTATCCCTCCCCTACCTTCTACTTTTCTCACTGATTCTGCTCCTCTTTAATCTCCCGCTCCTCCCTGGTGCACACTTCAACTCTCATCTCTCCCTAGATTCTAATCTTTTCTCAATGCTCTGACCCTCTAACATCAACTTCTCCCCTGATCCCCTACCCAGCTTCTTACCTGCTGTTGGTGATTCTGCTCTCCTACATCTACCTCTCACCCTTCCCTCTTTCCACCATTTAAGTTCTCCTGATGATTCTTCTTGTATAATATATACCATTCCCATTCATGAACTACCTTCACCTTTTATGTTTTCCTCCAGCCTCAACTTATTTTCACTGGTTTTGCACCCTTCAGATCAATTGTTTGCCTCCATGTTCCACTCCTCATGCTTCATCTCTCCCCGCCTCCACCCTCTTCTTGCTGGTTCTAATCCTATAATATCCACTTTTCCTCCCTATGTGCTGATCTTCACCACTCTTCTCCCCAGTCTCTTATCTTATTTTGCTTGTTGTCCTCCTTTACATCCACCTCTACTCTTCCACGTCCCACTCTCCCCAATCCCTTTACCAATGGAGGCTGGTGCCTGATGGCACTAGAGCGCCGCTGCTCAAGATCAGCAAGCACAATAATAAACTGCTAAGAACAGCTTTGAAAGGCAGAAGGTATAAACACCCAAACTAACAGTTATTTTGGTTGTTTACTTTCATGAGTGCAGTGTTCCCTCCTGCAGTTTTCACACATTCACAAGCCATAGAGAAGCTGTGCATGCCCCCTGAAACGCTTGCCTGTGAAACTAAGGAGCATGATTGGGTGGTGATGCATTTGTAACAGTGTCACCCTAAGTCCAATAAGAAACCATGATAGAGTGGGGCTGTAGAAGGGTCAGCCCCTGTTCTTATACTATCTTCTTGTAGATCTGTCAGCAAACTCATGTGCAGATATACAGACAGTAGGATTTAGTGCACCAGAAGAGAAAAGTCGAAATGTAGAAATCTGTCTCATTACCAGTTGGCAAGTTGGACTGTTTCCATTGCTCGTGGTTTCTCCTGTCCATTTTGTTCACCAGTGGCCAGGTTTCCCCGCACTCCATTTTAAGGCCTTGGCATGCTGTGTGGGTGGCCACACAGTGTGTCAGTTTTCTTAGGCTATGATCACACTGCGTGAAAAATATTTGAGCCAAGAATCACCTAGGATCATACAGCATCACATTCCAGAGAAGACTGTCACTGCTCTGTGTTCTCTGAAGAGAGGGTATATACTGAATGATCATGTATTCTGAACACCTATTTGACCTACAGACATGCACAGTGAGAAATAAATATGCCTTCAGCCTCAGCTCTAAAGCACTCCAACGTAGCCTGTTATAAACACCAGGAGGCGACAAAGTACAAAGTTTGCACCATGCAAGAGTAATATGTTGTGAAATGTAATACAGAAACACACACCCTGCAAATAGCTGACATTCTAAGTAATGCAAGATTAAGTAAAACATGTAAAATATAAACAGGAGCTAAATCGCTGCTGTAGATTGCCCTAACATGCTGCGTCCAGTTGAGTGCAAAATATAGGCCACAGCACCAAAATAAAAGTGGCCCTCATTAGTGAATTAGGTAGCTAGAAAAGTGCCCCATGTTTGATAATTAGGCCAGTATTTACCTCGTTAAGGTATGTTGTATACGTTTTTGTAAGGTATGGAAGACTGAATAGACTTGAATTTGCTGCAGGCAATGTTTGTTTTAATATAATGAAAATCATCATTAAAGGCCTGCTCACATGACCATAAAGCAGGACAACAAACAGCCAGAAAACAAGGCCTGGCCTGACAAGCTAGCTCGTTGGGTACTGCATGATTGCCCTATAGGCCAGTCCGACCCTGCTAACATGTTATACATTCATTGCTCAGACAATGGATCAGAGTGTTTGCAGGTAAATTTTAAAACATGAATATAAGACCCGATAGGAGCCCGTTTGGATGTCCACTTTAAATTACTACCGGGTCTAAGACTTGAGGGACCCAGAACACTTAAAACCCTGCTCCAGCCAGTTTTACATACTGATTATGATCCTTTGCGTGTGTCTCTTGTCTCACTGCTATACTCACACCTCTCTGATCTCCCTCCTCTCACTTTATTCCGTTTGTCTTGCCCCTTTTATTCACCTGTCTGCTCCCTTTTCCCTCATCCTAGGTGAGCAGTTTCAAATGTGATGAGCCGCCATTCTATCATTGGTTGAGCGCCCTGCAGGACATCATTCTTTTCTGCATGCAGGGGCAGGACGCACTTCAAATTTAAGGACACTTTGAGGTACCTGTCTAATTGCTGTCATGATCATTCAGAGAGAGGGGCCAACAAGGGAAAATGATAAAAAGAATAAAAAAGAAAAACTCTGAGGGTGCCCCTTGGGCCTTGAAACTCTGGAGTCTTAAAAGGTGGGAGACCTCATGGCTGTGAGAAGGCTCAAAGCCCTGGACAGCCTCCGAACCTACCCATGCCTAGCGCCAACCCTGAACAGAAACGCAGAGGCCAGCACAACGTCATACTCAAACTGCTAAATCGTTGGGATTTTTTAAGGGTGACAGGAGAGCAAAGTGCAATATCAGTCCAAAAAGCCCCGTTTATCCTGAGGGTCAAAGTAATTGAAGTGCTGTGAGCAGAGCCAGCATATTAAGAGAGATAAGAAAGAGAGGTAAGTCAAGGCTGGACGCCCTGAATGAAAACAAGGGAGCTGAACAAGTTCTCCCACAAAATGATTGGTGAATTTGTTCCCCGCCACAGCACGTCCACCACAGTTGGTTGGAAAGTCGTTCTGAAAATCTAAACATTCAACGTATTGTTCAGCTTTTACAATCAGCTAGTGTTGTTCTGCTTCTGCCGATCCTGCTGTACGTGGACTCGAAAAAATTCAAAACAATCGTAAAAAAACAGACGCTATAATCCGTTATGACAGATCTTCTCCCGAGTTTGCTTTGTTCATTTAGTTGTTCACTTTCACCTGAATTCAACACCATTGTGCTTGCTTTCCTTTTCTTGTTATGTTCTTTAGATGCCGTAAGTCATATTACCTCACCATGCTCCTATGTTGGGATGCTGATATCGTTTTTGTTTTTTTCAGTGAAGACCTGTCCATTTGGAACAAAAAAACTGCCTTTCAGAACATTCACAAATACTGGATTGCCCTATCAAGCCCAAAGAAAACAAGGCATGATGATGTATATTAATAAAGCTGTTCCAAACAAAATGTGGGTGCAAGTGTCTGCTGCAGGAAAGTGATATTGGGTTTGAGGAGCTGCTAACTTGTTTGACACAGTGCGGAGGTGGAATGCTGCATAATCTGCACCTTTCATTACTTCAAGTACATCTCAGTACCTTTCAGTGTGGTCCACAATAGCAATCTGACAAACGAAACCTGCTACAAAAAGACATTTGATTTGAGCACTTACATTTACCTTGGATAACTGCCCCTGTTCCAAAAACATTTCAATATTTGCTAAGGCGTGTCAGCTGGCCTGTCAGAATGTGAGTATGGACCACCTAGGAAGAGAACTGAGTCCTATAGAGGAATTTAGGACAGTAGCAGATCATGCAACCTCCCTTAATTGACTGGAACTAAGTATTAGGATTGCAGCACACGATACGTTGTAACCATCATCACCCCTCAATTCTAGATCCATGTATCCCTTCTTTTGTCCCTCCTTTGTTTAGACATGTTATGTTTCCTAATCAAAGTTCTGGTAGTGAGGGTTGCTGCTTTGAACACATCAGGGTAGACATTTCAGAGAGTCAAATGATTAAAGAAGCAGCATTTAACTCTGATGTGTTCAAGAAGAATGCTGGAAAAACTACATACGGACAAGACCACAGTTTGGGTCAAATTAAATTGGAGGGAAAAGACATTTGGGAAAAAAAGCTGAGGATTCCAGAGGACATAGCGAAGAACGGGACCGACTATAATTGAAGGAGAACCTCAATAATGTCTGTGGGAGTAAGTGTGTAGCACATTAACAAAATAATGTGTCAAGATAATCTCTTGCCTTTGCCAAAGAAGCTAGTTTAAATTACCTCCTCATCCATCTGTCTCACCAAAGTCTTCACTAATGAGCGTAGCCCCTGCTGGCACTACACTTCCAGAGAAAATATACATACATTGTAGTTTCTTATCCTTCTAACATGGCTGAATTACTGTTCCTTACCCTTCTATAAGCCGGAAGCAGGCCCTTCTAACTTCCTGTTTCTTCAGTTGATGCGAGTGATGACTCCAAACAGGTCAGGCAAGTTTGTATGTGTATATTTGTTGTAATAGTTTTGCCTCTTTGGTCTAAAGAGAGGTTCGGCTAAAGTTAAGTCAAAGCAGATTGGACAGAGGTCCTGCATAAGTAGACTCAGAGCAATTTTCTATTAAAGATCCTATGCTAGCGAATCAAAGGTTTAAACAGGGATTGTTTTCCCAATTCGGTGGAGCCGGTGGGGATTTCCTCAGGAATGTTCTTTGTTGGGGTTGTCAACTGCGTCTCATAGAGCCCATTGGGCAGCTATAAAGGCATTTAGAGATTCACAGTTACAGAAGATTGAGCCCTTGGTCATCAAGTTGTTCAGAAACTTGGCACTGGAGAGACCGAGAGTAAGATGTTCATCATATTCTTGGGATTTGCCGTTGGTTCTGAAGGGGCTCCAATATCCTCCCTTTGAGCCCTTGTATAGACCTCAAGTTTTTTCACTCTTACAGTGGTGTTCTGAGTTGCAATATTGGTACTCGGAGAGTAGGAGAGTTGGGGTCCCATCTAAAGTCAGAATCCTTTTTAAGTGGAATCTGGACAAGCTAGTCCTGAGGTAAGATCCCAGGTTTGTGCCAAAGATCCCAGCTCACTTGTATTCTTCTAGGGCAAATGTATTAACAGTTTTGGTTTTGGACCCAGTCTCAGAAGAGGACTCTTTGTTGCATTTTCTTGATGTAAAAAGAGAGGTGTTGATATACTTATAGAGAGCAGAGCAATTTAGAAAGGTTGACAATTTGTTTGTGATCTTTGGGCCAGCAGGAAATGGTCTAAAACCTTTGACTTCTACCAAAGCAGATGGGTCAAGAAGACCATTCTGTTGGCCTATGAGTGGGTAAAGGGACCCGAGGACAGTTTTTTAACTCACAGTCTCACACAATCACAGCACACTCATTCCTCAAAAACCCGCTCCTCTGTAAACAGGCATCGTAGCACACCCGGGGCACACTCGGTGACACCGGGTGGGGCCCGATGATGATAATGAAGCATGCCACTAGGTTGGTGGGTGAGGGCCTTCATAAGAAAAAGGTTTTCTTTCCCAGACAAACCACACAGTTCTTAAAATTAGCTAGTTCTTCTTTATTGCATATAAAATAAACTTGTTGCCATGCCTAAACCTTCCTTTTTAATGTAAGTCACCTCTAAGGAAGGCCCCAAATGCCCATAGGGCAGGGTACCTTATATTTAAAAAGATGGACATGTGTATTTCATGTTTCACACATCCCGGTCCTGAAATAAAGCCAAAGTTGTTTTGCACTGTAGCAAGGCTGTCTCTCCTGTAGAGAAACATTGGGATATAATAAAACAACTTATAATGCTTAATTTCAGTTTGGGAGCAGCTATAAAGATGATTCCAGGACGTGACTAGAGGAGTCAGGCACGGGTGATTGTTGGCACCCAAGCTCTTTACACTGTACATTAACAGCCTTGTAAAACACCTGGACCAGTGTGAAAATGACTGACCTAGATTAGCAAACATGAGGATTCCTGTCCTCATGTTTGCTAGTGACACCTTATTGATCTCCAAAACCCTGATTGGGCTCCAGAAGTTACTGGATCAGTTTTATTCCTTCTGCAAACAGAGGTGATTGGAGATCATTGAAAGTAAACCCAAGTACATGGTCCTGAATCCTGGGCTCTTGACAAGGACACATCTCACTCTAGCAGGGGGCTCACTAGAACATTTGTGTATTTAGGTCTCACCCTCACAGAACATCGGGGTGGAATGCTCACTTTACACATCAATGATTAAAAAGTGAGCAAGTAGTGGGAGGTATTTTTAAGATCACAGGGGCATAGAAGCGGAGATAAAATGATCTCCCTATTACCTAGCTGTCGCTAACACCAGTTAGCGACAGCTAGTACGAGATAGCGACCATCTTGGGCCCCACTTTGCATGTCAGTGATATTTATCACTAATGACTTGCAAAGTGGGCGTGCCAAGATGTTAGCGACTGGAAACAGTCGCTAACATCGCTATCTCCTATTACCAACTTTGGGAGATATTCGCGCTAAGCTAACACCTGCCCCTGAGCAGTTCTTAGCCATGTTATCCAATGGGAGGTGGATAACATGGCTAAGAGCATTAGCTCGATAATGCATGAATATCGCTGACTTTTCAGCGATATTCATGCATTGCGGCCGTTTTTTATCGCATTTGCGATAAACCTTGGTAATACCAAGGCTTATCTGCGGTAAAAATCGCCGCAGCTTAGCGGTAACATTTCCTCTCTAACCAAGCATTAGCGATAATTATCGCTATTGCTTGGTAATATGCCCCACAGTTCGCAGTATTGCCCTATCCCGGCAGCAATTCAAATGTATAACCTCAAAGCCTTGGGGCGGCTGACTTTGATGATGAGCTGTAGGGGCATCTGGGCACAGCCTGACTGGAAATGGTGGAAAATCCCTCTATGCGACAGCTGATTGGTTTACCTTCAAGCACTCCTTTACTCCCACTCAGCCTGAACCTTAGGGTTAGAAACATCTCCGATAGACTGGCATGTGCCCTTTATTTTACTGAAGGAGGATATGGACTACCCTGGAGCTATCTGCTTATCGACATGGGTTAGGGAAAATTATGCCCCAAGTAGGCTCCAGCAGATTTCCATGGCTAAAGCCTGAAAAGGGTATACTCACAGACATTGGCATTGATGATCTATGGAATGCCCTGGTACCGGCTGGAGCTCTTTACAAATAACTTAATAAAATTGCATACTGGCATCAAAGAGATGATCATATACATAGTCAGTCGAGCCATAGTTCTCTAACAAATGCTTTCCTCACAGTCAAGTAATCCTTTAAGCAGGAGGACTTCCTGGACGGAAGAAAATGCCATCTAGCCAGGCGTCTCTGCTTGCAGTTCCTGTATGGAACTATACCTCTCCGGGCCTTTACTGCCAAGTGGGTGCGTACACTGCCGGAAAATGAGCTGCAATGCTTGGCCTTTGAGGAACAAACAGAAACTATTGAGCACATCATTTTTTTTTGCCCAACCTATGTGTCCCAAAGGAGGTGTTGGGCAATCCAGCTTTGTCGGAATCTGGGAGTTAGGGGACAGAAGGATTGCTTCAGATCATTGTTCCAGACCCTCTGGTACACCCCTGGACTGCCCTCACCTCTAGCCTCAGTTTTTTCTTTTCTTAAACCAAGATTTTTTAACCAGGCTGCCTATTTGTCACTGGGTTTATTTTTAAGGGTTATCCTTTTTTGACTAACCCCCGCAGCCATTCCTGCTCCTGCGTTCTCTTCCCGCTCGCATTCCTGCCTCCCTGCTGCCCTCCCCTCCCCTAACCTCTACCTAATGGAGGCTGCTGCGTGCTGATATTGAGCTAAACCCTCATTGGTTCCTGCTCTGCCAGCGTGCAGCTCATGAATCACTCAGGCTGTGCACTGACTCTTCGCCAGCTGCAGCCTGCCTCAGACCATGGTTCTATCCTCCATGGTTTACCCTTGGACTGGTCTAGCCTCAGTTTTTTCTTTTCATACACCAGGTTTTTAAACAAGGTTACCTACTTGTCACTGGGTTTATTTTTAAGGGCTATCCTTATTTGACTGCCCAAGCGGCTGTTCCCGCTCCCGCCTTCTCCTTTCCACTCCTGCTCCCGTTCCCACATCCCTGCTGCCCTGCTCTCCCCTACCTCTACTTAATGGAGCCCACTACGTCGCCGTCTAGTGGACGCGTGCAGCGTCCAATGGCATGCCAGTCTGCGCAAGTCTGTGACCCAAACCCGACCAGCCGACCATCCAGCGCTATGACTCAGCTGCCCTCCTTGCACTCAACCCCAGAAGGAACAACTACTGCCAGCTGTCCACGCCGAACACTACCCACAGCCAGTGCTCCTGCCGCCACTGCCAAAAGACCTTCACTACCGCCCCACCGCCAACACCGCCTACGCCCTGAGGTTCAACCTCCTCAACGTGCTCTCCCTGCACAGACATGCCGTAGAGATCTGAATCCTCCTTTACACCCGCTCACCAGGCATCGCCTTCTTTACAGAAACCTGGACCAACAGCTCCTCCACCCCGAAATCGCCTTCCCAGACCCAGAGGAAGGACCGCTCCAACCACCCAGGAGGAGGACTCGCCAGCACACACAAAAGCTCCCACCACCTCTCCATATCGGGCGACACCTTCTCTGCCACTGAAGACCTGCACTTCCAGGTCCAGACCAGCCCTAGGAACCCCACTTCGCAGCACCCTCGCCCACAGACCCCCCCAGCCTGTGCCCCATTCACCACCACCATCACTGACCTCATAGCACCGGACGCCATTGCCTCCATGGACTACACACTCATCGGAGACCTTACCTTCAACCTGGGGGGCAATCCCAGCAACCCCAACTCCACCACCTTCCTGGACAACCTTGCCAACATTGGACTGAAACAGCTCGTCACCACGCCTACCCACAAGGCAGGAAACACCCTTGACCCCATCTTTGCAAGATAAAGCAACATCCACTTCAGCCACACCATGCAACCCTCATGAACCGACCACCACTGCGTACACTTCCTTGTCGACAAACCCAAGCTGACCATACCTGCTCTGTGCCCTCTGCGAAAGAACTGGAGCAAAGTCACTGAGGATCAGCTCAACTCCACCCTAAACTGCAACACCCCCACCACCGCGACCAATGCCAATGTCGCTGCCAGGGAACTGCACAAATGGATCCTCAACTGTGCAGACAACCTTCCACCCCTACGCAACTCTGACCGACAGCACCCCAGGAAAGCCTCCTGGTTCACCACTGACCTTCAAGAAACCAGAAGCACCTGCAGATGTCTCGATAAGAACTGGATAAACAGCAAAACGCCTGAAGACCACATCACCTACAAGAACGCCATGACGGAATACCACCATTTCATCAAAACCATTAAACAGACCTTCATCCAAAACAAAATCTTCACCAACACCAGCAACTCCAAGGAATTCTTCAGCATCGTACAGGAAGTCACCAAGCACCTCAGCGAAACCACGGACATCACCCCTTCCCAGGACCTCTGCGACAAGGTCAGATCTTACTTCCATCTGAAAATGAAGAACATCTACGACAACTTCAATGACCAGACACTTGACTTAGCAACTACTCCCTCCACCGATAATGCCAGCCAGCCCACCATCTCCTCCTTGACACTGGTCACGACTGAAAAGACTGCCTCAACCATGAAAGCACTTACTCTGGGGCCCCACAGACCGCCTGAACACTGTACGTCTACCACAGAGCCATCACCGCGCCAGAATTATGATGCACCATCAATGCCACCTTCAAATGTGGCACCTTCCCCGACGAATGGAAACGTGCAGAAGTCAGACCCTACTCAAGAAGCCCTCAGGAAATCCCATGGACCTCAAGAACTACCTGCCTATCCCCCCTCCTCCCCTTCACGGCAAAAGTTGCGGATAAGACCGTCAACACACAACTAACAAGGTTCATTGAAGAGAACTGCATCCTCGACCCCTCCAAATATGGATTCTGCAGCAACTGTTAGGTTTGAAATCCCCATTCCTGCAATGCACTCGTTTCATGCTATAGTAGGTTAGCAGTGCGTGGCTAAACAGATGAAATTTGTGTTTGCGTTCGGCAACCCACTGAGTCATCCCTGTAATGTGTAGGCTTCAATTAGCGAGTGTGACTCCATTTTGCATTTTGTAACCCTCATTAGGCTGTTAGACTGTGCCCGAGTTAGGCCTCACTGTTTAAATTGCTTGCCTCTACAGAACACTGTATTTTGTTATTATTTTCTCTGTTGTCCAAGGCTATTTTCCCGACTTTCTAAAGAACATACTATTCTGCCCTAGCATGCCTATCTGAATGTGCAGTTTCTGCTCCCACGTTAGGAGATGCTGAGACCCAGTACTGTGGCCTTTAGGCCGTGATAACATGTACCCATCTGGCAGGTGTTAGCTCATCCCACTGTACCTCTTTGTTCATGTTCAGCCTAGGCCGATAGTTTTCCATGGTGGGCGTGGTTGGAAGCTTCAAGAGAGGAATGATTATCCACTGTAGGCTGTTGGGGAGTCAGTCCCTCAGCAGACATCTCAGGGTGCTGGTCATGATGGGCTCCCCTGCAGAGTATTGCTAATAAACTAACTTTTTGTATTCTCTACTGTCTGACCGACTATTCATTCTGGGAAGGCTTAGCAGGTGGTTGTGAGTAATCTAGGCGGCCCCTAATGGCCACGTCCTTCAGTTGGTACCCACAAGGTGATTTGCGGGGACGGGGTTGTGTCTGGTCAGTCGGATCGGGGTACCCCACAACAACCGAGCTTAGTTCTTTCAGCTGTCCCTCCCGGCTGATCAGGCTTCTCTTCCCCTAGTGGTCACCGGCTGGGGGCCTGAGAAGGCAAAACCTTGGAGTTGACCGTTTGGTCCGAAGAGTCGGCAGTGGAAAATAATTTGACGCGACCAGGTGAATGGTTTGATTCTTGAAAAAATGGCGCCATTCTTGAACAACACGAGCCGGCAGGCTGTGTCCTGGTACGGTCTTTTGACTGTGGCAGTGCAGTTTCTATATCACCTTGCTTGAACGGCACAGGCCGACGGGCTGTGCCTTGTTCTGTTTTGGTTTGAACTTGGTGGGTTTTGTGGACCCTTTGTGAAAGATATAGAATGTTTGTGAACAGTCTGCAGGCCAACTGGTAATTTGGTTTCTTTTTCTCGCAAAAGGTCTGGGGTGAGAACCTGTCTTCTTGAACTTGGTACAGTCTCTTGAGTGCAGTGAGTGGTTTGTGGAGCATTTATTTTGATTCTTGTACAAGTGTTCTCTTGTTTATTTTCTTTTATTATTTTTGTTGATATTGTATTTGCCCATTGGGGACAGCGTATGTGTCTTAAATTAAGATGTCTTGTTTAAGTAAGTCCGGATGTTTTGGATGTCGCTGTTGTTCTACTGATGCTCAATTGGAAGAGAGTCAGCCTGTGCCTCCGTAGGGTTCTCCAAATTTAGGCGGATACGCCAAACACAGGATTGGCCATATTATGCTAAGCACGTTGAAGCATAAATATACGAAGGACAATGTTGAGTTACAATGGCCACTTACTGGCTCATTGGATGAACAGAAATGTAATTTCTTGCAGGATAAATTGTTTGTTAAAAAGAACAGGCAGTCAAAGTCTGATTCTTTTAGGGTGTAGCAGAAAGAGGCAAAGCAGTGCCGTATGAGAGCAGATAAAAAGGCTCAAAGGAGACAGAAGTAAACTGTAACACAGAAAGCAGTGGCCTATGAGAGGGAAAGGTAGAGAAAGGTATAGAATGCGCAGATAGAAAGTTCAGATTACAAACAGATAAATGCTATGGAACTAGAGAGGAAGGTGATTATTTTGTTGAAGAGCTATTGGATTCTCGTTCTCCTCCTCCTTATGTCCCTGAATGGATATACCCAACAGTCCCAATGTCCCAGTCTTCAGCCCCTGGTGCCGCCCGCCCTACTTTTTTTTATTCTGGCACAACTGCTTCAGCCCCAGTCCCACTCACTTCTTCCCCACCCACGCCAGCCACAGGGGCGGGTTCCGTTCACTCTACTGTCTTGTCTACTAGTTCCATTTCAACTGCTACGCCCCCATTTACCCCTACAACTCTGTCTCCCTACATGATGGTGCCTGTCTCTGCATCCGCTCTTACCCCGCTGGATGTGACCCCCAATACTGTCAAATGCTGAGACGCCTGTGCGTGGGATGCATGCAGCGAATTGTGCAGCAGGGCCAGATTGCATGGAGAAAATGTTGGTGTGTTCTGCTGTGGGTGATGAAGAAAAGTGAATGGCGGTAAATAAGGCAGCTTAGTGGGCTCGAAACTCAATATATAGTGTGGAAGATGTGGGAAGTGTGATGAAAGATTATGAGCCCCTTGTACAGCAACATGCTCTTAAGCACATGTCGGCCATGCTAATAGGACTGTGGGAACAGGAGTTGCACCACAGATCATCTATGACATATGGGACAGGGTATATGCTACAAGTATGGCTCCTAATGAGGTTTTTGCCAACGTATTGACACTGATGGGGTACAATCGCAGACTGCCCCACAAGGTTCCGACAATAGGGGCACAGAAGCCTATGAGGGATGTCCATACCATTTATCATCCTGAAATGCCAGAGTTGCGTGACTCCACGGACACGGTAATTAGACCATGAATTGATGCTCAGTTCCAGGTGCAGTGGATTTATACTCCTTGGAAGAGGAGTGAGGTCCTATCCCTAAAGAGTCAGTTGCCAGAGCCCCAGGAAAATCCCACAGCGTATTATAAGGAACTGACAGAGGCTGGCTCCTCCAAAGTAATGACGTTAGCTGATACTGAATTGTTGTTTGGTCTGCTGGTACCGGTGGACATATGGAGGCTGGTACATATGCAGGCTCAAGCTTTGGAGTTGGGTGGCACATGGGATGAAATAAAGTTATGGGATAAGGAGATTAAGCCCGGCGATAAGCCACAAGCAGAGCTCCAAGCTTTGCCGGGGTGTATTATCACTTACATGCACTCCCTCATACTACCATAAAGAGTGGATTGGGATATGTTGACCGTATGTCGCCAGAAGAAGGATGAAAGTGTGTTGGATTTCTTTACTAGATTTGAAGGGGTGTTTCTAGATTTTAGTGGTCAGGACCTGTCACAGGAGGGTGGTGTTCATTTGTTTGTTAACAGATTTGTCAATAATTTACTACCCAAGATTGCCTCCAGGTTGCAGGCTTGGAAAGGTACTTGCACAACATCATCCTCATCCATGATTTTGAGTATGGCATAGTACTACGAGCATAGAGAGAATGAGGACAAAGAGAAGACGGAGAAAAAGTCAAAGGACTTGAAGACGAGAGTGTTGATGCAGCAGGTTGCTATTGGAAGAGGCAGAGGTTGGGGTTTGGCCCAGTGGTTGCCCAGGTCCAATGGGGGTGGTGCTTCAAGTGCACCTCTTGGGCTTAACCGATGTGCGTATTGTAAGAAGGAGGGACATTAGCGGAATGAGTGTCCAGAGTTGTTGCAGAAAAAAGAGGCCTCGGGAGGAGGAGGGTTTAGAGGACGTGGAGGAGGAGGAGGAGGCCAAGAGCGGACACAGTCAGATGATACATCATACAATAGGCAGAGTGAGAACTATTATGATGGCCCCCCAGAGCTTAAATAAACAAAAGAAATCCAACATCAGGGGGGAAAAAGGGGAAGAGTGATCAATGGGTATTGAAGCACTCAGTGTTTGGTAAAATACCCCTCACACACCAAAAGGCCCCTTGGTGTCATGCTTCATCATTGGGGTCTTCGCACCCCTCTATCGGGATGCGGCGTGCTGCGACCTACGGATACGCGGGAGCACTTTCAGGTTGGCTATGTGTTGTGTACAGTGTGTGGGGTATGTGATTAAGGTGAGTAGGAAACGTGGTGAAGGAAAATTTTTAAAAAAGTACCTGGCGCTTGAGTGAAAAAAAGTTTTATTCCGAACTCTGGCTGGTACTATTAAAAATAAGTGCAGGGCGAGATCAACCTGTTATGTTAATGAACAGGATCTCTGGTGTGCTATGTTGTCGACATGTTTCGGAGACAGGCTCCTTCTTCAGGACAGGGGCACAAACTCCTTTCCCTACTCACGTCTTCTTCTACAAAAAAAGTGTAATTATTTACAAAAAAGTGAATTTTTTGTAGGAATAGGCTAAGTGTGCCTACAGCGGTCTGCTGCAAGTGCAATGACCTGCAGAAAGACAAAAACCAAAAGACTAATGGTTACCCATGTAGCGGGTAGTTGCGAGGCGCAGTCGCCTGGAACCACACCATTTGCTTGTTAATAAGCTAGTAAAAACGGACTAACACCACATACAACATAAAACACATAAGACTAGGATTTTACTGCCAGTTGTACTCATACTTGTGAAGCCTGGTTGGTGGGCTTCATGAACAGCGCGTTGGGGTGCTGCTCCAATGGCTATCTGTAGTAGAGAATAATGTAGCTGTAATTTACATTTCAATCTCACTTACTTATGAGGTAAAAATGGATATCTTGTAGGATGTTCTTTCCTGGATGATATACTCACAAGGTCTGGACACTCTGATCACCGCCTTACCCCTCGCGCTACTCCGCTGGTGTGGAGTCTTGCGAAGAACATGGGTATTTATACTCTGTTTCGTTAATTGGGCGGAAACGGGAGTGTCACCATGTATGGGTCTTCCGCATGTCAGCCATACAGGGCGATCGTATGTTACTGCTGCGTTAGCATAGGATCAGCGTCTGTCTGGTCGAGTTAGTGTCCCTGTGCGCCGCTACATCTTTGCGCATGCGCAGTTCGAGGGCTTGTTGTCTAATCCTTCGCGCATGCGCGGAAAACCCCTAGCGCACTGGGTTTTTTCAAAGGAGCGCGATTGCGGTCCAAATGGTTACGAGATGTCTCAGTTATCTGTTGAATGATGCTGCGTGTGGACAGCGGCATTGTTCCGCGGTTTTGAACACAGGGGCAGTATATTTCCCTTAGCCATGGTATAGATTTTATTACAGTCGATCGTGACAAGGAACCCTTTTGAAATCCTATTACTTAGAATAATGGAATATGTTTTTCTGTGTGAACTGCAGCACAGGTATTGCTGTGATAATTATGCTGATAGTTGGCTCCAGGGCACATCATCATTAAGCCCAATGATGTGGGTGCCCAGACGGAACACCCATCTTTGTTCCTTTTGGAAAAGGCCAACATCAGTGGGCAATTGTTCGATTACTGTCCATTTTAAATCGTTGACGCAATGTTGCATTGTGAGAAAATGTGTGGCCATTTTCGTCGTGCTTTTTTTACATCGCACATTGCTTTTATGTTCATTCAATCGTGTTTTGATTGCTCGTGTTGTCATTCCCACATATTCAAGGTTGCATGGGCACTTTATGAGGTAGATAACGTTTTTTGAGTTACAGTTCGTAAATCTCCGTTGCTCCCATGTCGAACCATTGCGGAAGGTGAGTTTTTTGCTTTTTTCGGTTAAATGACAACTGCTACATTTACCGCACGGGAAGTGACCTTGAATCCCTATTGATGGTTGAGAGGATGTAGTTATAGGTTTAGGTCTGGTATGCACCAAAATGTCTCTGAGATTACGTCCTCTGCGGTGGGCAAACATTGGTTTGTCTAGATCCAGATCACCACTCGTTAGTATTCTCCAATGTTTGTTAACAATCTTGGATACTTCATTCGACATTGTATTGAAAGTTGTCACACAGATTGGTCTTTTGTTTACAGTAGGTTCCTTTATTCGTTCCTCCAGTAATGACTCTCTGTTGTTATTTCTTGCCCTTTGTAATGCTTTGTTGATGATCCTGTTGGGGTATTCTCTTTGTCTGAGTTTGTCTTTGAGGTCGATCGCCTGTTCCTTGAAATCAGACACATCAGTGCAGTTTCGCCTGAGGCGTAAGAACTGCCCATAGGGCAGGTTTTCCCGTAAGTGCCGAGGGTGAAAGCTATCGTACCTCAGTAGGCAATTCCTGGAAGTAGGCTTAAAATGGGTGGTTGTTTTTAGTATGCCCGCATCTGCATAGATGTTGAGATCTAGGAACACCAACGTTTGGTCTGAGATTGTGCTCGTGAACTTCAGGAATGTGTTTTGGGTGTTCAACCATTCCAAAAAGAGCTCCGCTGACTGGTGGTCGCCTTGCCATATGACCAGGATGTCGTCAATATATCTTTTCCAACATTTTATATTTGACCTATATGGGTTCTGTTCGTGGAGTATCTTACTGGTCTCGAGGTGGTGCACATAGAGACCAGCCAGGCTAGGAGCAAAGGTGCTTCCCATGCTGGTCCCATGGCATTGTTGGTAAATGGTGGTTTTGTACTGAAAAAAAAGTTTTTCTGCAGGGCCAGTGAAATACACTCCAGAACTAAGTTTCGTGGTGTCTGGTATTTCCATTGAGTGGAAAAGAGTACTTCCTCAATGATCATCAAAGTTTCATCATGGGGCAGGCTGGTGTACAGACTTTCCACGTCAAGGGACATCCGTAGTTGGGTTTGAGGGTCAAGGGCACCACCTCGAGACCAGTAAGATACTCCACGAACAGAACCCATATAGGTCAAATATAAAATGTTGGAAAAGATATATTGACGACATCCTGGTCATATGGCAAGGCGACCACCAGTCAGCGGAGCTCTTTTTGGAATGGTTGAACACCCAAAACACATTCCTGAAGTTCACGAGCACAATCTCAGACCAAACGTTGGTGTTCCTAGATCTCAACATCTATGCAGATGCGGGCATACTAAAAACAACCACCCATTTTAAGCCTACTTCCAGGAATTGCCTACTGAGGTACGATAGCTTTCACCCTCGGCACTTACGGGAAAACCTGCCCTATGGGCAGTTCTTACGCCTCAGGCGAAACTGCACTGATGTGTCTGATTTCAAGGAACAGGCGATCGACCTCAAAGACAAACTCAGACAAAGAGAATACCCCAACAGGATCATCAACAAAGCATTAAAAAGGGCAAGAAATAACAACAGAGAGTCATTACTGGAGGAACGAATAAAGGAACCTACTGTAAACAAAAGACCAATCTGTGTGACAACTTTCAATACAATGTCGAATGAAGTATCCAAGATTGTTAACAAACATTGGAGAATACTAACGAGTGGTGATCTGGATCTAGACAAACCAATGTTTGCCCACCGCAGAGGACGTAATCTCAGAGACATTTTGGTGCATACCAGACCTAAACCTATAACTACATCCTCTCAACCATCAATAGGGATTCAAGGTCACTTCCCGTGCGGTAATTGTAGCAGTTGTCATTTAACCGAAAAAAGCAAAAAACTCACCTTCCGCAATGGTTCGACATGGGAGCAACGGAGATTTACGAACTGTAACTCAAAAAACGTTATCTACCTCATAAAGTGCCCATGCAACCTTGAATATGTGGGAATGACAACACGAGCAATCAAAACACGATTGAATGAACATAAAAGCAATGTGCGATGTAAAAAAAGCACGACGAAAATGGCCACACATTTTCTCACAATGCAACATTGCGTCAACGATTTAAAATGGACAGTAATCGAACAATTGCCCACTGATGTTGGCCTTTTCCAAAAGGAACAAAGATGGGTGTTCCGTCTGGGCACCCACATCATTGGGCTTAATGATGATGTGCCCTGGAGCCAACTATCAGCATAATTATCACAGCAATACCTGTGCTGCAGTTCACACAGAAAAACATATTCCATTATTCTAAGTAATAGGATTTCAAAAGGGTTCCTTGTCACGATCGACTGTAATAAAATCTATACCATGGCTAAGGGAAATATACTGCCCCTGTGTTCAAAACCGCGGAACAATGCCGCTGTCCACACGCAGCATCATTCAACAGATAACTGAGACATCTCGTAACCATTTGGACCGCAATCGCGCTCCTTTGAAAAAACCCAGTGCGCTAGGGGTTTTCCGCGCATGCGCGAAGGATTAGACAACAAGCCCTCGAACTGCGCATGCGCAAAGATGTAGCGGCGCACAGGGACACTAACTCGACCAGACAGACGCTGATCCTATGCTAACGCAGCAGTAACATACGATCGCCCTGTATGGCTGACATGCGGAAGACCCATACATGGTGACACTCCCGTTTCCGCCCAATTAACGAAACAGAGTATAAATACCCATGTTCTTCGCATGACTCCACACCAGCGGAGTAGCGCGAGGGGTAAGGCGGTGATCAGAGTGTCCAGACCTTGTGAGTATATCATCCAGGAAAGAACATCCTACAAGATATCCATTTTTACCTCATAAGTAAGTGAGATTGAAATGTAAATTACAGCTACATTATTCTCTACTACAGATAGCCATTGGAGCAGCACCCCAACGCGCTGTTCATGAAGCCCACCAACCAGGCTTCACAAGTATGAGTACAACTGGCAGTAAAATCCTAGTCTTATGTGTTTTATGTTGTATGTGGTGTTAGTCCGTTTTTACTAGCTTATTAACAAGCAAATGGTGTGGTTCCAGGCGACTGCGCCTTGCAACTACCCGCTACATGGGTAACCATTAGTCTTTTGGTTTTTGTCTTTCTGCAGGTCATTGCACTTGCAGCAGACCGCTGTAGGCACACTTAGCCTATTCCTACAAAAAATTCACTTTTTTGTAAATAATTACACTTTTTTTGTAGAAGAAGACGTGAGTAGGGAAGGGAGTTTGTGCCCCTGTCCTGAAGAAGGAGCCTGTCTCCGAAACATGTCGACAACATAGCACACCAGAGATCCTGTTCATTAACATAACAGGTTGATCTCGCCCTGCACTTATTTTTAATAGTACCAGCCAGAGTTCGGAATAAAACTTTTTTTCACTCAAGCGCCAGGTACTTTTTTAAAAATTTTCCTTCACCACGTTTCCTACTCACCTTAATCACATACCCCACACACTGTACACAACACATAGCCAACCTGAAAGTGCTCCCGCGTATCCGTAGGTCGCAGCACGCCGCATCCCGATAGAGGGGTGCGAAGACCCCAATGATGAAGCATGACACCAAGGGGCCTTTTGGTGTTTGAGGGGTATTTTACCAAACACTGAGTGCTTTAATACCCATTGATCACTCTTCCCCTTTTTCCCCCCTGATGTTGGATTTCTTTTGTTTATTTAAGTATCATAGTGGAGCGCAAATCCAACAATTAGCTCTACCTCCCTTTTTGGTTTAATCTATGGCCCCCCAGAGCTGGCAGTACTAGCACGATGACTATGACATGGACGAGGTGACTGGGTTGTCTCACAGCTAGGACAGCCAAGGACAGGGCGAGGGACCAGTTCCGGTGCCTATAGATCAATGCGGACACTTCGTCACTGCTGATTTACAGGTCATCACAGAGAAATTTCTAGTTGATTCAGGGGCTCTGAATAGCTCTGCTTTCCTTTCACTGGTCCCGGGGGCAGCTCCGTCTGGCCAGAATAATGTTTTGGTGGAATTCTTAGGTGTGTCAGTTGTTAGCCCCATTTCCAAACATCTTGCCTTGACTATTGGTCCCTTCACGGTTGACTCACCATTTTTATTAACGTCCAATAGTGGGGAGAATTTGTTGGGACTAGTTTTGTTCTGCTGACGGTGTATACATGACTATTAGACTGTAGGTGGCCTGGGTACAACAATGCTTTGCAAAAGATGCCCCCCTCCCTACAGAGTTCAAAGATGTGCCACACACATTGTGGGCTACAGGGGACATGGATGTGGGGTTGCTTCAGATCCCACCAGTCTCTATTTAGATAAAGGACAATGCCGAAATGTCACGCATTCCCCAGGACAAGATCCCACAGGCAGGAGAAAAAGCCTTGTTACAAATAATGCAGGATTTGATAAAGTATGGTATGGTTGAAGAGACAGTGGCCAATGTGTGTAATAGCCCTATTCTTCCTATTCTTAAAAAGGTACGCTTGGACTCTTCTGATGCCAACCCTGACATTTACCGCTTTGTGATAGACCTCAAAGAGGTCAATAAAATAGTGGTTCCTCAGTACCCTGTGGTCCCAGACATTACCATGATCCTGACAATGATTCCCCATCCGCCAAATTCTTTTCCATGATTGACTTAAAGAATGCTTTCTTCAGCATACCAATACATACAGATAGTCAATATATTTTAAATTTTGCAATTGCCGGTCGGAGCTTTAGATTCTGTCGTGCTCCACAAGGCTATACAGAAAGTCCTAGTATTTATAGCCAAGCTTTGAAGGCTCAATTGGACTCCTTGGAGCTTTCCTCTGGTAATGTGCTGTTGCAGTACGTTGATGACCTCCTTGTAGCTTTGGATACTGAGGATGGTTGCAAAGAAGCCACAGTTAAATTATTGTTGCATTTGGCTCATCATGGACACAAGATGTCACTTTCGAAATTTCAATATTGTCAACAGGAGGTCATCTACTTATGTCACCTATTGTGGAAGGAGGGTTGCAGACTAACACCTGAATGCATGGCTGCTATTACTAATAAGCCTGTTCTTAAGACCTAACGCGAGGTACACACATTCATTTGGATAACTACGTATTGTCGGGATTGGGTCCCTAACTACTCCCTAATAACAAAACCCCTTCTTTACCTGACCACCAAAGATGTGCATGAACCCCTCCCTTGGACACCAGCATGCCGGCAAGCTTTTTAGCAATTAAAGGTTGAACTTTGCTCTGCTCCCGTGCTTGGTACTCCTGATTATCAGAAGCCTTTTGTGTCTGTGTGGATTAGGTGGACGGTTTTGCGCTTTCTGTTCTAACACAGGATTTCATTGGTAAGCAGAGACACTGCGCCTACTTCTCTGCCACACTCGATAACGTCGCCAGAGTGCTTCTGAGCTGTCTGAGAGCTGTGGCGGCAGTGGAAGTTTCTATCAGACAATCAGCAGGGCTCGTCCTTGATACAGATCTCACAGTAATGGTACCTCCTTCTGTGGATACGCTGTTGAACAAGACAAAGACACAGTACCTTACCAGTGCATGTCTTACTGAATTTGAGCTGACTTTGTTTGCTCCGCACATTACCATTAAACGATGTGCCACTCTGAACCCAGTCACGTTACTACCCTTCCCTTCGAAAGAAAAGGACAATGATGTCCATGATTGTTTTTTTCGGACAGGCAAAGAAACTAAAGGATGGGTAGACCTGACTGATGTTCCCTTATCTGACCACCAAGGGGAACTATATGTCGATGGCTCTTGTTTCAAGCTACCAGATAGCACTACCACAGCAGCCTATGCAATCACAACGTTACACACTGTAGTTGAAGTATCCTGTATCCCATACCAATCAGCCCAAGCTGCAGAGCTGGTTGCTCTCCTCAGGGCTTGTGAGTTGAGTGAGAGACTGGCTGTTAATATCTACACCGACAGCCAGTACGCCTTCGGGGTGGCCCATCATTTTGGGCGCCTCTGGGTGGAAGGAGGGTTCTTAACTTCACAGGGACTGTGAATACAGAACGGCCCATTGATACACAGATTGCTGTCTGCATTGACACTTCCTGATAAGTTAGCAATAGTAAAATATAGAGCTCATAAAGCTATCACAGATTATGTTTGGGAGAGGGAATGCATTTGTGGACCAGACAGCTATGGAGACAGCTCTATCAAAGATGAAAAATATGTTTGTGGCAGGTCCCGCTAGGTGGGTCCCAGACAATGGAATGTTCGAGGACACATTAGAACATGTCAAGGAAATTCAGGTTGAGGCAACTCTAGATGAATTGGCAATTTGGAGAAGAGAACAAGTCATTTGGACGAGGTTGGGTGTTGGACTGACTTGTCTGGAAAACAGAAATGGTTACTGCCTTATTCCTACATGCTCGGTGTTGTTACTATGGCCCATGGCCCTGCGCATATCAGTGCCAAAGGAATATGTAAGCTGTTAGACCCAGTATGGCAGAATGATAATATTGTTAAGGTAGCCGCACACCTAGTGAAGCATTGTATCATTTGCTTGATGTTTAATCCTGGAAAAGGTACTCCTACACCCACTGGTAACTTTGCACTGCCTTCCTTCCCTTTTGAGATTCTCCAGATGGATTTCATCGAAATGGAACGAGTGAATAGCCTGAAGTATGTGCTAACAGTGATTTGCGCATTCAGTAAATGGATTGAGGCTTACCCAACCAAGGAGAATACAGTTATGGCGATGGCGAAGGCACTTTTAAAAGAGATTTTCCAGTGCTCTGAATTGCCACACGTGATTTGGAGTGACAGCGGAAGTCACTTCAATTCAAATGTCATTGAATTGGTGTGCAACAGCTTGCATATTAAGCAGAAGTTTCATGCAGTGAACCACACTTCGTCAGGATGACTAGTTGAGAAGTACAATGGTACTCTCAAGCTGAAACTAGCAAAGATTCAAGAAAGCAGAGAACTGCGGTGGCCAGATGCATTACCGTTGGCCTTATTATCTACCATAGTGACAGTGCACTTTAGAACAGGGTTGTCCCCGTACAAAGTGGTCTTTGAATGCCCTGCTAATGCCTGGGGCGTCCAATCGCTTTTCCGAGATAGAGTACCCCCTGCTTGTAGACTAATTGTACGAGTTGTATAAAGATCTCCGTTCTCTACACAAACAGGTACATGCGGTGATGCAGCCAGTACCAGTGGGGCCCGGGCACTGCATAGAGCCCGGAGATTACATTCTAATTATAAACTTTCAAAGAAAAAACTGTTTGGAGCCAAGGTGGAAAGGACCTGTCATCGTTCTACCCGTCACTCGCACTGCAGTTAAGGTAGATGGCAGGAAGCACTGAATTCATGCCTCTCACGTGAACCAAGTTCTGACGGCGATAGGGTGCCACCCTTTGTTCCCTTCTCTGATGTCTGATTGAGGTGGGCGCAGATGGACGTAGAGAGTGACCCAGCCCTGTTTGAGGCAATCCCCCGGAGATAAGGGCTGCCTCTGATCACTCTGTTTTGAATACATCCGACACTGAGTCGCGATGCCCACCTTATTCTGAGTTTCTGACCCTTTTTTTTTATGAAACAGTGCCTGGAGTGACTAAATATAATTTGAGCCCCCTAAAGAAGGACGGTGCACCAGCAGAATAGTCCAGGAGTTAGGGAAGGACTTGAGCTTAGGGAGCAGGTGCTGTGCCTAAGGTGACTGTATTAGACTAGAGTGAATAGCACTGGTGCACTGCCCGGGACACTGGGCAGGATAGTTGAGGGTACTTGCCAAGGTGGGGGGTGCCCTATCCTGAAAGAAGGGGATTTGTTTTTTCAGCAAGGGCTGCAATCGCGCAGCTCCCCTGCGGGAGTAGTTCATAGCACCGTCCTTGATGAAAAATAGGAGCCTACCGGTGAGGCTCTAAACGGACGCTGTGTGACATTTGCCCCTCTGGTGCTGTTACTGCAATAGTGGCTCTAGCCTGCGAATATTTATTTTCCTTGTGACAGATATTAACTGCCCTTGATGTTTTTCTCACTGTATCCCTTTGGTCATCCTTTCCCCGATGAGGAGCAGACCTTTGCGGCTCCGCGTCCCACTTCAGATGGGCCCGTTTGGTCCTCTTGGTCTACTAAGAGTAGGATAGTGTTTGTTGTAATAATTTTGCTTTCCCTGCTGATTGTATTTGGGGTACTGTTCTTCTTAGAAAATAAATATCTTGTGCATGCTTGGATAAGTACTACGCCAACACCTCCTGAACATATTTTTGTTGCCTTAGCGCCTCACAAAGAAGAACACCGGAAGTCCTATAAGGATAATGTTTTTATTCAAACGTTGTACCAAACACATGCTGTCTCTAATACCACAAAATGTTGGGTGTGTGGGTTGTTACCTTCTGTCACGCATAAAAGTGAAAACTTGCTGCCTATACCCTTATCCTATGTTCATAGTTGTGAGGGATGGTTCACTTTACTTAGTTTGATTCGCAAGTTAACTCCTTTGACAAAAGTAGTACTGGTTCCCGTACTTTGACAATGAATGTGTATTCCCATCATAGGTCTCCCCCTTGTGTTTCCCCTGTAGATGGGCGGTTTGATCGAGTGTTCCTGAATTCTTGCATCAGGTCCGCAGATCAAAGTAGGAAGGCAAACAGAACTTAGATGGATAGAGATAGGTTTTCGCAGTTCAATATATCAGAATATTACCAATCCTTCCAAGCCCGTAATGTCACCAAAGATAAGCCTGTACCTCAGGCAGTGGTAGATGTACTGGCTCCTCTTTGTGTTCAAGGGGTGGGAGACATAGAGGTGGGAGACAGTAGATGCAACACCACTTTCATATTTAGAATGCCCAAAAGTCCGCCCTTGATCCCACCACCTAATGTTTATTTTGTTTGTGGTTCTCGAGGTTATGTGTGGCTCCCTGAAGGATGGTCTGGGAGGTGCGACCTTTCCTACCTCCTTCCCCCAGTCTATATAGCCCCTCCCAACTACCACAAGACCCACCGCCTACAGCGCAGGAAAGCCCTGGCTTCCCGAGTTAAAAGAGTAGTCAATATAGACACTATTGATCAGACAGATTCCTCTTTACAGCAATTCACTTACATAATGAAAGGAATTCGGCCATTCTGGGGTCCCATGTTTAAAAGCCGCAATATTCGGCACTTGGCCAGAGTGGTTGAGGGAGTCTCTAATACTACTGCAGGTATACTGACAAATATTACAGTCGAGCTTCAGGCTACGAGGCTCGTTGGTCTTCAAAATTGGATGTTTTTAGACACTATTCTGGCTGATAGAGGTGGAGCCTGCCGCGCCATCAGCAGTAGTTGCTGTGTATACATCTCTGATAGCGCCCCTACTGTATACTCTGCAATACAGAAATTACACAGACTTGCCTCGGACATCCAGCAGAATAATAGTTCATGGTCCCTCTCAGGGTGGCTGTGGGGTCTATTGACATCATGGGGCGGAAGATATTAATGGTTCTAATAGCTATCGCAGGTGTTATCTTTACATGTTGTCTATGTATTAATTGCCTTCCAGCAAGTTGCACTTATTGTGTGAGCAAGCTCACCCCTGCTTCTAGACTCTCAGGACATGATAATAAAGTCCCTACTATGATGATGCAGGGTATCCAGGATTTAATGTTGATAGATGAGGGAATATTTGAGTATTAGTTGTATTTTCATATTAAATGTGTTGTTTCTCTTCCAGTTCTACTGGATTGCCACATGAGTACCCATGCCTTTGCCCTGCTCCTTAGAATTGTAAAGACCCTACCAAGTAGCCAAATAAAGCATTTAGCCACTTCTACTAAAAGTAGGGTCTGATAGGTTTGAAATGCCCATACCTGCAATGCACTTGTTTCATGCTATATTAGGTTAGCAGTGCGTGGCTCAATATATGACATTTGTGTTCGCGTTCTGCAACCCACTGAGTGATTCCCGTAATGTGTAGGCTTCAATTAGCCAGTGTGACTCCATTTTGCATTTCGTAACCCCCATTAGGCTACATAGACTGTGCCCGAGTTAGGTCTCACTGTTTTTATTGCTTGCCTCAGCAGAACATTGTATTTCATTATTATTTTCTCTTTTGTCCATGGCTGTATTCCCGACTTGCTAATGAATAGGCATTCTGCCTTTGCCTATCTGAATGTGTAGTTTCTGATCCCAGGTTAGGAGATGCTGAGACCCAGTACCGTGGCCTTGAGGCCGGGATAACGTGTACCCCTCTGGCAGGTCTTAGCTCATCCCACTGTGCCTCTTTGTTCATGTTCAGCTTAGGCCAGTAGTTTCCATGGTGGGCGTGGTTGGAGGCTTCACAGGGGGAATGATTATCCACTTCCCCCCGACTGGATCCACTTGTTCATCACCGGCAGAACCCAAAGAATCAGACTGCCACCCTTCCTCTCCGAACCCACGGAAATCAATTGCGGAGTACCCCAAGGATCATCGCTCAGTCCGACCCTCTTCAAAATCTACTTGGCCCCCCTCACCATCATCATCAGACAACGTGGCCTCAGCATAATATCCTTTGCCAACGACACCCAGCTCATCCTCTCCCTCACCAAGGACCCCACCACCACGACTCAACTTCCAGGAAGGAATGCAGTATTTCGCAGCCTGGATGAGCAACAGCTGCCTGAAGCTCAACTCAGAGAATACAGAAGTCCTCATCCTCAGAACCTCCCCTTCAGCATGGAACAACACCTGGTGACCCACTGCTCCCTGCAGCCCCCGGACCCCCACGGACCATGCCCGAAACTTCAGCATCGTAATCGACTCCTCCCTCTCCATGAACCGACAGGTCGACGCCATCACCTCCAGCTGCTTCAACACCTTCTGCATCTTCCGAAAGACCTTCAAATTGATCTCCCCTGAGTCAAAAAAAACCATTACCCACGCACTCATAACCAGCAGACTGGACTACAGAAACGCCCTCTACGCCAGGATCAACAAGTCTCTACTCCGCATGCTCCAGACAATACAGAATACCGCAGCCAGACTCATACTTGGCATCCCTCGACACAAACACATAAGCCAAAACCTACGGAACCTCCACTGTCTCCCTGTTGAGAAGAGAGTCACTTTCTAGATACTCACCCACGCCTACAAATGCCTCCACAATACCGACCCCCAATAGCTCAACGAGAGAATCTCCTTCCACATACCCAAAAGAAACCTCCAATCCACCAAACTCACCCTTGCCGAAACCCTGCGCATCTACAGAGCCAGAATAGGAGGAAGAGCCTTCTCCAACATCGTGGCCAAGACCTGGAACGAGCTCCCAATCGACATCAGGCACACCCCCTCCCTGAAAGCCTTCAGGGAGACACTCAAGACCTGGCTCTTCGATCGAACAGAGCTGCTTACTATGCCCCAGCACCTTTAGACCCTCACGGGTGAGTAGCAAGCTTAAATGCCCTGATTGATTGACTGATTGATTGAAGGAAGCACTCAGGATTCTGATAATATATAGCAATCATTGTTCTCTCTCATTTTCTGATGAGTGTGTGGAAAATAAGGTACAGGCAGAGGATCTCTTATGCAAACTGCCATAGTAGTGAACAGTAATACGCCCACTCTCGCAACCATTGTAGAATAGGATGACCATTACTTATTTTATAAAAGAGGATAATTTTTACAGTTATACTTGTTTAATTTTAGCAGATGATTAACCTATTTCACTGGGTAGAAAGTTACATTCAGTTACAGGATAGCTGGATACACAATCATGATAACATACTCCAGCCAGTGAGGTACCAGGAACTTCCTGACATATTGTATAACATTTTACGTTGTAGGAATATGCCTAATAGCATAGAGTCATAGGTTGCTTCATTGTCTATACTATTGCATACAATTTTGTACATTTCATAATGCATAACTTAATTGTTTTAATGCGTGTTTTATCTCTTGTGCTTTTATGGTTTACAGCCAAAGTAAAGATTATAAAGAAAAGATTCCAGGACTTATTTTAATAGTACTATAAAATCCAACTTAAAGATAAAGTCGGTTTTATATCACTAGTTTGAAAATGACGCAATAGGGAGTGGAGCCCCTTGCTCTTGGAGAGGAACCTGTAGGGTGATTAAAAAACATAAAACAAGTAATGTGTTATGTGAAGTGCCCTTTGTTTAACAAGTAGTAAAAAAAACGGTGCATCAACACCACACCGATAACACCCAACTGTGATGCATGGGCACACACACCCACACAAACTCATTCAAGGGGGGTGCCACACAGTTTTATGACTCTCAAATTAGTCTCACTCAAACGTGTATGCAACAAATCTACAAGCACTTAGTTGAAATCCATGATTATTGCCAATGGCCAGTGCCTCCTGAATGTCAAAGTGTTCACATGTGGTGAGACGTAAATTTCTCCCAGACAGTGGACAAAAGGCTTTGGTGGGGAGAAGTGTTTTTCTTTCTTGAACAGGATGACCTTGGGGCTGTGTCCAATCCCTTCCTGAGCTTCAAAGTGTGCCTACCCTGTCGCTGGCAGCCGCACTGACTGTGCCACCCACAGAAGTAGCCTTTCAACCTGTCTCGGGCCAGCCACAGCAGTGCCTATATATGCAGTTTACTGCCACTTTGACATGGCATTTAAAACTACCTGCCAAGCCTTAAACTCCCCTTTTATTATATATGTCACCCCTAAGGTCATCACTAAGGTAGGCCCTAGACAGGGTGCTATGTAAGTAAAAGGTAGGACATATACTGTTGTGGTTTGCATGTCCTGGGGCCATATTACGGTATGGGCGCATTTTCCTATTTAGTGCTGGGCACACCTTTGAAAAGGTGGCCCAGCTCTAAATAGGAAAATGTGCTGCATTATAGTGAATGCACTGCCCTGGTGAAAAGCGAAGTGGCTGCTTTGAAGCCGCTCTTTGTTTCACAGTGCAGGCAGCAACCCGTCTGCAGTTGAAAGGGGGATTAGAGAGCCTGTTGCAGGCGGGTACAGTGAGTGCCAGCACACACTTGAAGGGGATGTCAGGGGATCCATTAGATCCCCTGCCAACAGGGAGCAAACTGACAGTGCACCACCTTTTAGGCGGCGCACTGTCAGTGTGCTTTCTGACAGCTTCTTTGCCTCTGCGCCCGGTCTGTAACGCGGCGTGGGTGCAGAGGAAAAGGGATTCCCCCATTTGCATGGGGCCATGCCCCTATGCAAATGAAGGAAAGCCTTCTGATGATAGCTCTGGCACTTTATGTGCTATTGGTATTATAGAAGGATATGCACAAGCATCTGCGGCTGCATCTGTAATACCAAACTGCCCGGGGCACACAAAGAGGGTGCAAACGTCTGTTGCACCCCGGAGGCACTTCTGTAATTTGGCCCTGGTAGTAACAAACAGCCTATTTAATTTTTCACTACTGTTAGGCCTACCCATCTCATAGGTTACCTTTAGAAATTCCCTTATACCTTTTAAAGTGATAATTCCTGATCATAGAGGAGTAGCTTTTTGATGTTTCATATGTTTGGAATGGTATTGATAAATCTGACTTACTGGTGAAGTTTACTATTTTAAAAATGGCACTTCCTAGTTTGCTAATCTTGCATTTTTGCCACATTTAGCAAAACAATTTTGAATGTGAATGTTCTTTTGGCACTCCGGAGGTAACTAATCTTGCATTTTCTCATTCGTTAAACAAAACCCTTTGAACACAAGTGTTCCTTCAACACTCTAGAACTATTGAACACCATGATTCTTGGTATTCTTTAATTATGCACATCTTGTGAAATACATGTGATATTTTTTTAGATTTTATCTTGTTTAGCTAAAAATACAGACTATTTTTATAAACCTGCGTGGAGTCTTTTTGGGGTATATTTGTTGTGGTATTGTATGTGTGTTGCACAAATATTTTGCACATTGCCTCTTTAGATAAGCGTGACTACTCTGTTCCATCCTACCAGAGGGTGAACACAGGTTATCTTTTAGATTTAGTTAGCTTACCCTGACTAGAGTGGTGGTTCCTGCCTGGCTTGGGTGAGCTCACCAATGCACACATTTTATTTGTATCAGGTAGCTGACTGTAAATCACACAGCAAGTGCTGAAAAGTGGGTATGTACACCCCCTGGAACTTTTACCCCATTGGTTATAAACTGTACAGTTGTTTTCCCTACCCATAGGCTGACACCCATAAATGTGTTAACACTACTACCCTCTTTAGAACACCCCTGGGCCTGTGAAGAATCAGAAGGAGGACTACCCTGCTGTCTGCAGACCCTGAAGGAAGCCTTGAACCCAGGACCCCAGAAGTGACACAGAGGGTCAGCTGGCTGACCTCCTGTTTGAGGTACAGGGGCATAACAAGCTTCAATGTGTCTTTTCTCCATCTACCCAGCTGTCCAGTTCCAACTGGTCCTTCTCTGGTCTTTGCTGTAGGTCTCTGCTGAAGTGAGACTTCACTCCCAAGGGCTGTCCCAAAGGTCCTGGGTCCTTGGCTAGTGCCTTCTTCTGGAAGTTTCCTGAAATCAGGGACTTAGAAACTTTATGTCAACTTTATGCTTTGAGAACTGATGTGGGACAGGAAGCAACCTGCTAAGCCGGTCCAATGAGGGTGCTTCACTGTTGTGTTACATATTCAGGTTGCTCCAGCTATGGTCTTCTCTGCAACGGCAAATCTGATCCAGCAGGACTTCACAGACAAGGTGTCCAGTCTCTTTTAGCCCTCTTCATCTACAGCCTGCAGCATTGCCCCACTGGAATATGCGCTCCAAAATAGTGACAAAGTCCACAGGTAGAAATCTCCTCCGGTTGAAGACTCGAAAGTATCAGCTTCAGATAGACCTTCTCTGAGAGCAAAATTCAAATTATTGCTACACAGTACTTTCTAGTGGCAAGTCCATGTCTTCACCGAGCCCCCACGGCGTGGCTCGCCAACAAAGTATAGCCTTCCTCAGCCACAGCCTACTGCCTTGCCTCGCTAAAGATTTTTGACTTCCATCTCAGAGAAAAAGTCTGAAGGATAAAAACTTTTCACCTTGACAAACCTTGTTCCTGTATCTTCCCACCTGTGTATGACTTTACCAAATAAATTGAGAAATATGGGTGCGGTCTAAAAGTCAGAGCTGCTCACTGGATCTGGGGAACCAGGTTCAAGTTTCGAAATTGGCTCAGCGCAAATTAGTCAAATGTAATCTGGTTCTCATGTAAAGCGCTCCCATGTTCTTGGTCAGTGGTGGCACTATATAAAACTTCAATACACATGTATATGGCGTTGAAAATGCAGGACTGGGCCTGGATTTAAAAACACAAAAATTGGCTTGTAACCTTACACCATAGTCAATCTTCAGTGCAGTTCATCACCTTGCATTTTTATGGGCAGATCATTATCTTGGCCACAATCAAATAAAGACATATCAAAGTGCGTGGTCAGGGTTGTGACATTTACAATTGCACTTAAAAAGGATCGCAAACAAGTGTAAAGAGTATGCTATTTTGGTAATTCACAGTTTTTTGAAAGCAAGGCTAATATTACATTAAAAAACTGCCACAGCTTCATGTCCGTTAAAGCTAAGTAGGTTGAGAGAGTTAGTTCGACTTATTGGGTTGTGGTTCTAAAAGTTTTGGAAAGCCCTGCTTTACCCATTGCCTTTAAAATGAGCATGACTGTCTTTGTATCAAGCTACCAAAGGGTTAAGTATCCGTTTATTTATTGTGTTTTGTATTTCACCATGACAAGTTTTATTAATTGAGGAAGGTTTTCGCCTCTGTTGACTAATACTCCAATTTCTTACAAGGCCTCTATAAATTGTGGCTTTAAAATAAACCTAGAAGTATTTATGCATGACAGCTGAAGGTCCTATGTACCAAACCAACAGCACTGATAGACTACCATATATGCACATTTTCTAGATTAATTCAAATTACAAGTATTGTTACCTTTTATTAAAGCTCATTTTTATCGGATCTTGCAAATTCCTACAGCTTATGATTTTTGAAATACTAGCTAAAAGGGCTGATTTTGTTTTCCGTAACAAAAGCAAGCGATAGTGCCAAAAATGACTTTATCAATTTAATTTGCAGGTCGTCCTTTTGGCTATAGGCTAAAAACATTGTAGTACACCAAAAAAAGTATAAGGATTTTAAACATTCCAGCTAACGGAGAAATGATTAGTCATGTAATTACCCAGCTGCCCTCGGTTAACTTGCATTAGCAGAAGAACTCCTTTTTTTCCCCCTCACCAACAGAAAGTAATGCCCAAAGAGATTACTCCATCTCTTGAGAGAGTTATGTTGCATATTCAGATCCATCAACCAAATCTCTCTTGATTGCAGATGATGTTACGTTGCTCGTTAAGTGATTGGCAATAGAAGTTATCAATTAATGAAGCTGGACAATTAGTAGATCGGAAACCTGGCCTCGAGCAGGCCCATTCATGTAAGTGCACAAAAGTAAAATGCAATTTCATAGGGTTATTGGCTCAGCCATGGTAGCTATTGTAAAGCCACATCAACAATGGATTATAATTTGATAAATAAAACAAGACAAAAATGACAATAATCCAATCAGAAGACCTGGAGATATGCAGGTTTAAAGATGTCAATGAAAATAGTGACAAACAGTGCCAACTGTGTATATCTGGTTGTGCTGGACCAGGACATAATCATACGTTTGGTGTGGTAGCAATGGGGTGTGAGCAGGCTTCAGGGATTCAGTGAGGACAGCTGAACAAGAGTACCTTAAATCTTGGATTGCAAGGTTCATCGCTGAGGATGTGTCGGGCATCTGATGCAATGCAAAGCTATGATGCAACGCCACACATCATCGTGAAGAGTCCCGTCGTGGGGGTCTGTGATGCACAGTCGAGGCAATGCATCCGTTCTGAAAAGCCGTGAGGATGCGATGCAAAAACATGCGTCAACAAGAGAATTGCAATGCAAGGGACTGCACTGGTGAAGCTTTGCACAGTGGTGGTTCCAATGCGGGCTGTGAGGTTGATGCAAAGTACTTTTGCGTTGGGAGAACCCTCGCAGAAGAGAAGATGTGTTGGTTCTGCTTAGAATTGTGTCTCACACCGAGGAGATGTGTTGGCTCTGCTGTGTCCACTGATGGGCTAGCAGAGCACCTTCAGGCGCACTTCCAGGGGTCCAGGAAAGCAGCGACACCACTTGGCAGGGTAGGACTTACAAATAGCAGAGTCCAGGTGCTGGGTTCACGGTTGGTAGGGCCTTCTGGCTCTGAGTCTCTACTCAGGAGGTCAGCCAACTAGCCCAAAGAATCACTTTGGGGTCGTCTGTTCAGGTGCGGGTGCAGTTCCTCTCACCCAGGCAAGAGAGAATTTAGAGCAGCAGTCCTTTCAGCAACACATCAGTCCTTCTTCCTGGCCGAGTATACACAGGTCCAGAAGTGTACTGAGTTGATGGTGTCTGAGGTCCAAAATGTATACTTGGTGCCCTTCCTCTGGAAGGTGGAAGAAGTATCTAGAAATTCTCCTTGAAGTGCACAGACTTCCTCTCCTGATTCTGGGCTAACTACTGGGAGAATGCATCCCTTCTTGTGAATGGAGGGCCCAGCTAATTCAAGTGTAAGTAGGAGTGTGCCCAGCTTAGCCCTCCAATTCTGCCAGTGATGTCCCACCCAGTCACACCTAAGTTCTCAATTGTGTGTGGCTGTCTAGGAGGAATGCACAAAGTCCAACTGTCAACTACACCGCAACAGGCTACAGCAGCCAAATGGCTAGGGCAGGAAAATGACAACATTCTAAAAGTACCATTTTCAAAATTGTAATCTAAAATCTGACTTTACTATAAGAGAGGACTTTTAATGAGAATTCCAAATACACCAAACATGTTCTGGTCATCTGCTCCCATTTGGAAATTATCACTTACTACATTTAATAAG
Source organism: Lissotriton helveticus (assembly GCF_964261635.1). Classification (NCBI taxonomy): domain Eukaryota; kingdom Metazoa; phylum Chordata; class Amphibia; order Caudata; family Salamandridae; genus Lissotriton; species Lissotriton helveticus. The sequence continues at coordinate 862,345,471 of NC_136070.1, read as the reverse complement.
GTAACTCTAATGTTATCCTATAGAGGAGGTAGACCTTGCTGTAGTGAAAAACCAATTTAAGAGTTTTCACTACCTGGACATGTAAAACTGAAAATTACATGACATGGCTTTTAAATACCCTGCACCCTGCCTTCAAGGTTGTTCAGGGTTGATCCTTATAGGTAACATATGCGTTTAAAAGGAAGGGTTTGGACTTAAAAAAAGTTTTTATTTTGCCAGGTTGAAATGGCAATTTAAAACTCACTTGTATTTAATAGAAAGGAAGGTTTGGGACTGGCAAAAGGTGTATTTTGCCAGGTCAAAAAGACAGTTTACAACTCCCCACTGACAGGCTACTATGGAATGCCTGAGACTTCTTTACAGTGCTACTAATAGTAGGTAGCACAACAAGTGCCACTGGTCCACTAGTAGTAATTAATGGAGTACCACTTTACTATCGACTTACAGGTACATTAAATATGCCAAATGGGGATAGGCCAATGTTATCATGTGTTAGAGAGTGAGCACATGCACCTTAGCATTGATAAACGTTGCAAAGTCCTAGGTTCAAGCAAAAATGAGATCAGCAAAAATAAGAGGTGGAAAGGAAAAGGTTTGGGGAAGAACAACTTAAGGCTGGCAGGCCACAAACATTTTGAGGTGTTTTGTGTAACTGGAGACATAAACAATAAGCATATACAAGTTAATAATGTAAAGGTTCACACAAAGTTAATTTAGAATTAAACAACAAGATTGATATATGTATTGGTCAAGAGGTTCAAATATTTTCATGAACATAATGGTGGAATGGAATTTTAACTAAATGCTAAGAGGTATAAAAATCCTTCAGCATGTACTGCATCCACCTAAACTATTGATAAAGAACACTTCACTCACTCCACTGATGTGTCCTAAGTCATTACAAGCATTTCAGATGGTACCCATGGCCCATCCCAAAGTAAAACACTTGAATAATGCCAGAGACAATGAACTATTCAAAATTGTCTTCACATTACAAGGAGTATGAACAGAAACAATTTGATAAAACTTTGGCAATAACACATTGTACAGTCATATTGCATTTCCATTTAGATAGTAGTAGCAGCCCTTCTAACTGATGGGTTTTATATATAGGGTGGCCAGACGTCCTGGTTTTCCCCGACAGGTCCCGGTTTTTGGAGCAGTGTCCCGACACTTTGCTCCAAATTAAAAACAAATCCCTTTTTTGGCGCAGTTCCTGGGTTAAACATATAAATATAAATGGCCCAGTTTTTAAATAGTGTCTCGGTGCGCCTGCTTTACTTCTACCAGGTGCTGAGACGTGTCTCTATTGGCCTCTCCATTTTTGCCCTCACGGTGAAAAAAATAGGCTTACTGCTGCAGCAGTACCACTCTTCACTGCCTTCAAAGAGACTCGTTACAGTTCTTTCATAGTCTCTTCATTAGAGAACTGAAGCATTTTCAATGTTATGTACAACTAACCCAAAGTTGCTGCTTATTTAACGTATGCAGCTAACAACAACTAACAAAACCAATAGTCCTGGCTTGTTGTAGGTGTAATGTTACTTATTGTATTATACATCTGGATACAATGACAGAAGCAGCACATTTTTCGGGCAGAATGCTATGCTAAGCACAGATTTTTTTAGCTTATGTGTTTTAAGTCACGTACTTAATTACATCGACCACGCCCCTTGTGAGACCCTCCTCCAGCCTGTTTTGTCATCCCACTTGAAGCCCTGAGTTCTTCTGTCAGTCCTACTTTTATGCCTATGACCTGTCCCGGTTTTTTGTTTTGAGAATCTAATCACCCTATTTTTATGGCATTGACAAATGCATGGGAAAATGTGCTTTTTGCTTAGTTGCGTCGGGGTGATTTGTTGATTTGAGAATATTTGAGTAATGATGCATAGTTAAGTAAAACCTAAACACAAATGTTGCCAGTTATGGCATTTAGATGCGTATTACCTAAGTGTATTTATGGTGTTATACATTTTCAAAATCACTCTCTTGGGAATGTTTTTTTTGGTTTTACGTATCTGGTTGTTCTAGGGAAAGCTGGTGATGGAAATCACCTTTAAATTCAGAGGGATAGCAAAAAATACGATTTGAAAGGGGGAGAGAATTAAAGATGAGTGAGCCAAGAAGTTCAAATGTATAAACCTTGATGTGATGGATGAGGGTTTTGCAATCAAGGGAAGATGAAAGTTGCCAAATAATATTGGCAAAGTCTGATTTTTTTTTCCAAATTGTTGTGTTTCATTCATCAGAAAATGGTACACATGGTGCAGAGAATGGCGTGAATCTGTTGTGAATCGGAAAAATTATGTTTTACTAAGAATTCTTCGATCATCCCAAATGAAGAATAACTATACGCCTCTTGTAGGTTTAATATTTTGTATTAAGGCAATGCAAAATGCGGGGTAGCATAGAGGCACTGTTTAGTGTGATGTGCCCAATTGTTTTTTATTTCCATAGAGCTTGCAATTTGCAGAATGTGATTTACTTAATAGTTCATATTTTCCTTTGAAACCACTGAATACTCAAGTTGCCTTTCATCTATTCAGTCCCTGAATCCTACAACTTACACGGTTTGATTTGAGGGATTTAAATATTTCAGGTTAACGCATTTTTTTGTTCATAGTCGCACAGTTTGACAAAACAGAAAGACAACTATTTTGTGTAGAAGAAAACACATCCTGAAGGAGCAACCATAGTAGTCATGGTACTTTTATTTGTAGTTCATTTTAGTACAGTTGATCAGTGGTTAATTTATGATTGAAAGACACAGACTGAAAGTGACTAAGTCAGTGGCCCTGCAAATTCTCTCAACCTCCACGTTTTATTCTTACCAACTTTTTTCAATAAATGTATTTTTATTTGTGGATTCACAAAGGGTACCACATTATTGGAGGATGGAGAGGGCATTTTACAAATATTTCGCATATGCAATTTAATTGAAAGTTTAACAACATTTCAATTGCAAAGAGAGCAAAAATGTCTGTGTTTGCATTCTAAAACAGTGTGGACAATGCAGTTTCTAAATTGCAATAGCTAAAACCAGGGGGCATATTACCAACAAGTAGCGATATTTATTGCTAAATAGGCTTAGCGAGGATTTTTTTATCGCTGAGCATCGCCGTAATTTATCGCTGAGAAAACTTGCTATTAGCAACGTTTATCTACAAAGCGATAAATTTTCCCGCGATAGCGGCAAAATGCGTGAATATCGCTGAGAATACAGCGATATTTACGCATTAGCGACTAAATGCTCTTAGCCATGTTATCCACCTCCCATTGGATAACATGGCTAAGAACTGGTCTGAGCAGGCGTTGGTTTTTGACGATAGCGGGAATATTTCCATCGCTACGCCTGCCTTGCTAATAGGTGATAGCGACGTTAGCGACTGCTTTCAGTCGCTAACAGGTTGGGTACGCCCACTTTGCATGTCATTAGCGATAAATATCGCTGACATGCAAAGCGGGCCCCAAACCGCTCGCTATCTCCTAAAAGCTGTCGTTAACATCAGTTAGCGACAGCTTGCTAATAGAGCGATAGAATTATCGCCACTTAGCGGCCGAAAACGGACGCTAAACCGGCGATAACTGCCTATCGCCACCCTTGGTAATATGCCCCCACATTTTTAAAACCTCTGTCAAAAACTTGATATGTTTTCAGTTCTTAGTATTCCTTACAGAATCGCTCATTTTTCAATCTTTCTATCTCAAGCAAATCTAGATTTTTTCTTTCTTAGTATCTTTTCTGGATGATTACTATATTACTTAGCACCTCAACCAATACCACAAACTTTGGCTTTTTTCCGCTACCCCAGGTAAATTTAATTTATCAATTTGCTCTTCCATCGTATCTATCTCCAATCTCAATTAAAATAACTTTGTTTCAGCTTGTTCTTTCAACATTTCCATGAGCTCCCTGGGTGTTTGCTCTATTTTTTTCCCCCTTCATTGGCATTATTTTCATTAAGGCTTTCTGGTAGCAGGTGATTTTAATACCAAGTTTGAGGCCATCAAAGAATGTGCAGAATTTGAGAAAGATGAGCTCTGGAAATTCCTCAAATTTCATTCTCCCTGGTAAGACACCCTATAAGAGAAACCAGTCCAATGGCAATATTAATTTTGTCAATGAGAGAAAAAGTCTCTCTCTGAATGAAGCATGACCCTCTCTTGTGCTTTTAGTATAATATGTTTTGTGCACTCTTGGACTAAACTGCCAGCTGACGACTTTCAACATGCATGACTATTACATTCTGGAAGAAGACCTAAAGCAAATGTCCAGACACAACTAGGTCTATTTAGGGTCTATATGTTCTACTAAATTGATCAGCAAACTCTCCACATTTTGCAAGTGCTCATTTAGTCACTCCTTATAATGCATATTCCGTCTTTACAACTGCATTTGTTTTTTTTTATTTGAAGACTTGAACTGTTCATTACAGCCAATGCTTTATTTGTAAAAGAATGAGTGCTTGCGCCCAAAGCTCTGTTCAGAAAATGTAGGTGTGTTGAATACCATCTGGCGTGGGTCCCGCTTCGCAGCTCACATCATGCTGCCATCAGAGCTGCCTGTCACCCCGGAGGGGTTTAACGCCGAGGGACTTGTTGCTTTCTTGCCGAGGGGACGACCAAGCAAGCAGCACGGGACTCCACTGCCCAGGAGCCCGTGTGTGACAATACCTGTGCAGAGGCCCGCCCACCCACCTACCGGCACCTGCCTTAACTGCTCGCGGAACCCGCTGGCGCGGGTCCGGCTTCGCAGCTCACATCACGCTGCCATCAGAGCTGCCTGTCACCCCCGGAGGGGTTTAACGCCGAGGGACTTGTTGCTTTCTTGCCGAGGGGATGACCAAGCACGCCGCACACGGGACTCCATTGCCCAGGAGCCCGTGCGTGAGGCCTTCCCACCCGCCTCTACCGGCACCTGCCTTAACTGCCTTAACTGCTCGCATCACGCTGCCATCAGAGCGGCCTGTCACCTCCGGAGGGGTTTAACGCCGAGGGACTTGTTGCTTTCTTGCTGAGGGGACGACTAAGCACGCCGCACGGGACTCCATTGCTCAGGAGCCCGTGCGTGACAACACCTGTGCAGAGGCCCGCCCACCCGCCTACCGGCACTATTTACACATCCGAAGCCCGGGCAAAGGGCGGGCCGTCTGTGGGCCACCCTCTGTTATCTCCAAACCGCTGCCACATTGTGTGTTCTTAAGAGGGGTGTAAGCCATCTGAAAAGACATAGAGCGCATTTCCATTTACAGTGATCCGGGCGTGTGGAATTTCTAACTTCGCAACTTTTTGAAAAGCTTGGCTGAAGGATGGGCAAACGTAAATCCATTGATGGAGGGGGGGTTTAAATAAGGAGGCCAAACGCCCAAAGGTGGGTTGCAATCTGGTGACTTTATCCGTGTTGCTTCCGGGGGACTGGAATCGCCAGGAATAAATGGTTCATGCACTTATGGACTAGCTACTCTGGTGCTGCCGTGCCAAGCTAGTAGTGCCGAGTGAAGGATGGTATCCTGGAAGGATGTATGACGTTACCACGCATCCTTTTACAACGCCTACCTTTACCACGCAATTTTTACAACGCAGGATCCATTACAACGAAGTACTATTACAACGCATTTTTTTACATCGCATATACCTTTACAACGCATCCCATTACAACGTAAGTATTGGTAAGTATATAATATATTTTTAAAAATGTAATTAATTATAATTAATATAATTAATTTTATTTTAATTTTAATTTTGTGGTAACGGTTACATACCATCCTGGAACATAGCTGGTTTGGGCTCTAGATTGCAATCACCTGAATGGGTTTCCTTTATTACTTCCTTCGACGTTTGCATCTTCCAAGAGACCTGGGCTTGCGAGACGCTGTTTCTCCAGGGTTACCTGAATTTCTTTGTGCCGGCACTTAAGGGCCCCAAGGGACGGCCGAAAGGGGGGCTAACTATCTGGGCACGACAAGCACTATTTGGTAGAGTGACAGAGCTTCAAACTGGCAACAGTGATATCCAGCTGATCAGGTTAATCATGGGATCAGGGGATATCTTAGATGTATATAATTTGTATGTCAGAGTGTCAGGAGGTGGGAAATCACAGATCCTGGTAGCCCTAGATTATCTTATTGGCTCACAGCCGTGCGAGAACAATATAATAATTGCAGGAGATCTGAATATGACTTTTGAGCCTCTTATAGAGGGTGACTGGTATGTAGGGGAAGAAGAGGACTCACAGTGGGGGATTCCGAAATTGGACCTAAAACCTATCAATAAATGGACAGCTACCATAATCCAGATTAATGCAATATGTAGCGAAAGAGGGCTAAGAGCATTAAATGGTAGAACTGAGAGTGACGGGTAAGGCGAAAACACTTTTAATAACGGTCGCTCCCAAAGTAGGATAGACTATATTTTCTGTAACATGGCAATCTGGCATTTGATGAAAGACATGAAGGTAGTCAGCAGGCTAGAGAGCGACCATAACCCCCTATGTATCACCCACCTCTTATGGGGTGGGGATTTGGAGGGGCTAAGTATTGGTGAGGAACCCTTAGCAGAGATCGTCCCGAAAAATGACATGAGGCGGGTGAGGTGGGATCAAATTGCGATGAAGAATGAGGTGCTAGAGAGCATTAGTAAAGATCTAGATAATGCCATTTCTGCTATGGATATCACAATGAGGGCAGGTAGCGCAAATGCAAAAGATCTGAAAGAAATTTCGACTTTGCATGACAACTTTTTCGGAACTTTAAAGGGACACTTCCATAGGGTAGTATCTAAGCCCATGGGTAACAACAAACTAACAAAGAGTGAGGGGTGGTACAATGAGGCTTGCAGATTATCTAGAACAATCCTAGGAATGGCAATTAAAACACGAGACCCTATTGCTGTTAGGGAAGCTAGACATGAGTACAAGACCACCATATCCAAGGCCAAGAAACAATGGGACGAGCAGCACTGGCAAGATTTAAAAGCTGCCAGTGCTGCTAAGGATTCAAGACTATTCTGGAGCATTGTCAAATGGGGGAAAGGAGGTCGTCCTGAACCACCATCAAACCATGTAACCCAGAGTAGTTGGTTAGATTATTTTGGTCCTCAGTACGCATGCCACCCTGAGGATAGGTCCAGAGAATCTGTAGAGGCTACCTTGTATGTTGACCCTCCTTTTACCAATAACGATGTAGCATTGGCCCTCGCCTCAGTCTCGAGGGGAAAGGCACCCTGACCTGATGGGGTCCCAGCGGACGCTTTTCTCCAATACAAAGCGCGATGGGGTCGATACATAATGAAGTTGGCGAGTGCTGTGGCGCTAGGGGCCCCAGTACCAAAGTCTTGGCAAGGGGCAGTAATAATCCCTGTGTATAGGAAGGGCGACCAAACCTTGCCCGGGAATTACAGGCCTATTAGCCTAATAGACACAGTACAAAAGGTGATAGGAAAAATGACCCTAGAGAAAATAATGGTCTGGGTAGAGGAAGAAAACATCTTGACCCCATTCCAAGCAGGCTTCCGTAAGTTAACTAGCACCACAGACAAGATTTTTTGTTTCACTTTGCTACACTGGAAAGTGGTTCAGCTAGGGAAAGGTAGCCTTTACGCTGCCTTTATCGACTTACGAGCAGCTTTTGATCTAGTCCCACGGTCCCAGATGTGGAAAGTGTTCAGTGAGTTGGGCATGCCGCTGGAAACCCTAATGTTAGTTATGAGGCTGCATGAGTCAAATTATGCGAAAATCCAGTGGGGGAGCTACGCCAAGTTACTACTGAATTTCCAGTTGAGCGGGGAGTGCGCCAAGGGTGTGCAATGGCCCCCACACTCTTTTCATTATATGTTAATGGAGTAGTGGAGCGTATACTGACGGGAAGAGTAGATGCTCCCACTTTGACCGGAGTGAAAACTCAGATTTTACTATTTGCAGATGATACGCTCATTATCTCCGAAACCCCCAGTGGCCTGCAGCGAGCTTTGAAGATCTTCGAGGGCTTTTGTGCTGACCGTGGGCTTGAAGTTAATGTAACAAAGACTAAGCTCATGGTATTTAATCCCCACCCTAGCTTTAAAGGGAATTTTTACATGGATGGCCAAAAGGTGGAAAGGGTATCGAACTTTGTCTACCTAGGCATTCACGTAGCAAAGGGTGTAAAATGGGGGAAGCATACCGAAATGGCGGTCCTCAAACTTCGTCAAAACGCAGGTACTATAATTGTGGAGCACAAAAAATCTTTGACCAAGCCGATACAGCCAGCACTCCAAGTGTACGAGGCGACAGCCCTTAGTTCGGAACTGTATGGTGCTGAAATTTGGGGCTTTGACAACCTAGCGCCCCTAACACTTGCTGGAAACAACTTCTTGCGAAATCTTACTGGCCTTCTTCAAAGCACACCCATGAAACCACTACGCTACGAATTAGGCAGAAAAGCCCTGTCGGATATGGCCAGACTACGACCTATCCTATACTGGTGCCGTATCTGGGTTACTCCTGAACTTGCGCACTACGCTCAGGGTTTCTTGGATGTGATTAGGATGGATACATTTCATAAGATAGGCTGGCTAAAGGAATTGTGCCAAATCCTGGAGAACATGGGCATGAAGGGGCTGTGGGAGGCCCCAGAGTTAGCCCAGTTTCCATCGAAAGCCGCTCTCAAAGACAAATACTGGGAATTGGTAGCTTATCGGAATTGGAATGATGCTGAACCTTCTTCCATGGAAGGTTGCTATTTGGAAGCGAAACTTTTGCCCAGTTTAAAGCACTACTGGGACACCATCTCTAAGCCTGGGGATAGGAAACTATACTTCCAGCTTGGAGCCGGTTCGCTCCCGATTAGATCACTAATAGGTAGATGGGCTGAAGCTCATTCCAATGTCTGTCCGGCTTGCAAAAATGGAATTGAGAATGTTTCCCATCTTCTTTTTGTTTGTACCGCCTACTCAATCCCCCGGCGTGTTTGGCTAAGAACGATGTGCAAATCGCTAGGCATATGGGATAGCAAGGTGGCTCTAAGATTAATTTGCACTAGTACATTGCTGGTCATTTCTGTGGCGGTTGCTACATTTCTGGGGTGGACATGGTCCATTATAAAGAATCACTTGCTGTAAACATTTCTTTAGATTGTTTTAATTCTGATTCTTGGCTGCTACCTGCACAAATTATCGGAATGCTTAGACCGCCTAACTTGGGCACCTACTGGAATCTCCTTGCGATTTTATCCATTTCGGTTGTTCTATTGATGAATTTTATAAATATTGATGCCAAAATGCTTTTTTCTGTGTATTTCTGGTAAACATTGTTTTTTAAACTGTATTTTAAAAATGAAATGATAAGTAAGGGAGTGTTTAATCATGTTTTAATATTTTAACATTGAACAAAAATTGTTCTTTTTTTAAATAATGTACTGTGCTTTTATGAGTTTAATCTCGAATAAAGCAAATTTGACTGACTGAATACCATCTGGTGCGTAATCTTGGATCCACCTCAGACCTCTTTAATGCACTACCAGACACTACCTGCACCTTTGTTTTACTATTGCAGGTGCATGCTTTCTCTCTCTGTGATGGTTTCTCTGTCTCTTCTTCCTCTATCTTTCTGCTTTGTGTATTTTTAGCTCTCGTGCTCTCTAAAAATATCTAATGCAGAAAAGTAACCTGTATACATGGCAAAGGAATTCAGTCTAGTGGTGGAAAAACTGTGGGAACAGTTGAACATGAAGCCAGAGGTAGATGGCTTTAGGTAGCTTCCAATAGAGAAAAGAGACTGGCAGTGGGGTGCTCATTGTTTAGCAACGAGGATGCTTAAACAGTCTCTCGTTCTAACTTGTGCACCTAGAAACAGATGGTGCTGTTGTTATTGAGGCTGGGTGCATCTTTCATTTTGTATTTCATGCTAATGTTCCACGCGCCGCTTCGAGGACATTGTTTTGCCATCAGTTATCTCACTTGTTTTTAAGATGTTTCTAAAGATCTTGAAAATTATTTGTTTGTAATGACATTTTAAAATCATACTGATATGTGTGCTGTGACAGTCGCTGGCACCACACCAAGTTGTCTTGTTTTATATGCGTTTGTATGTGTAAAATGGCTTTAATTAGCCGCGGAAAAATAAATACATGTAGAAATTTGGGAATTTTAAGCATCACTAATTAAATTCACTATAACTTGACCAAGTTTTTTTTTTATTTTGTATTCCGTTCTCCCAAGTGGTGCAATAAGCAGTAGACATACGTTTTTTTAATTCGGAAAATTGTTTTTGTTTGCTTTCCATATCCAAGTTCTATATGAAAAAACAAAGTTGCCGTGTCTCTATGTCATAATTTATTTCTGAGGCACATGGGTTGGGCAGTTTCAGAATGAAACCAAATAGAATGATAAAGAGGTTTAAATGTCAGAATTGAGGAGCAGGTAATACCCACATCAGAATGACACTGCCTAAATATTTTCCACAGGATCCAATTGTAAAATTCATTCGTCGTTTGATAATCGTGATGAGACCTACATAACTACATTGCTACTGAAATGGACAGCCTTACAAAACCAATAAAAGACATTGCTTCGGGCTAAGTTCTCTGCTCGGCTTGACTTCATGGTCCTCAAAAACACGTTTCTGTCCATCACTTTACTGTGTTCTAACATGCCTTGAAATCATGCCGTGCATGTGACAAGACAAATTACTGCTCGCCTTAATAATGAAGAACTACTGCATGGCCTAGCCCCTTAGGAAAATGCGTATCATTAGTCCAGAGCGCCATGGGCTCTCAGAGCCCAGTCTCTGCCGCCCCCTCTCTTAATTATACCGAAAAATGCCTCAATAATCCCCTCACGCGCGCAGAGGAACCTTGCTGACAGTAAGTTATATGAAACACTGACGAATCTGTCAAGCGCTAAAAGAACCCGCTGGAATAATCAGCCACCTTCGGGCCATGGAGTGTATTTACACCGCTATGAAGTCGCAGGAAAGAAATACTTTCAAAAGGAAAGAAGTGCCGCACAGAGGGAGCTGAATTAGTTACACCTGCAATGCCTGGCTTCAGTAATGAAACTGCTTTATCTCCCATAGTCCTCCGCACCGGTCATCAGCACATTACTTTTCACAGCACATGACTTTTAACAGACTGCGCCGAGCAGAAAATCAGCGAGGGGTCCGGGCTTGCTTCCTGAAAGTTGCTTCTTAAAAACCACTGTGAAGAAGAGATAAGGAGCAGTATGATATAGATGGAAACATGTTGGTGCTATCTGCTGGATGATTGTTTACATTTGGGAAGTAGGTGAGGGGATTTTGCCAGGGTGTCTAAATTACGAAAGAGGGGGTGCACTTGGATTACAAGGCAAGAAGCAGAATGAAGAATTCCCTAGCTATCGTAATGGAAAGTTTCAAATCTATTTAGGACTTAGAGGTGAGGATTATGCTATACTTTCTTCATTCATTTGCACAGTAGCCATATGAAACCACTAATCATAACAACAAAGGAGTTCAGTTCCCATGATCCCAGGGAAACCATGAAGTGCCAACAAACAAGTCCATATCCAATCAGGTTCCTCCATCCTCTGTAAATGGCGCTGTCCCTCATCTAATTTCCTCTTTCTACCTGCGACAATGCCAACCATGAAAGATGTTCACTCCTGTTTGGAAGACTCTGTTCCTGTAATTTAGAGAGCACCAATTAACCAGGGAAGCACCCAACCACTAATAACCAGAGCATAAACTCAAACAATGAAAGCATAACATTGCAAGAAAAAGAAAAAAGACTTACTTACATCAGTAAGCAGATTCAATAACCAGGGTGGGTTATGATTCATCATTGAGTGGGCTAATCCTCACCTCTGAGTACTTAATAGAATTGAAACTTCCTGTTATGATAGCTCGGACATTTTCCATTCTATTTTAGGACCCGGAGGTGAGGATTAGGCTAGTTTAACCCTTTCCTTGCTCTTGACGGCTCCAAGCTGTCATGAGCCACAGGCGGCGTGTGCTCATGACGGTGTGGAACCATCATGCAACTGCCGCCCGCCCCTGCTTTGCCTACGCAGCACTAATTCCCCACCTGTCCGGGCGATTTAGTGAGTGGGCAGGGTCATGAGGGTTCCACGCCGTCATGACCACAGACCGCCCGTGACTCATGACGGCGTGGAGCTGTCATGAGTAAGGGAGTGCCACACCCACCCCCTAGCCCCGCCCGTTCGCTGCCAAATTTGCACTGCGGCGAAAAGGTTAAAGCTTGTCTATCACCAGAGCTGCAATGGAGGAGACTGATTTGAAATAGACCCTCTCAAAGGTTGAAGCTGAAGACCAGTCTAATGTATTCAAAATATCCTCCAAGCGAGCTCCCAAAGCAAAGGCCTTTATGGCCAATGCACCCCGAGCAGAGTGTGCACCAAACATTTTGGTGTTGATGCCAGTCTCCTGCCTAATCCACAGAACCCATCACTTGATGGTCGAGTAGGAGACAATTCGAAAAGGTTTCCTTAAGGAAACCAGCTGCTACTTTTCTTTGTGAGGCAGAAGCTCTGCCATCATGGACTCATAGGCCTTTAGACACCTGATGAAAAAACAGATAGGAAAGCACCCGGGAATTAAACTTAGTGTGACGCGCCACATGGAAGGTGACCCCATCCGGAGTGATGGAGCGCCCGTAATGTCCAGGGCTCTGACATCCAACATCCTCCTGCAGGAAATTAGACACAGAAAAATTGCCAATTTGGTCAATATCTTCTTCCAGGAAAGGTACCTGTAACTAGGCCAATAACACAATAGGTACAACACCTTATTAAAATCCTAAAAGACCAAATATCGGGGTTGCAGAGGAAGGGACTATCAAATGCCACAGAGCAGCTTCTTAACCAGCTGGTGTTCTCCAACTGGAAGTCCTGTGATGGCCTGCTGAAATTGTCGACTTAAAGGTATTGACTGAGTGGCAAGCCATTCCATCCAAAGCTAGGTCGACTAGGAAATTGTGGACGTGAACAACTCTGCCCCCATGAGCCACTAATTGCGCTCCTGATTGGCCTCGTCTGACAGGGGATCATACTGGGAGTATGTGAGGCCAGGACAAAGGTGACACTCCTTGACTAATTGAAGAGCCGGAAAGTGGAGGGGTCCCGGAAAAATGGACTGGATTGAGGAAGCTTACAGGCCTACCACCCTGGCTATCTGGCACAGAGAGTCTGTTGCTTCACCAGCACCTCCTCACTTCGTCCTGGATCTTCGGTATCTTCCTGAAGGGAAATCTCAGCATATATTCCACTGAGTTTATTGTGAAACCCAAAATGGTTATTGAATGGGATGGGGAGAGACTGGACTTTAATCAGTTGATAACAAACCCCAGCGACTGAAGGAGATGCACCTCCATCCTGAGGTGGCCAATCAGCACCTGCAGATAGTGGTCCATGAACAATATGTTATCCAGGTACACAATCATCTGCATGTCAGATGCTTTCAGGCATTCTATCACTGTCCTCAGAACCTTGGTAAAACATCAAGGGGTCAACGACAGGCTGAAAGGTAGCAAGGTGAACTCGAAAGTTTGGCTCTGCCATTGGATTTGTAGAAACGGACAATGCAGTGGGAATACTGTGACCTTGAGCTACTTATCCTTGAGGTCCAGCTGGACCATTCAACCGTAGGACTGAAGGAGGTTGTGGAGGAGGTGTAAGACCTCCATCCTGAAGTGGCGGTATACAAGCTACTTGTTGAATTCCCAGAGAGTGATCACTGAGCACTGACATCCCCATCTGATTTCTGTACAAAAACACAGATTGCTTAGGAACCGAGAGGTGTGGAGTGACTGGACAAACTGCCCCCTTGGTTAACAGTTCCTGGACCTCCCATTGCATAAGGGTGCCTCCAGGCCAAAGAAGTTAAGTGGTAGGGGGGAGGATGAAAGGGGACCCAAAGGACTCCACATGGAATGCTTGATCCACTTGAAGCGCACAGCTGTCGGCTGTAAGAGTCCACCAATTGTCTAGGAACTATGCTAGTCGACCCCACCAAGCAAGTGCATAAAATAATTGAAAAACTTACCATGAGAATTGGAGGTGACTCCTCCACTGTGGTGTCAGTTGTCGTGGCCTCTGTGGCGTGACCGACCTCTGGTGGAGTAAAAATCCCTGAATCATGATGAGTCCTGCCATTGGCATCTCTGGGATGGTTATCCTCTGCCGGGGGTGGAGTAAGCGGAATGGCCAGCCAAGCACCCCCTAGCACAACCTGCCCTGGTGACAACTCACACATTAAAAATGGACCTGACAGTTGACAAGGCCTGTACATGGAATTAAACTTGGATACAAATTTGCCAAGCTCCTTGACTAATGGATGAACAAAGACTGTCCTGGCCCACCTGACCTGGCTCTGATGTGGTCAAGTCCCCTAGCTTGGGATTGATTTTTATGAGTAACAACCTGCACCGCTCCGATGAGATGGTGCAGTTGGCGTTGCCGAGAAAGATAATTGCCAGTTGGGCGCAACTGGACAACACGTCTGGGCGAATCAAATCTCCGGACGTTTTAGCATCCCCGCAATGTCCACATTTTGATCAAGGGTCCTGTAATGTCCAGGAGCTTATCCTGGCATGACCTACAGGTGTGGTTGATGCACTTCTTGGGGTCTTTGAAGTATTTGGCCAAGAAGATGGCCATATGAGTATCTATTTCGGGCGTAACTGGCACCTCACACTCCAAGGAAGGCCTGGGTCATTCCGCATGGGGACAGGTGAGGACCTCTTGGTCAAGAGGCTTGTGCAGCCTACCAGCCACCCACATGCTTGTCTACTTTATCACAGGGCGCCCACTCAGATTAGTGGGGATCCATGACTTTCTCAGGCTCTAAGAGGTCTGACTGGTGCTTCCGTGTCAGGCCACAACTCGGAGAGAGGCTTGGAGGAAGGGTACCAGGATCAGCTGTGGTCAGAATCACCATTTGACTTTGTAGGGGACCCATCTGAGGGCAGGCCCTGTCTCCCCTGGGGGCAAAGGGCCGGCTGGGGCCTCCAGTGATGGAGGGTATTGACCCCCAGAAATGCCTTTTTAAGCCTGTTGAAGGTGTCTATGTCCATCTCTGTGGGTTGCAAGCGTTTGTGCGGATTGATGGAGGGGGGCAGCAGCGAGCTCTGGAGGTTTTGGGGCTCAGGGCCCATGATTATCTTAATTCAGTGTGAGGGGCTATAAGCATCGCTGTGCCATTTCCATAAGTTTCTTTCTAGAGGGGCCATTTAGTATCAGATCGCATTGACTAAAGAACATCACAGAACATCACAGAACTCATCTGTAACCTGGAAATATGCTATGTCCTCCTCTTCTTAATAATAGACCCCAAACTCCACCAGGGCCCCAGGAATACGTAATTATTTGCAACAGACCTTGTAAGGTCTCCAGCAATAAAGGTAACCACCGCCCTTGTAAGGTTGGGAGTAACCGAGGGACCAACAGGCCTGTAAGGGCCACCTACAGCCTGAAAAGAGGAGAGGTAATCGTAAATGCGGTCTCCACAAAGGTCACAGGGGCCCAGGCAGATCAGCAAATCATCAAACTGTGATAAACAGGCACCACAAGGAAAATAGCAGCCTCAGCCACTCTGCTTATACACAGGAGTCAAATGCTTCTCCTAGCCTTACCCTACAAGGTGTCAATGTTCCAGGCTGTCAGGGGCACACAACAGAGAGATGCTCAGCGAAATCTGTAATTCACACACCCTCCACTCCGTGCAGAGACCGACAACTTCTTGAAATTGATGCGGGAGGCATGCACCCTCTAGCAGCTGGCGGACCGCTGCGTACTTTGGCCCCTATCCCCTTTGACAGGGAAATTGAGCAAAGTAGTGGTCGCGAAGGAGCGATGCAATGTTCCTGTGACCACCCAATGCGAAGCAGGGATACTTCACCTATGCAAATGCCTGCAAATAAAGAAACTTCAAAGCACAAACAGTAGCAAGATTAAAAAAAGGGGGACCGAAGTCCTGGTACTCATCTTACACGGCTGCTAGCAGCGAAGAAAGAGGAAGGTAGATGAAGGACAATGCCATTTGGACATAGGGATTAGGGTTTTGAGCCTGATTGAGTGCTTGGACTAGGGCTATGATTGGCTCTAAGGTCTTGGTCTCCTATTGGTTCTAGAGTTTAGGGCTAGTGTTGGGATTGGTTAGGGTTAGGGCTAGCGTTCCCATTGGCTTAAGGTGTCACCTGATTACTAGGGCTATAAAAGGCTAGGGTTTAGGGCATCTCAGCCCAGTTGTTGAGGCTAAGGGCAGAGAGGACAAGGGCAGAGGCTTGTTTGACACTGTTTAAGAGTGGTCGGGACTAGGGCTAGATATTATGCCTATTTTCTCATTCATCAATACCCTCCCTACACCATCCACATCCACAAACAGACTAACACACTCACACCAAAGGTACGCCCATGTTTACTTCAAACCAAACCTATTCACAAATCAATGTACTAGCATACACTACAAAACCACACAAATCACGTCTATATACCCTTCTGTCGCGGCTACCATGCATTTCCATCATCACCTAAAAACAGTACATAACTCTATCCTATACCACTAACCAATCCTATCATCACTAACACAGCCAAAATCATCCATACAATACTTAACTACAACCCATCCAGACACACTCCCCACTATAACTACTCCTCACAGTCTCCCTTTTATCATTAGCAAACCCATACTCAAGCTTCCATCATTTGTCCAACCAACACCCTCCTCATTTTTCTACCACAATAGCACAACAACACAACAATTAAATGCCACAGCACCACATATTTTAACTCTTGCAGAAAACAGGTCTAAAAGAGTCAACTCTACTTCATCCCCTCCTACACACAACATACACTCTACTCACAAAAGCATCACCATCCCTTTACCTTACAACTTCCACTCGCAAACAATACTATACAAACAAATCCATCTCATAAAACAAATACATAAGCACCTCTTTTCACTACTCCTCAAAAACAAAACATATCACACACCAGCATAACAAAATCTCTCAAGCACAACACCTCCTAATACTTACAGTCACAACATACAATCATACACCCACCTTTAAAACTACACAAATGTACAAACTACAATGCAAAGCTTTTTCTCTTTCACCACACCTAACAGACATACAGCAACACAGCAACTCTCTTCTAACTGCCTGCCATTCATTGGACAGTTTAGAAGCTAACTACATGACCCACTTGTTGACCACCACCCCTGACTCATATACATTCCACCTAAACATATGCAAACAATATAAGAAACGTACCACACATCACAAGTTTCCTTCTCCATGTCTACTGCACAACAAGGTTACACCACAAAAACAACACAGCACACCAACTCACACTCAAACACCGTCTCCACCACCTATACACGCAGACCCATCAAAATGCCTTCTAAGCCTGCTGGACGAGGAACACGTTACAGAACAGCTACATGATTGCTATCCTAATACAGCCAATTCCAGCACTAAAAACACACCTGCCACTAACCCACACAATGCTTATCACTCCTCTACAGAACAAAGTCTCACTGTCACCAAAGCACATTCTCTAAACTGTCTACCAATAAATGCTCGCTTGCTCTCTAAAAACAAATATCACATCTATCACCTTCTCAATGACACAAAACCAGACATACTATTCATAACTGAATCATGGTTGGGAGATGATATGGCTCCAGTCCTGCATGAAGTCGTTCCTCTATGCTATCAAACGAGCACCCAAAATCGTATAGGCCAAAAAGGAGGCAGCCTAGCTGTTTTGTTCAGGCAAACATTACATATTACTAAAGTTAACGACATCCCTATAAAGAATTGTGAGGCTCTTATCACCAGATGCAATTCTACACTGTCTTCCTCCTGTAACTTCCTGCTCGTTTACAGACCTCCACCTAGCAAGGCGACATTCCCAGACACAGTTTCAAACCTGATAACAATACATTCAAACCTACGCATTCTGGGTGACTTCAAATTTGGTTTGACAAACCCAATATGACCCATCCAAAAACAATAATCACAGGCCTACCTCCACTGAAGCAGCATCAGATCATCCACAAACCCACACACAATGCTGGACATATCATAGATGTCATTTTTGCTAATACCGAATGTTAGAAGCGGCTGTCTCTAGTTGGCAGAGGTATACACTTCTGACAATAGGGACACACCTTTTCTAGTCAGGGCAAGGGGATCACACACTTAGATAACCCCTGCTCACCCCCTTGGTAGCTTGGCAAAGCAGACAGGCTTATCTCAGAGGCAGTGCGTTAAGCATTTATGACCACATACAGTAATAAAGTGAATACACTACAAATGGACACGACACAGTAGTATTATAAAAATAAGGATTTTTATATAAGGCTTAGCACAAGACCAAATAACGACAAAATATGCCACAGTCTTAATAAATACTCTTGGAAGGAAAAATAATAATTCAAGCACGGTTTCTTCTTAGCACAAAGTCTTTAGTATCAAAAGCAACTCTTCTTCTTTAAGACACAGTTCTTGGCAACAATGTAACCCACACGGGAGTCACACGACGTCGAGGTAAAGTTAATCCAAAGGTTCGGCGTCGACCACGAGGAGCGCTACGTCGAGCCCGGAGTCGCACAGACCCCAACAACACAGTACCTTGGAAAAGTGAAGCACTCGATGATCAGCGGCGTCGAGATGTCCGGCGTCGCGTCTTCGGCGTCGATTGGGCCTCGGAGTCGGGGCGATCTGCAGCGGCGTCGACCGAAGTCAGGCAGGAGCAGCGCTCACGAGGTGAAGCAGGATACAACGTCGTCGATGTCGATGTTGCAACAGTGAGCAGCGCTCACGGCGTCGAGAGGGCTCGAAGTCGATGCGATCAGCAGCGGTGCAGACACGAGGTCACTTGGAGCTGGAGCCGAACTCACTACTCACTGGCGTTGTTGCTGGCGTCGATCGGGCCCGGCGGCCGGCGTCGAGGAAGCGGGACACTGGAGCCGTTACTCACGATGTCGAGCTGGATTCGGCGGCGTCCGTTGGCGTCAAGATTGCTGGATTCTTTCAGAGGTGCTGGATTCACAAGTTCCAGCAAATAGCACTTTAAGCAGATGAAATCCTTTAGCCCTGTGACTTCAACAGGAGACTGGCACTCTTCCAGCCCTTGGAGATTTTCTTAGCAAAGATTGAGAGTACACACACAGTTCCTCTCTCCTGGTTCCTTGGCAAAAATAAAGAAGCAATGCAGGATTCCCCCAACAAACAGCACTCTGGCAGAAGGGGTAGGCAGTCCTTAGATCAGCAGGCTTCTTGTCCTTGGTTCAGGTTTCCTTGTCACAAGTGATCTAAATTCTTGGTTCAGGGGTCCTTCTCTTATACCCCTTTTTGGCTTTGATCCCTTTGTCCATGCAGGGAAATTTCCCCCCATCTTGGGTTTGTTGTGGGTGTTGCCAGGCCGAAGCACCTGGCCTATTCACTGTGCAGGGCAGAGTCTTCAGCCGCCCAGCAGGAGCGGAGCCAGCATTGTCACTGGCAGGGGCAGGGCCATCAGTTGCCCGGCAGGAGGTGGGCCAGGAAAGTCCCAGGCAGGCACAGAGCCATCAGTTGCCTGGCAGGGGGGCGGAGCCAGCATTGTATCAGGCAGGGCAGGCTATCAGGAGCTACTCTACCCCTACTCTCAATGCAAATGCCCCACTCATCCCACACTGACTCATTCAGACCTCTGGAGCCACCCTGCTCCTGTCACACGCACACCAGAACCAGCAGAGACCGGTAGACAGTTAGACAAGAAAATAGCTACTTTCTAAAAGTGCTATTTTCAAACACAGAGTCCAAAAACCATCCACACAAACGGATGCGTTATTAAACCCTGAGTTCAGGGATACCAAACTCGACATTGCACCATGCTCCCCGAGCCCGCTAGGATTATAACATTAATAATCCTGGCAGCCCATTCTAACTGATGGAGAGCAGGTTACCTTACACTAGTGAAAAATGAATATGGCTGTAATTCACTATTAGGACATGCCAACCTTGTCAGGCTTGTCCTACCTTATGCTTACAATGCACCCTGCCCGTGGGCCTACCATAGGGGCGACTAACATGAAGTTAAGGGAAGGTTTAGGGACTGGCAAGTAGGTGTACTTGCGCAGTCTGCGTGACAGTACCAGACTGCACGTGGTCTAGCAATGGTAGACCTTCAGACATACTTTTACTAGGCCGCTCTTGTGGGTGGCACATCACGTGCTGCAAGCCCACTAGCAGCATTTGTATTTACAAGCCCTGGCACTCCGGGTGCACTCTACTAGGGACTGACAGTAAACCAAATAAGCCAAACATGGAATTCAATCAATACAGCAATTTCACATAGGGAGCACTTGCACTGTGGCACTGATCAGCAGTGGCACAGTGCCCAAAGCATTTACCAGAAAAAACATCGTAAACAGAGGAGGCAAACAGAAAAAAATGGAGGAGAGACTCATGCCAATGATGCCAGGTCTAACACGTGTCCCCTCCAGCTGAAATGTGGGGAGAACTACCCTTACCCTAGGGAGTCCTCATCACTAAGGCGGAAAAATCTGGACAGACCATCAGCATTGGCGTGATCTGTGCCAGGGCGGTGTTCCACCGTGAAGTCCATCCCCTGTAGGGAAATGGACCACCTCAACAGCTTTGGATTCTCACCCCTCATCTGCATCAACCATCTGAGGGGCCTGTGGTCTGTCTGAACCCGGAAGTGAGTCCCAAACAGGTAGGGTCTTAGCTTCTTCAGCGCCCAGACCACAGCAAATGCTTCTCTCTCTATCGCACTCCACCTCTGTTCCCTGGGAAGTAACCTCCTACTGTTGAAGGCTACAGGTAAGTCTCGGCCCTCTTCATTCACCTGAGCTAGAACAGCCCCCACGCCATGCTCTGAAGCGTCCGTCTGGACAACAAATTCTTTAGAAAAGTCGGGTGCCTGGAGTATGGGTGCTGTGCACATTGCAGTTTTCAGGGTGTCAAAGGCCGTCTGACAGGCGTCAGTCCAGATCACAAGTCGTGGCTGCTTCCTGGAAGTCAGCGAAGTCAAGGGGTGCACAATGTTACCATAATCCTTGACGAACCTCCTGTAATAACCCGTGAGACCCAAGAAGGCTCTCACCTGAGTCTGGGTTTTGGGCGGTGCCCATGCCAGGATGGTATCAATCTTGGGTTGCAGGGGGGCCACCTTGCCGCTCCCTACTTGGTGCCCCAAGTACACCACTGAACCCTGCCCAATCTGGCACTTACTGGCTTTGATTGTGAGGCCTGCTCTGCGCAGGGCCAACAACACTTCCTGGAGGTGGCGCAAGTGTTCCTCCCAGCTGGCGCTGAACACTGCGATGTCGTCCAGGTAGGCGGCACTGAAATCCTCCAGTCCAGCCAAGACCTGGTTGACCAACCTCTGGAAGGTGGCAGGGGCATTCTTCATCCCAAAGGGCATAACCCGGAACTGGTTTTGCCCATATGGTGTGGAGAATGCTGACCTCTCTTTTGCCCCATCAGTCAAGGCGATCTGCCAGTACCCAGACGTTAGATCAAACGTACTAAGGTACCGGGCAGCCCCCAACCGATCTATGAGCTCATCAGCCCTGGGGATGGGGTGCGCGTCAGTCTTGGTGACTGAATTGAGTCCTCGGTAATCCACACAGAACCGAAGTTCCGGTGAAGCACCAGGCGCTGCAGCCTTTGGGACCAAGACCACTGGGCTGGCCCAAGGACTGCTAGAGGACTCAACCACCCCCAAGGCAAACATTTTGGAGACCTCCTCCTTGATGTATGCTCTGACCTTGTCAGTCACTCTGTAAGCCTTGTGCTTCACAGGAGTGCTGTCCCCGGTGTCCACATCATGGACACACCACTGAGTGACACCAGGAATCAAGGAAAACAGATCAGGGAATTGTCCCAACAATTGGCGACAATCCTGCTGCTGTTCAGGGGTCAGTGTGTCAGAGAGGACAACACCATCCACTGACCCATCTTGCTCTTTTGCAGACAGGAGGTCAGGAAGAGGCTCACTCTCCTCCTCCATTCCAGCATCTGTAGCTAGGAGCATGCCCACTTCGGACCTTTCTAAATGGGGCTTTAAACGGTTGACATGCAGGACCCGCAAGGGGTTCCTGGGAGACTCCAAGTCCACCATGTAGGTGACATCGCTCTTTTTCTCCACAACCTTAAATGGTCCAGTCCATCTGTCCTTGAGCGCACAAGGTTCCACAGGGGACATGACCCAAACTTTCTGTCCAGGCTGAAGCTCTACCAAAGTGGCCTTCTGGTCGTACCACCGCTTCATCTCCTCCTGGCTTGCCTCCAGATTTGCCTGAGCAAGATCTCTGAAGCGCCTAGTCTGGTTCCTAAAGGCCAGCATGTAACTGTATGCATCCTGGGGAGGTTTCCTGGGAGATTGCTCCCAGCCTTCTTTGACCAGACTCAAAGGTCCTCTTACCGGGTGACCATACAAGAGCTCAAAGGGGCTGAACCCTAGAGACTTTTGTGGCACCTCAGGGTAAGCAAACAACAGGCATGGCAAGAGGACGTCCCATTTACGCCTCATTGGTTCTTCAAGACCCATAATCATGCCTTTAAGGGTACGGTTGAATCTTTCAACCAACCCATTACCTTGAGGGTGGTAAGGAGTGGTGAACTTGTAAGTTACCCCACACTCCTTCCACAAAGACTTCATATAGTTGGAAATGAAGTTGGTTCCCCGGTCTGACACCACCTCTCTGGGGAACCCCATTCTGGAGAAAACATCCATCAGTGCCCGTCCCACCACGGGGGCCGTCACCGTTCTGAGAGGGATGGCTTCCGGGTACCGTGTGGCATGGTCCACCAAGACCAGGATGAACCTGTTGCCTAGGGCTGTCTTGGGGTCCAGGGGCCCAACAATGTCAATCCCCACAAGGTCAAAGGGGGTACTGACCATGGGAAAAGGTTGGAGGGGAGCCTTCTGCTTCCGCCCGCTTTTCCCACTTGCCTGGCAAGTTTGACAGGTCTTGCAATGGATATCTGTATCCCTTCTCATCTGAGGCCAATAAAAATGGGTGACAAGCCTGTCATAGGTCTTGTCCTGCCCCAGATGTCCAGCTAACGGAACGTCATGAGCCAAACCCAGTAGGAAGGCTCTGAAGCGCTGGGGTACCACCAGCACACGGGCTGACCCAGGCTCAGCAGCCTTAGGCTCGCTATACAGGAGGTCGTTCTCCCAGTAAACAAAATGTGACCCTGACTGATCACCTGAGGTTTGGGCTGAGGCCTGCTGCCTCATACCCACAAGAGAAGGGCACACTTTCTGTTCTGCACAGAATTCCTCCCTGGAGGGACCACCATCCTGCTGCCAGTGGGTCAGCTCGGGCAGGTCTCCCAGTTCAGCAACTTGTTCACCTGTGGGTTCCAGGGCATACCCCTCAAGGTCTGCCTCCTCCTGGACCACGGGAACTATGAGGGACGGTTTCCCGCGCCCCCCGCCTCTTCTCTTCACAGCTGGGTCCTGGGCCATACTTTCAGGCTCCAGAACACCATCAACACCCTTACTTGCTGTCATGGATCGAGTGGTTGCACACACCCACTCTGGCACACCCAACATTTTCAAATGTGTCTCCCTCTCCACCTTAGCCCAAGGGGAGTCTTCCAAATCATTGCCCAGGAGACAATCAACAGGCATGGCGGGCCTTACAGCAACTTGAAGAGTACCTGAAACTCCCCCCCATTCAAAGGAAACTTGAGCTACCTCACACTCTCTCTGGGAGTTGTCAGCAGCTATCACAGGGTAGAATGCGTGGGGAACAACCTGCTCTCTGGACACCAAGTGACACTTGACAGCTGTCACACTCGCTCCAGTGTCTCTGAGAGCTTCCACTCTATGGCCATTAATGGTCACCCACTGCCTATATTTCTTAGTGTTACTAGGCAGAGGGGGTGGAGGGACCAATTCCATGTCTCCTAGAGAGACCAGGAACATCTCTGCTGGACCCTCCCCTCCATGGGCAACCATCTCCTCCCCTCCCAGGGCTACACTCGCCAACTGACGGGGGGCGGCACGTGGTGGTGCACTAGAGTTCTTCAAGGGACACTGGGGATCATAAAACCGGTGTCCCACCTGCTTACAAGCGAAGCAGGTCATTGGGCCCCTACGAACAGGTTTACCTGTCGGGCCTCTGATTTCTTATCTGGGGGAGGCTGGGAACCCTTCCCTTGGTTCCCTTGGGGATTACTTTGGGGCCCTTTCTGGAACTCCTTCTGTTTACCCTTGTCCCCCCCACTCTTCTGCTGGGGACCCTGCCCACCTTTGGCTGAGTCTCCCACTGGACCCTTGTGGACCCTGGTACTGACCCAGCGGTCCGCCTCCTCAGCAAGTTTTCTAGGGTTAGATATCTTGCTATCAATAAGGTGCTGGCGCAGCTCTGGAAAACAGTTATTAGACAAGTGCTCCCAAGCAAACAAATCATAAAGAGCATCATAACTTTCCACTTTGCTGCCCTTTACCCAACCATCCATGGCTCTGCAAAAATATGACACATATTCCACCCACGTCGTACCAGGCAACTTCTTACATTCTCTAAAGGCCTGTCTGTACTTTTCTGGGGTTAGGCCATACCTTAACATTAAAGCATCTTTCATATGAGCATAAGACATCCTATCCTCAACAGGCATGTCTAACAGGGTATCTCTTCCCTCATTCACAAAGCGACCCCACAACCCCGCTCCTCAATCCTTCTCAGGGACCCGGTGGGCCAACAATGCTAACTCATATGCTTTAAACCATTGACCAATATCTTCATTCTTCTGAAAATCTTTTATCACATCTTTGGGAAAATAAAACCTACTTTCTGCAGGCACAGATGGGATGCTGCCACCAGAGGGATTCAATTCTAACTCTTTAGCTTTGAGCTCCAACTCCCTCATCCTGGTATCACGCTCAAAAGCTAACTTCTCTCTTTCAAACTCTAACCTTTTGATCTCCATATCAGCTTCTCTCCTGCCTCTTGCATTCTCTATTTCCAACTGCCCATTTATCTTAAGTTTTGCCATTTCCATGTTGTAAGCTCGCTCTTTCTCCCTTTCTTCTCTTTCTTCAGGAGAAAGACCCTTGGAGGAAACACTGCTGCCAGGGGGGGATGTGGGCCCATTCACTGGCACCTCCTCCTCCCCTTCCCCTGGCGGTACCACCACCGCATCAGAGGGATCTCTGGCCTCTACCCAGGCCTGCAATGCTTTAAGATAATCTTCCTTAACTTTGAGGCCTGTTGTAGGAACTTTAAATTGCTTGCAAAAGGATTTCAGCTGCTGTGCTTTGTACTCCTATCAAATTCCTCCACAACAACAGGGGCAGTGACTCCGGCATCACTCATGGTCAAAACTGGCAGTTTCAAAAATCAAGTTCCAGGAAAGCGGAGAAAAAAAATAGAATATCCAACCAAAACAGATTGTGGCTGCGCTATGGTCTGCTTTCACTATGTAGCGCACACTAATCACTGCACATGGGTCATACATGCAAAGTTCAAATCCTCACCGCTGACCCACCAATGTTAGAAGCAGCTGTCTCTAGTTGGCAGAGGTATACACTTCTGACAAATAGGGACACACCTTTTCTAGTCAGGGCAAGGGGATCACACACTTAGATAACCCCTGCTCACCCCCTTGGTAGCTTGGCAAAGCAGACAGGCTTACCTCAGAGGCAGTGCGTTAAGCATTTATGACCACATACAGTAATAAAGTGAATACACTACAAATGGACACGACACAGTAGTATTATAAAAATAAGGATTTTTATATAAGGCTTAGCACAAGACCAAATAACGACAAAATATACCACAGTCTTAATAAATACTCTTGGGAGGAAAAATAATAATTCAAGCACGGTTTCTTCTTAGCACAAAGTATTTAGTATCAAAAGCAACTCTTCTTCTTTAAGACACAGTTCTTGGCAACAATGTAACCCACACGGGAGTCACACGACGTCGAGGTAAAGTTAATCCAAAGGTTCGGCGTCGACCGCGAGGAGCGCTACGTCGAGCCCGGAGTCGCACAGACCCCAACAACACAGTCCCTTGGAAAAGTGAAGCACTCGATGATCAGCGGCGTCGAGATGTCCGGCGTCGCGTCTTCGGCGTCGATCAGGCCTCGGAGTCGGGCGATCTGCAGCGGCATCGACCGCAGTCAGGCAGGAGCAGCGCTCACGAGGTGAAGCAGGATACGACGTCGTCGATGTCGATGTTGCAACAGTGAGCAGCGCTCACGGCGTCGAGAGGGCTCAAAGTCGATGCGATCAGCAGCGGTGCAGACACGAGGTCACTTGGAGCTGGAGCCGAACTCACTACTCACTGGCGTTGTTGCTGGCGTCGATCGGGCCCGGCGGCCGGCGTCGAGGAAGCGGGACACTGGAGCCGTTACTCACGATGTCGAGCTGGATTCGGCGGCGTCCGTCGGCGTCGAGATTGCTGGATTCTTTCAGAGGTGCTGGATTCACAAGTTCCAGCAAATAGCACTTTAAGCAGATGAAGTTCTTTAGCCCTGTGACTTCAACAGGAGACTGGCACTCTTCCAGCCCTTGGAGATTTTCTTAGCAAAGATTGAGAGTACACACACAGTTCCTCTCTCCTGGTTCCTTGGCAAAAATAAAGAAGCAATGCAGGATTCCCCCAACAAACAGCACTCTGGCAGAAGGGGTAGGCAGTCCTTAGATCAGCAGGCTTCTTGTCCTTGGTTCAGGTTTCCTTGTCAGAAGTGATCTAAATTCTTGGTTCAGGGGTCCTTCTCTTATACCCCTTTTTGGCTTTGATCCCTTTGTCCATGCAGGGGAATTTCCCCCCATCTTGGGTTTGTTGTGGGTGTTGCCAGGCCGAAGCACCTGGCCTATTCACTGTGCAGGGCAGAGTCTTCAGCCGCCCAGCAGGAGCGGAGCCAGCATTGTCACTGGCAGGGGCAGGGCCATCAGTTGCCCTGCAGGAGGTGGGCCAGGAAAGTCCCAGGCAGGCACAGAGCCTGGCAGGGGGGCGGAGCCAGCATTGTATAAGGCAGGGCAGGCTATCAGGAGCTACTCTTCCCCTACTCTCAATGCAAATGCCCCACTCATCCCACACTGACTCATTCAGACCTCTGGAGCCACCCAGCTCCTGTCACACGCACACCAGAACCAGCAGAGACCGGTAGACAGTTAGACAAGAAAATAGCTACTTTCTAAAAGTGCTATTTTCAAACACAGAGTCCAAAAACCATCCACACAAATGGATGCGTTATTAAACCCTGAGTTCAGGGATACCAAACTCGACATTGCACCATGCTCCCGAGCCCGCTAGGATTATAACATTAATAATCCTGGCAGCCCATTCTAACTGATGGAGAGCAGGTTATCTTACACTAGTGAAAAACGAATACGGCTGTAATTCACTATTAGGACATGCCAATCTTGTCAGGCTTGTCCTACCTTATGCTTACAATGCACCCTGCCCGTGGGCCTACCATAGGGGTGACTAACATGAAGTTAAGGGAAGGTTTAGGGACTGGCAAGTAGGTGTACTTGCGCAGTCTGCGTGACAGTACCAGACTGCACGTGGTCTAGCAATGGTAGACCTTCAGACATACTTTTACTAGGCCGCTCTTGTGGGTGGCACAACACGTGCTGCAAGCCCACTAGCAGCATTTGTATTTACAAGCCCTGGCACTCCGGGTGCACTCTACTAGGGACTGACAGTAAACCAAATAAGCCAAACATGGAATTCAATCAATACAGCAATTTCACATAGGGAGCACTTGCACTGTGGCACTGATCAGCAGTGGCACAGTGCCCAAAGCATTTACCAGAAAAAACATCGTAAACAGAGGAGGCAAACAGAAAAAAATGGAGGAGAGACTCATGCCAATGATGCCAGGTCTAACACCGAACTAGTTACCTTTCAAACTATAACTCCAGTCACATAGTCAGACCACCATTTGCTTGCTTTCCAACATACAACACTAAGCAACTCACCTAAAACCACCTTACATACATCCACCAATCAACAGTCAAACAAACTCAATTTGGAACACTTAGAAACAAACTAACATGCAGTACAGATCTTGAAACAATAAATTATGTTAAAAAACTATATGAGTGGCTACAGAAAGCTTTTGATATCCTGACACCACTAAAAACCACACAACAGAACAAAAGAAAACAAGCACCTTGGAGAAATACAGAGATGAAAGACATAAAACTATAAATTAGAAAGCTGCAATGTGCCTCACAAGACAAACTTCACCTACAGAAAACTAACAGATTATACAAGTCAGCTAAAAAAAAGCAATGAAAATTTACTAGTCAGACAGAATTTAAAATGCTAAATGTTCAATTAAAGAATTCTATAAAATACTCAATGAATTTCGTAAGCCAAATTACCTTGGAGAAACTCATCCCATTACTCAAGATCTCACAGACAAACTGGCAAATAATTACGTGGACAAAGCAGACACGTTGGACTCATACTTAAAACAGAAACAAAGCACCAGCATTAGCCCTTTTTAGAAACAACAATCCAAGAATACTGTAACTCAGCCTATCCGTTCCTTCCAACACATTTCACATGATGAATTTATGAACCTGATCAAAGCAAGCAGGCCTGCTGGCAGCCCTTCTGACCCGTGTCCACCGCAAACTTTCAAGCCCTTTCTTCAAACAACCTCTGCTGCCACTCCAGTAAGAAGAGTCATCAACAATTCCTAAACTACTGGAAGATTTCCAGAAGAACTCAAAAAGTCATACATATGCCCTTTACTCAACATCTACATGAAGTCATTACCGGTACTGATCAATCAATTTCCCTCATGTACTATAACTATGCAGATGACAACCAAATACTCTTTCAATTGGAATGCCCCAAAGACATTGGAAACTCGCTAATTTTCAGTTGTCTCAGAGCTGTGGATCAATGGATGACTTAAAACCATCTCAAATCGAATGCTTCCAAAATGGAAATACTCATGTGTGGTGATTGGAAACATTATGACCCCCATGCCGCCTGGCCTGATGAACTGGGATCACCACCTAAAGTATTAAAGGAAGTAAGAAACCTCAGAATGACCATAGACTCCAAGTTATCAATGAATTCCCAAGTTGACAAACTAGCAAGATCAAGCTTTGTTACTATATAAACTCTGAAAAGAATCATCCCGTATTTGGGATTTCCATGCAAGGTCCAAGCTACCATCTCTCTTGTTCTGTCCAAGCTCGAGTACGCCAATAGCCTCTACTACGGATCACCTTTAACGACCATGAATAGACTACAGCAGATTCAGAACTTGGTTGCCAGGCTACTTTTGCATATCAAACCGCAAGACCACATCTCCCCTGCCTTGAAAGCCCTGCATTGGTTACCGGTTGCCCGAAGATCCACGTTCAAGCTGCTTTGTATCACCCACAGTAATACATGGAATGGGACCACTCTTCATCAGGAATAAAATCACCAAATACATTCAACGTAGGAACCTCTGCTCTAAAGTGGCCCCTCACCTCAAAATCCCAAGATACAAGAAAAAAACCATGGGTGGAACATCCTTCTCTGTTCAAGCAGCCACACTATGGAAGATCCACAGACAACCACCTTATCTTCAGAAAACTACTCAAGAATTAGCTCTTCCCCACATAAGCACCATACACAAACAGAAATATACAGCATATCCCTCTGTATATAAGCATTTATTTGTACTATAGATATGCACCTATATATGTGCATTGCTTTGTATAAACATGTAGAATAATTATGTATAAAAAAATAAATTTTTAAGTACAACACTTGAAAACCAGAGTTTAACCAACATTTACTTCCTTCCTTTATGCATCTATATACCTTCCATGTACTTGGATCTACATATTTATTACTTATTGCACTACCCTATTTCACACCCTATACCTCTATTAATATCTTTAATCTACATATACTTCCTTCCTTTAGGCATCTATATACTTCCCATGTACTTATGGATCTATATCTTTATTACGCTCTTCCAATGCAGCATATCCAATGCACTACCCTATTTCTCACCCTATACCTCTCTCATTATATCTTCTACCTCAAGTCTGTGACTCATCTCAAACCTCTTTCTACTACTCTTTCCAATGCACTACCCTATTTCTCACCCTATACCTCTATCAATATTTACTCTACATCCCATGCTCTCATTCATCCCAAACCCCATACCACTACTATGATCCCCAAAATAGCCCTTTCTAGACTCTCCCCTACCATACCCCTCCTTGCACCACCTGTCACCTCTTTTGCTATACCAATCACCCGAAATAAACCTTTCTAAACTCTTCCATCTGACTCTTCCCCTGCACATCCCTTTTTGCTCATGCCAAGCCTCCTACTACTGCTATGACCTCCCAAAACAAAGTCTAAATCCTTCACTCTTCTATCCCTCCACTATTCTTTTCAATCAAAATAACAGACTAATATGTCCATTTCTCAAATTTCATATTTCACTATACTAATTCCCCACTAATCCTTTATGGGTTCCTGAGTAGCGTGCTGCTCGCTGAAAAAAAGCACTTCAACACCTCATCAGGGGTAGCAAGCACAATATAAATGCAAACCTTCTTTCCTCTTCTATCCCTCGGTTACCCTTCTCTATCCAAATAACTGAAAACCATATCCACCACTCAAATTACTTTCATATTTCGGTATACTAATTCACCACTAATCCTTTATGGATTCTAGAGTAGCTTGATACTGGCCAAAAAAGTGCTTCAACACCCCATAAGGGGTAACAAGCGCTATATATATAAATATATATATATGTGCAAACCTTTTTCCCTCTTCTATCCCTCCACTACCCTTCTCAATCAAAATAACTGACTAACATATCCACCACTCAAATTACTTTCATATTTCACTATACTAATTCACCACTGCTCCTTTTATGGGTTCTGGAGTAGCATGCTACTCGCCAAAAAAGTGCTCCAACACCCCATCGGGGGTAACAAGCGCTATATAAATGCAAACCTTTTTCCCTCTTCTATCCTTCTCAATCCAAATAACTGACCAATATCAGCCACTCAAATTACTTTCATATTTCATTATATTAATTCACCACTAATCCTTTACGGGTTCCAGAGTAGCTTGCTACTCACCAAACAAGTGCTTCAACACCCCACCACGGATAGCAAGCGCTATATAAATGCAAACCTATAATACAGCATAAATATAGTATGAAATTTCTGTAGTCTCAGGCTAACAGAGTGAACTGAATCATCTGTAGTTTCTAGTGCTTTCTTGATTGCGGTAGGCGTGACATCCGTCCCCAGCACATTATTACAGCGCGCAGCAAGCCTTTCAAAATCACTCTGTCGCTGGTTATTAAGAACTTTATACATTTCACTGATCAGAGCCTTTGTCTTTTCCCCATGTAAGCAATCTCAGATCTTAGAGTTAGATATTTTCGTCAAGGCTAGGTGTTTCACTAAATGATCCCTAATCTGAAGATACTTGACGAACATATAGCCAGGCAGTTTATTAAGGAGCAAAGGCACTATTATCATACAGGTCTCTGAGACATAGAATCCCACATCTAGCCCACCGCTTGCCGACAGCATCATGAAACACCTCTGGGAATATAGGATTACCCCATAAAGAAAGCTTATCATAGTAAAACAATAGAGTACATCTAGCAGCCATTGCGCACCATATATATGCTATCTCTGATGGTCTTAAACCTAACTCTTTTAAAGTAATTTGGATTGTTGATTCTATATAAAAACATGCGACTGTCATCTCCCAAAATTGAGTGATAATTTTCTTTTGTGATCGGGGTGTAGAAGAACGCGAAAGCGCCAGACAAAAGCTGCCCAGAAGTACATTTTAAAATCAGGAAAATCAAGTCCTCCTTGGTTATATGAGAGCTTTAGCAGACCTATCGCTCGTCTGGCTTTTTTGTATCCCCAGGTGAAGCTAGTGAGCACGCCGTCAAGTTTCTTAAAAAAGAATTGGGATTCCGCAGGGGAATGAATTGAAATAAATATAAAACTGTAGGTAGTACTTTCATTTTAATTATGTTGCTTCCCCCTAAAATTCCTATTGGGAGTTTGTGTAAATTCTTTAACTGCTTCACTGTGTCTTTCAATAATAATTCGTAGTTTAGAGTGAGTATCTGATCAATCTGTGAGACCCTGACCCCTAAATACATAGCTACGGAGCAAACGCCCGCTACTGGTCTTTCGGGCTTAAAGTTGAGGAGTACTTGTGTTTTTTTTAACATTTAATTTATATCCGGACAGAGAGCCAAACTTAGATGCTTCATCCTTAATAAGATTTATTGCCCTAGCTGAATCAGTTGTAAAAACTGCAATATCATCCGCCTAGGCAGTGACCTTGAGCTGAGTTGCACCTGACACTAATGAGTTAGATTGCAGTGCACTAATAAATGGCTCGATGTAGAGAGCAAACAGCAAAGAAGAAAGACAACATATTTCCTAGTACCACATAAAATTGGGAATGTTGGTGAATATGAACCTAAGTATGATAATTTAGCTTGAGGTTTATTATATAGAGCTTGTACCCATTGCCTAAATTGTCCTCTGAATCCAATTGATGCCAGTGTAGCCCACAGAAAATCTCACCCCAACCATGTTGAAAGCCTTTTTGCATCCAAAAGAATCATGTCAAGATTTATTGACAACTTCCCAGCCATATCAAAGGCCCCCACTGCCATATTAACATGAGCTGTGGTATTCCTGCCCAGAATGAAACCGTGTTGGCGGTCAGATACTAATCCTGGCATTATTGGTGTCAAACGGTTAGCCAACATTTTTGTAAAAATCTTGGCATCAGCATATATAAGCAAGATCGGCCGGTAAGAACCATACTCATCAGGGGGTTTGTCCTTTTTTAAAAAAAAGACTATCTGTGTCATATTTCAAGATTCTGGTATCTTCCCACTTAGGCTGATATTGTATAACCATACTAAATGGTAAAATCAAGATATTTTAAAGATCTTATAGAATTCGAAAGGTATGGGATCTTACCCAGGCACTTTCCCAGAGGGCAAGGTAGATATTGCTGTGCTTATTTCCTCATTCGAGATGTTGCTCTTCAATAAAACCAATTCTTCTTCCCTCACAGTCGGGAGATTACTTCCCTGAAGATACTGCTGTATGTCTCCCTCTTCTGATGTTATAGTTTGTGTATACAGCTTTTGATAATACATGGAGAACTGTTCTAAGATTAATTGTGGATGTGTATGCAGGGTTCCATTTGCCCCTTTTATGGCTTTTATCTGGGTTTTAGCTCTTTCATCTTCCATCTTATAAGCCTAGACCCTTCCTATTTGTTCCCCATATTCATATTGCGATAGCCGATGCTTGTTGTATCTGACCGCAATTCTCTCCCTAAATGACTATTTCATAGCTATTCTTACATCTATTAGAGAAAGAAGCAGCTGATTCTGATCCCTAGTGCCCCACAGAACTGCCTCAGCTTGTTGTTCTTCAATATTGCGAAATGCTTGAATGACAGCCGTGCCTGCAGCTTGCTGCTCTTTATTCTGCTGCCATATATATTGTTGGGCTACCACTCTTACAAATGCCTTCATTGTATTCCAAACAGTAAGCGGGAGGCTGACCTCATATTCTCTTTAAAGAATTCCTCAAGATGTTTGCTAAAATTAGCCAGATATCCACTATCTGTGAATAAATATCTAGGAATAGAAAAAGATCTAATTATCTTGCATTCAGCTGTGGCCCGAAAAGATAATAAGATAGGATTATGATCGGAAGTAACCCGAGGGCATACTTCCATATCTGATGACAATATTATTTTAACCGACACCCATGCCATATCTATTCTGGAGTAGAGCCTGTGTGGGGCAGGGTAATACTTGTAGCCTGGGACAATTTGATATAACAGTCTCCGTGCATCATTGTAAAGGTGAGACCCTCAAGACAACTTAAAGAGCCCTCTGCTAACAACTCCAATGCCCTCCCTCCTTGATTTGCAGCCCATGCTTGATGGCCAAGGACACAGCTGCCTACTTAATGTGCAATGAAAGAAACAGCCTGTGCTAGAAACTGGAAGGACATCCAGGCATTTCCCGAGCCTCTAACCAAAATAAGTGTGTTCTCAACATCTACCTTTTTAAACCCAGAAGTTCCTAAAGTATTGATAGGCAGAGGGATGTTAGGAGAAGATAGTGTTACTTATAATTGCTGCACCTCATGTTGAGTGGAGTCAGTTGTTGGGTTGTACTGCAGCCGTAGGGTTTATTTTGTCTTCCTTCCAATGGCTGTTGTATCAGGAAAAGCAGTGGAATCAGGTGACTCTGAACATCTTAGATATAGTAACCTCCCACCATCTTCTAAGTTAACTTGGTATAGCTAGTGTAACTTTTAGATTCAGCAAATATAGACAGAGTTGGTAGTTTTTATGATTTGTTTTACAGATGTAGACATAATCATCATTTTGTGAACAAAAGGTTGTAGCCAGCAAGTACTTCATCCAATTTTGCACAGCTGGTTTTAGGCTTTCCCAAGGCTGTTAGCTCATATGTTATGTAGGGATTTATTATTTGGTATCATGTTGGTTCAACTGATGGTTGTTAGGAGAATGTCTTGATGCAGTGTAGTACAGAGATGGCAGCAAGACACCACTGGGAACACCCTTATGATCTAGATCACAACACCTCATAAAACAAACCTATATTTAATGTTCCCATTGTTTCTTATGGGATTGGAAATGTTTTTTCTTTCAACAAGCAAAAACATATTTTCTCAATACAAGGTCACAGGAAATGAAAAAAAAGAAGAACCAGCACTTCATCCCCACTCCCCCTAGACCCTCTGAAGGATGGGTAAAGAGAATTATAATCCAGCACATTCAAAAACAGCAGATTTAAATTTTGTTACTCCATTGAGTCAAAAATTATCTGCATTAGGGACCAAATCTTTCCTGCCCATTACTGCATAGTCAGGATTACAGGAATTTTCAGTTCCGGATTATCAATAGCTATACTACCAAAAAAATATCAGTGTCTGTTCTCAAGTCTAAGTTAGTAAGGTGTTTCTGATTTTGGGTTTCAGATTTTATATAAATGTGGTGGTATAATGTCTAATGGCTAACTTGAACCCTCCTCTCACATTCCTTAAAATATCTTTCCAAAATACCTTGAGCATGGGACAGGTCCACCATATATGCAGATCGTCAATGTCTCATCCATATCTCAGAAACACAGCCATGTCTCAAGGGTGTTCATTTCTTTCAATGTCATTGGTGTAATGTGCCAGAGTGCATATGTTTGTACATTGTCTCTCCGTTTTATAGATTTTTACACAAACCTGATATGCTTGACCAAAGTCACTGCGATTATCGGGGGGTGAATCTTAATCTTTAATATACCTTGCCTTCTTGATAAATACACCAATTGAGAGGTCTTTCCTGTACCTGTCGGCGGCAAGTAAATGCCCAATATCAAACCTTTGGGAAATGTGTATTTAGAAAATGTATTTTCCACTCGTCAGGGGCTTAGTCACTACCTATATAATGCTTGGTTGCATGACTTAGTGCCTCAGCTGGGATTTCATCATTCAATTGCTCTCTTAGACTTTAAAGACCTTTTTACATTGAACAAATTGTTAAATTCTCCCCTGTGGAAATGGTCCTTGAGCATTCTGCATCCCCTTGTCTGCCATCTCCTCACCCTGTCTGCCATCTCCTCACATCCTCTCCAGTTTGCCCAATAGTGAAGTTTGGGTTACAGCAGATACAGGCTTATAGAGATTGGAAAGAGGTCAGAACCTGTCTCGATGTATCCTAATCCTATATTTTCAATGTAAGGCCTAACATCTCAGAGAGGTAATGGGCCGGGTGTGTGAAAGTCTTTGGCATCCACAGTAATTTCCAAGGAGCCTGAAATATCACTGCCATGCCCGTGCATATCCGGTGCCTTTCGTCTTGTACCCAGAACATTCAAATATTATTGGGAGGTTTGATACCAACATTATTGCATCTGGAATCAACAAGTGTCCTGACAATGCACTTTTTGGAGGTCCAGTCCCACTTTCCTTCCTACATGAACCTTTATCTCCTTGCAGAGTATGCATGCCCATCTTAGGAACGTAAACCGGCGGGCTTGAAAGAGAAACAATAATGTAGGCAGTGCATTGAGTTTCCACAAAAATGGGAGAGATGCCCTGTTGATCAGAAAGGGACAGGGTCTCAAAGTGAATTCACTAATAGTAACAAGCTCCCTTTCTTTGAAACACAGTCCCTGACTCATGTCATTCAATCAAACTGCCTAAGAAAATCTTTTTCAGCATTTGGATCGTTCAAAACATTTGAAAAACTGATCCTTGAATTATGCAAAAAAGTCAATTTTATTACACAATTATCCTTATTACAAATTATAACAGCATGTACACAATACAAGATTCCACTTGATTCAGAAGAAAGGAAAAACTTTAGTCCTTTTTTATATTAAAAAATCCCTAGTGGATATCTAAACATTTATTAAAACAACCATTTCATATCAGTCTAAATCACCTTTGACTAAACATTGGTCCATGAGACAATCACTTTAAACCAATGTTACAAAACAAATATTTAAATAACAAAAGCTCCTCTAACTTTTTACTGAAAATGTCGATGCAGTGTTTTGATGGTCTTATTTTTTTCTTTCCACCGACTTCAGGACAAGTAATAATAATAAAAACATGGACTCATCTATAAGGTAAATAAATAAAAACATGATTTAAATACATTTATTCCGATAGTTTAAATAAGACAAATTTGCATTGTCGAGTAGTTCCTATAAACCTAAATAGAATCTGCACTTATAGACAACATAGACTGTGGGATTGGTGTCCAGACTGATTCCAGACCCCCCCACCGGGTATGTTTGCCTGTATACCATCTAGCCCACAGTGCAACTAGAAACCCCTCTTACCAAGGAGAGAATAGTTATTGGCATCTATCGAACATGACAACTCTGTCCCAGGGAAAACCTCTCGTCCTGTAACCAGTACCGTAACTAGGTAAAAGGTCAGTCCCAAGAACTGTTATGTAGTGTAATGGTAGGGGAGAATACAGGTGAAAGGTTAGGTGACGTATTGAGCCTATATTGGGGTACCTATATGAAACATAACAGCATAAGTGAGATTCAGTGTTTTTCTAAAAAATATTCTATATTGCATCCAAAATGTACATATACTACAAATATTCTTACTCATAATTATACTACTAAGAGTTACATCTATAATTTCCGTTTTCGGGGCATTATTTATGATGCCACTCATTCAGCAACCATAAACCCAGAAAAAATACACACACGTGTATTCAAACATGAGCATAAGACAGGGTGAAAGAATGTATTTTTTAATTGTGATAGAGCTCTTTCAGGATTATATGAGGGAGAATTTTTTTCAGCCTCTCACCAAAATGTTACCCACCTTCATATTCTATGAAGAAGAGGGCTTTCTCCTTTTATGTATTTCAGAGGTTATTTCTCATGTCAATATCAATTATCTTTATTTAACACCTCTAAAGAGAGTAATACTTTTATTTAATTTCATAAAATATAACTTCAAAGAAAAATACTCATATCTATCTAACATATTATTCATCATTTCCTATTCCAATAGCCAATGTTATTAAAAATAGATAGTATTGTCTCTAATGTCTAGTCCGTACTGATTTTGCCTTCCTGTATTGGAGTTCAAGAAAAAAGGATTTTCCTGTTAAACTTCTATCAGCTTCTGTAATACCACGTTGTTTAAAAAAACTTTTTATTGTTCAATATGTTATTAACTGTCTTATCTCAATGGTCTTACCTCAATTATTATTATTATGGTGGCAATGTGTTCATTGCTGCTCCATCAGACTGTCAAAATACGATGAGCCTTTCTCGATGGCTCAAAGTGTTAGGGGTATGGCATTCAGTATCCTCCCATCGGGTCTATATGGAGTGTTGAAGGAAGTGGCCCTCAGGGGCCACCTTGGTTACTTACAACCACCTGCTATGCCTTCCCAAGAATGAAGAGTCGGTCAGACAGTAGACAATACAAGCAAACTTTTATTAGCAATACTCTGCAGAGGAGTGCAATCTGACCTGCACCCTAAGATGTCTGCTGAGGGACTGGCCCCCCAACAGTCTGCAACACGTAATGATACTTCCCAAGAACCTCCAAACACACCCATAGTGGAAAGTTACCGGCCTGGGCCAGACATGAACAATGGAGGCACAGAAAGGTGAGCTACCACCTGCCAGATGGGTACATGCAATCTGCAACACAATGTTACCACGCTGAGTTTCAGCGTCTCCTAACGTTGGAGCAGAACTACACACTCAGATAGCTATGCGTGGGCAGAATCGCCTGTTCGTCAGTAAGTCGCGAAGGAGCCTTGAACAGAAGAGAAAATAATAACGAAATACAGGGTTCTGCTGAGGCAGGCAATAGGAATAATGAGGCCTAGTTCAGGCACAGCCTAAGCAGCCTAATAAGGGTTATGAAATACAAAATGGAGTTACACTCGCTAACTGAAGCCTGCACATTACAAAGATAACTCAGTGGGTTGCATAACGTGAATACAAATGGTGTCTATTTAGTCACACACTGCTAACCTAATATAGTATGAAACAAGTGCATTGCAGGAATGGGATTTTCAAACCAAACAGTGTTAGTCACATAACAAATATTCTTGCTTATCTCCCCTGTATGTTTCAGAAGTTTAGTACGGGCACTGTTTATACTTGAAGATGTTTGAGAAAAAACATATTTTACGAATATCGAAGAATATTTAAAAAATACATTACTAGAGCTGCGGTTTGATACATCCCTTTGGTCCCACTCATGGGTATCCAACAACCCTTATTATTTTGACTAGGTCGATACTATTGATATTCAACCATAGTTTGCACATAACTTAATATCAGATGCCATGTCACTTATATTTCATTATTAAACCATTCTATAAGCCCTGGCCTTTATACAAATTTTATCTAGTAAAAATATTTAAGTCTAACTAAACAGAGTTAGTATTGGAAGTACATCGTTGCCAGGTTCTCAAGTTTGGAATCCTTGCACCGTGCCTATTCTGTGTATCGCAGTCTGCAACACGTAATGATACTTCCCAAGAACCTCCAAACACACCCATTGTGGAAAGTTACCGGCCTGGGCCAGACATGAACAATGGAGGCACAGA
This sequence comes from Lissotriton helveticus, assembly GCF_964261635.1. NCBI lineage: Eukaryota > Metazoa > Chordata > Amphibia > Caudata > Salamandridae > Lissotriton > Lissotriton helveticus. The sequence continues at coordinate 862,306,347 of NC_136070.1, read as the reverse complement.
AAGGTGAGCTACCACCTGCCAGATGGGTACATGCAATCTGCAACACAATGTTACCACGCTGAGTTTCAGCGTCTCCTAACGTTGGAGCAGAACTACACACTCAGATAGCTATGCGTGGGCAGAATCGCCTGTTCGTCAGTAAGTCGCGAAGGAGCCTTGAACAGAAGAGAAAATAATAACGAAATACAGGGTTCTGCTGAGGCAGGCAATAGGAATAATGAGGCCTACTTCAGGCACAGCCTAAGCAGCCTAATAAGGGTTATGAAATACAAAATGGAGTTACACTCGCTAACTGAAGCCTGCACATTACAAAGATAACTCAGTGGGTTGCATAACGTGAATACAAATGGTGTCTATTTAGTCACACACTGCTAACCTAATATAGTATGAAACAAGTGCATTGCAGGAATGGGATTTTCAAACCAAACAGTGTTAGTCACAAAACAAATATTCTTGCTTATCTCCCCTGTATGTTTCAGAAGTTTAGTACGGGCACTGTTTATACTTGAAGATGTTTGAGAAAAAACATATTTTACGAATATCGAAGAATATTTAAAAAATACATTACTAGAGCTGCGGTTTGATACATCCCTTTGGTCCCACTCATGGGTATCCAACAACCCTTATTATTTTGACTAGGTCGATACTATTGATATTCAACCATAGTTTGCACATAACTTAATATCAGATGCCATGTCACTTATATTTCATTATTAAACCATTCTATAAGCCCTGGCCTTTATACAAATTTTATCTAGTAAAAATATTTAAGTCTAACTAAACAGAGTTAGTATTGGAAGTACATCGTTGCCAGGTTCTCAAGTTTGGAATCCTTGCACCGTGCCTATTCTGTGTATCGCATTCTTCAATGTCAGCATTCTGCTGGTCCTTCTAATAAATGGCTTTCTGACAATGTGTACGAGGTCGTGAAGCATATTGGGTGGCGGCCAATTTAGCTACAGGTATCAGTAATTTCTAAAGTATCGTCCAGACATCAACACTTCTGAAATGAAATTCGTCTTCTATATATATTTTTTCTATATGCGGTCACAAGAATTAATTGGCTAAGCAGCTCTGTTAATTATTCCTCACTCTATGCTGCTAATACCATAAGAAATTATTTTCACCTCTACATTTTACCTTCTCAAGTAATAACTTGGTGGCTTTGGTGGCAGACATATTTACTTCAGGCTTTGACTAATTCACGATCTAAACCCAAATGATAGCCTGTAGTCCGGCATAAATATTCATATCTTAACTACGATTAATACTTTTTACATTGTACTAATAAAATCTTCAGGTTATGACTTTAAGCTCTTTGGATTTTATGCAATTACTATGTCGCCATTCCCCATATTCTATTAGATATAAGGTTATCTACCCCACTCAAACATTTGATTAAATAAGCATAATACAATGTTAAAAAGAAAGACATATATACAGATAGAAATATCTTTTTTTAACTGGGCTGATGGGTTTATGCCTATTGTTATATATGGTGTGTAACCTCCATTTAAATCAAGTCACAGAATGTTATTAATTCTTCATTCTATGACAATAACAAAATGTGCTTAACTTCTATTGTAGGACCTAATACAAATTTGAACCCCGGGAATGTCATAGTAATCGAAATGTTGTCATTTATTACTAGGCAAAATAGAGACAATCCCACCCTTATATCAACAATGATAGTTGTCAATGTTATTATTCGGGAATCACTTGAAGTATACAAACAGAGTTGTTTCCCCCTATTTTCATTGTTTACCAAAACAGATGTTCCCATTCCTCTCTGTTGTTCAAACCACTTTTATATATGGCGAACTTATTCGTATAGAAATACTTTCTTTTTTTCCTTTTTTTATCTACATCTCCACCTCTCAGATTGTTTTTAATGCCCTCTAGAAAGCACCATTTTAAATCTCTCTCATCATGATTACTCTCATTCCAATGTTGCACTAAGGGTGCATTTAATTTCCCTGCTCTTATGGCTGATCTATGTTCATTCAGTCTGGTGTTAACTTCTCTTTTGGTCTAACCCACATATCCTTTATTGCAGTGACAATTAATCATATATATATAACATTCTTGTTTTTGCAATTCATCATAGCATTTATGCAGTGTTCCTTCCCGTTTAGTTCTATGCAATTTCCAGATATCAAGGTGCTACAATTCACACAATTTCCATATGGAGAGTTACCCATTATTTTACTGACATTCATGATACTTATTTGTTGAAGCCCTTTTGGTTCTCTATATGTATCTATAAGGCATTTTCTAATAGTTCTATTACGTCTATATGCAAATAGTTGTTTCTCTCTTTTATCCTTACCTGTCTCATTTAACAAAGTCCAGTTTATGTTAATCACATTTTTGAATTTACTGCTAATACTTGAGAAATTGGTGACACACACTATCCGATTTTGACGTTCTTGTTGATTTCTATTTAAATCAAAGAGAATATCTCTATTATAACATTTTTCTCTTTTGTAAGCTTGTTTTATTATTATCTTCGGATAACCTTTATGAAGGAGTTATTCTGTAAGACTGAGGCATGTCATTCAAAATCCACATTATTTGTACAATTTCTTTTTAAACATAAAACTTGCCCAAAACGTATATTATTCTTCAGGCAATTAGGATTGTTACTCCCACAATGTAAAATTGTGTTCTTATCTGCTGGTTTAGGGCAGAGTTCTACTTCTAATGTATTATTAGTCACTTTTATTTTGACATCTAGAGAGTCACAATAAGTTTGACTATAAACAGATGTAAACCTGAGATTGGAGTCACCACAGTTTGACCATTCAATAAAATTATTCAAGACCTCCTTACTGCCACAACAGAAAAAAAGCATTGTCAATAAAACGCACCCAATATGATATATTTTAAAAAAATGGTGCCATTTTATTAAATATATGTTTTTCTTTAAAATCATCCACGCAGAGACATGCTAAACTAGTGGTCCATGTTGCGCCCATGCTTGTCCCTTTCATCTTGCAAAAATATTCCCCACTGAAGAGAAAAATATAATTTTTCAGGATAATCTTCCCGGCCCCGGATCATTTCATAATATTCTGATAATCATATCCACTATTGATGTTTGAGGGATATTTGTATAGATGGCCTCTATATCTAATGAGACAAATCATCCTTCATTTGGGTTACAATTTAGCCCCTCAAATCTTCTGATTAAACCTGTTGTGTCTTTAATATATGAGGTTTGTTTGGACACCAAAGGCCTGAAAACACAATCCACATACTTACTGAGTGGTTCAGTTAATGAGTTAATACTGGAAATAGTCAGCTTCATATGAGGATCTTCTATATTCTTATGTACTATTTGAAATCCATACATAGCAGGTAAAATAGGATATTTATTGAATAAAAATTCATATTCTTCCTGACATGGAATTTCATCTTCTCTCGCAAATCTCAATAATATGCCCAGTCTTTATCTGAGTCCAATCCATTCTTCCTTATTAGATTTTCTGGAATGGGAATTTACTCCCTATAGGGCATGCATTATATTGTTATAGTCATTTATATCCATAATTACGATACTGCCCTCCTTGATCACCCGGTTTGATTGTTATATTATCACATTTTTAAAGTTTTTTAGTGCCTCTCTCTGTTCCTTTGGGCAATTATTTTTACTCCATTATGTTTCAATAACTAGATCTTTGATGCCCTTTTCAATGACCTTTTCAAAAGCTTCTGCTTCTTTCCCTATCATGCGTCTTTGTGGGGTCTCATTAGATAATGGTTTCAATCCTGACTTATCTTCAAATGGTATTCTCTCTTTCCCTTCTAGTTTTCTTTTATTCTAATCTTTCTGAACATATCTCTATTGTCTTTTTCTATCTCATATTTGTTTAATGGGACCATGGGTGCAAATCCTAATTCTTTTTCCAATACTTCTATTTCTTTTGTTATTAATACTCTAGCCGACAGATCAATAATAGGTGCCTTGTCTATATTTACTCCCAATATATTTGGCTCCTAGTTCTCATGTAGTGATTTCTTGTACCTGTATTTTAATATTGATAGTTTCCTCTTAATCTATCCCTGCCTCTGGGGATTGGATTGTATCAATATTTTTGCTGGTCTAAAAAAATGGGGTTCTCCCTATTGTAACTTGGTCCTCCTTCTTTGTTATCCCTATTAAATCTCTAGTCCTGTGTGTTCTAATATTCAAAGCCCATACTCATATAAGAGGTGTCTGAAAAGTGTACATGTTTGAAAGAGAAACAATAATCTAGGAAGTAGATTGAGTTTCACCATTACCCACTCTGCCTAGACAAAATACAAACAATTCGGCCATTGACATTGATCTGTATTAATATCATAAAACAATCTAGGATAACTAGCATTGTAAGAGTAACAACGTTTTGGGGTGATATAAATCCCCAAATATTTATTCTCTGATTTAGTTGAATAGGGAGTCTTTATCAATTTGCTGGAGTCTCAAATTCAGTAACTCAGACTTCTTCAGATTAACTCTACACCCCCAAAACTCTGCCAAACCTCTCTATATCTTCTTGAGCCCCCGGCTACGGTGGCCTGTGGCTCTAAAACTGTCAAGAGGTTGTCACCCACAAGGAAATGAATCTATTAGGATTTGTCTACATCTGGCATTCCTTTGATGTCTGAATGTTGTCGCATGATAGCAGCAAGAGGCTTGATTACCAATTTAAAAGTATGGGGGACAGAGGGTAGCCTTGATGAGTGCTACAACCTAATAGTATAGATTCTGGTCTTACCTCATTAACATGGATGTTAGCCACATGTTTTTATAATTTGCCTATATCCAGGTAATCATATGTGGGCCTATCCCATACTCTGAAGCAGGCGATGCAACAACAGAAAGCCATGGGGAAATTCCTACAGTTGAGTTTCTCTACTAGATGCAACACTTGCCTAATATTATTGCCAGCTTGTCTACCAGCTGTATATCCCCATTTACCTGGATTGCAGGTGCAAGTGAGGCATGTGTCTATTCCCCAAAATGTAATAAATATTTTTGCATCTGAATGCAGAAGCGAAATGGGTCTGTGCTCTCATCTATCTGCTGGTTTAATTGCTTCATGAATGGAGGTTATATTGGCCTCTGTCATAGTGGGAGTTATTTCTCGGGTCTGGAAAAACAAATTTAAAGTCTCCAATAGGAGGAGAACTAGTTACCTGCTAAAATACTTTTATAAGTTGTTAGTCAGCCCATCTGGGGATGTATTCATAAGGAGGCCCAAAATCGCTTTCAGGACCTCCTCGGACGAGATCAGGTCTTCTAATGCTATGCAGGTGCATGTAATTAGGGGGAGAAGATTGAATGCTGCAACAAAGGCATCCACAATCAGTCAGGTCAACTTCACCCCGGAGTAAAGCATTGGGTAGGAACTTATGAATGCCCTACTCTTATCCTCGTCCTCAGTAATGGGGCCAGCCCCCAACCCTTGCAATGCTGGGATACTTTTAGCCTCTACCACCTGTCATATCTCCTGGGCAGCAGCGCATTCAACATGTTCACCTTCTCATAGAAATTTTTTTGTGGCAGAGCAACACGTTCTCACATTTTTCAATGGCCAGCTGATTATTCTGACCCTTTAGGGTTTTAATTTTCTGCAAAGATGGTATTAATCCTATTGTCTTGTGCTCATCTCCCGCTATCCGGAGGTCTGCCTACAAGATTTTGTGGCATAGTCTGAGTTTGCCTTTGAACTGCTCTCTCATATATACACTGACCCTTACAACAGTCCTAAATGCCTCCCAAATAAAGTTCAGATGTACATCATATTATGGCTACATTTCAAGTAACTGATTGTAGTATCTCATAGGGATTAGGAGAACATTTCCAGACTCTCTTCCCCTAAGTAGGCAGTATTGTTACTCCCTCCCATATTAACACAGTGTGATCTGTAAGTGCTACAGGAATATGCAGAATTGAGCATGTGATATTCGCCATCCTCCATGTGCCCATGGATGTCGATTCAACAAATTTCCTGGGGTAGTAGAGGTGAAATCACATGCCCATTTTTCTGTCATGACATCGTAGGAAGTCATATCACATATCATTACCTTGGTAGCATTACAGGAAGTGATGTCATGTGACCTTTGATCCGGATTATATAATAAATAGTGAATTCACCAAAGTTTCAAAACAGTACACAAGGAGCAAAATTAAACTGAGGGTTAATAAAATCCCAAAAGTCATAGAGGAAGTGCACATCTGTTTTAGTTATTTCATATATTTCAGTGGAGCAGTAATCATGTCAGGGGTGAAGCCATCACATACTCAGGGAAAAACCAAAGGTGGTGATGGACGGAGCGTTGACAATGCAAACACTCACCCCCAGTCAACTGATCTGGGTTTAATCCATCACCGCTCTTTAGCTTACTCCGCCACCCCAGTTCAGACATGCCCATATGCAAATCAGTCTGACCCTGTGCCTCATGGGAACAGTCCAGCCCGAACTGCCAAGCCATGTCTTCCCTGGACCGGAATCAAGCTTCCCAGGACCGGTTTCTGGCATTACAGCCGTCTTCAGCCGGGCTTGCTTGACTCCAGTGGCAGAGTGAGCAAGGGACTCACGTCTGAGCATACCCTGCCAACTTAGGGCGAACAAAGAAAAACCAAAGGTGGTGATGGACGGAGCGTTGACAATGCAAACACTCACCCCCAGTCAACTGATCTGGGTTTAATCCATCACCGTTCTTTAGCTCACTCCGCCACCCCAGTTCAGACATGGCCATATGCAAATCAGTCTGACCCTGTGCCTCATGGGAACAGTCCAGCCCGAACTGCCAAGCCATGTCTTCCCTGGACCGGATTCAAGCTTCCCAGGACCGGTTTCTGGCATTACAGCCGTCTTCAGCCGGGCTTGCTTGACTCCAGTGGCAAAGTGAGCAAGGGACTCACGTCTGAGCATACCCTGCCAACTTAGGGCGAACAAAGAAAAACCAAAGGTGGTGATGGACGGAGCGTTGACAATGCAAACACTCACCCCCAGTCAACTGATCTGGGTTTTATCCATCACCGTTCTTTAGCTCACTCCGCCACCCCAGTTCAGACATGGCCATATACAAATCAGTCTGACCCTGTGCCTCATGGGAACAGTCCAGCCCGAACTGCCAAGCCATGTCTTCCCTGGACCGGAATCAAGCTTTCCAGGACCGGTTTCTGGCATTACAGCCGTCTTCAGCCGGGCTTGCTTGACTCCAGTGGCAAAGTGAGCAAGGGACTCACGTCTGAGCATACCCTGCCAACTTAGGACGAACAAAGAAAAAACAAAGGTGGTGATGGTCGGAGCGTTGACAATGCAAACACTCACCCCCAGTCAGCTGATCTGGGTTTAATTCATCACCGTTCTTTAGCTCACTCCGCCACCCCAGTTCAGACATGGCCATATGCAAATCAGTCTGACCCTGTGCCTCATGGGAACAGTCCAGCCCGAACTCCCAAGCCATGTCTTCCCTGGACCGGAATCAAGCTTCCCAGGACCGGTTTCTGGCATTACAGCCAGCTTCAGCCGGGCTTGCTTGACTCCAGTGGCAAAGTGAGCAAGGGACTCACGTCTGAGCATACCCTGCCAACTTAGGGCGAACAAAGAAAAACCAAAGGTGGTGATGGACGGAGCGTTGACAATGCAAACACTCACCCCCAGTCAACTGATCTGGGTTTAATCCATCACCGTTCTTTAGCTCACTCCGCCACCCCAGTTCAGACATGGCCATATGCAAATCAGTCTGACCCTGTGCCTCATGGGAACAGTCCAGCCCGAACTGCCAAGCCATGTCTTCCCTGGACCGGAATCAAGCTTCCCAGGACCGGTTTCTGGCATTACAGCCGTCTTCAGCCGGGCTTGCTTGACTCCAGTGGCAAAGTGAGCAAGGGACTCACGTCTGAGCATACCCTGCCAACTTAGGGCGAACAAAGAAAAACCAAAGGTGGTGATGGACGGAGCGTTGACAATGCAAACACTCACCCCCAGTCAACTGATCTGGGTTTAATCCATCACCGTTCTTTAGCTCACTCCGCCAACCCAGTTCAGACATGGCCATATGCAAATCAGTCTGACCCTGTGCCTCATGGGAACAGTCCAGCCCGAACTGCCAAGCCATGTCTTCCCTGGACCGGAATCAAGCTTCCCAGGACCGGTTTCTGGCATTACAGCCGTCTTCAGCCGGGCTTGCTTGACTCCAGTGGCAAAGTGAGCAAGGGACTCACGTCTGAGCATACCCTGCCAACTTAGGGCGAACAAAGAAAAAACAAAGGTGGTGATGGACGGAGCGTTGACAATGCAAACACTCACCCCCAGTCAACTGATCTGGGTTTAATCCATCACCGTTCTTTAGCTCACTCCGCCACCCCAGTTCAGACATGGCCATATGCAAATCAGTCTGACCCTGTGCCTCATGGGAACAGTCCAGCCCGAACTGCCAAGCCATGTCTTCCCTGGACCGGAATCAAGCTTCCCAGGACCGGTTTCAGGCATTACAGCCGTCTTCAGCCGGGCTTGCTTGACTCCAGTGGCAAAGTGAGCAAGGGACTCACGTCTGAGCATACCCTGCCAACTTAGGGCGAACAAAGAAAAACCAAAGGTGGTGATGGACGGAGCGTTGACAATGCAAACACTCACCCCCAGTCAACTGATCTGGGTTTAATCCATCACCGTTCTTTAGCTCACTCCGCTACCCCAGTTCAGACATGGCCATATGCAAATCAGTATGACCCTGTGCCTCATGGGAACAGTCCAGCCCGAACTGCCAAGCCATGTCTTCCCTGGACCGAAATCAAGCTTCCCAGGACCGGTTTCTGGCATTACAGCCGTCTTCAGCCGGGCTTGCTTGACTCCAGTGGCAAAGTGAGCAAGGGACTCACATCTGAGCATACCCTGCCAACTTAGGGCGAACAAAGAAAACCCAAAGGTGGTGATGGACGGAGCGTTGACAATGCAAACACTCACCCCCAGTCAACTGATCTGGGTTTAATCCATCACCGCTCTTTAGCTCACTCCGCCACCCTAGTTCAGACATGGCCATATGCAAATCAGTCTGACCCTGTGCCTCATGGGAACAGTCCAGCCCGAACTGCCAAGCCATGTCTACCCTGGACCGGAATCAAGCTTCCCAGGACCGGTTTCTGGCATTACAGCCGTCTTCAGCCGGGCTTGCTTGACTCCAGTGGCAAAGTGAGCAAGGGACTCACGTCTGAGCATACCCTGCCAACTTAGGGCGAACAAAGAAAAACCAAAGGTGGTGATGGACGGAGCGTTGACAATGCAAACACTCACCCCCAGTCAACTGATCTGGGTTTAATCCATCACTGTTCTTTAGCTCACTCCGCCACCCCAGTTCTGACATGGCCATACGCAAATCAGTCTGACCCTGTGCCTCATGGGAACAGTCCAGCCCGAACTGCCAAGCCATGTCTTCCCTGGACTGGAATCAAGCTTCCCAGGACCGGTTTCTGGCATTACAGCCGTCTTCAGCCAGGCTTGCTTGACTCCAGTGGCAAAGTGAGCAAGGGACTCACGTCTGAGCATACCCTGCCAACTTAGGGCGAACAAAGAAAAACCAAAGGTGGTGATGGACGGAGCGTTGACAATGCAAACACTCACCCCCAGTCAACTGATCTGGGTTTAATCCATCACCGTTCTTTAGCTCACTCCGCCACCCCAGTTCAGACATGGCCATATGCAAATCAGTCTGACCCTGTGCCTCATGGGAACAGTCCAGCCCGAACTGCCAAGCCATGTCTTCCCTGGACCGGAATCAAGCTTCCCAGGACCGGTTTCTGGCATTACAGCCATCCAGGAAAGACATGGCTTGGCAGTTCCGGCTGGACTGTTCCCATGAGGCACAGGGTCAAGGCTGATTTGCATATGGCCATGTCTGACCTAGGGTGGTGTGGAGTGCAAACAAATGATGGATTTAGGCCCAGATCTCTGTACTGGGGTGAATGTATGACATTGTTCTGCATTCTGTCTATCAATTGTTGTTTTTGCATTTGTCACCCCGAGTGGGATGGGTATGCTCAGACGTGAGTCCCATGCTCTCCACACCACTGGAGTCAAGCTATCCAGGCTGATGAAGGCTGATAGCCAGAAACCGGTCCTTGGATGCTTGATTCCGGTCCAGGAAAGACATGGCTTGGCAGTTCGGGCTGGACTGTTCCCATGAGGCACAGGTTCAAGGCTGATTTGCATATTGCCATGTCTGACCTTGGGTGGTGTGGAGTTCAAAAAAATGATGGATTTAGGCCCAGATCTCTGTACTGGGTTGAATGTATGACAGTGTTCTGCATTCTGTCCATCTATTGTTGTTTTTGCATTTATCACATACTCAGGGGCAGCATTATTTGCCAGGTGGCCATCCTATGCTGCCCAGTGTAGCCTGATGCTATCCAGAATTTGACCCATTTTAAAAAAAATGCGTAGTTGTTGCACCTTATATGTCAATGGCTAGACAATGTATAATGGGTGTATGCCCCTTATGCCAAGAATTACATACAGTATGCCATACAGTGACTTTTACCAAGAATAACATGCATTACGCCAGTGTCTGAAATGTCATTTTCATTCACACACTTGGTCACATGCTCTCTGTTTCACTCTCCCTCCCTCACACACACATACACACACCGCAAACACAAACTCACAAGCATACACCACATACACACAAATATTACAGAATGATTGTAGCCACTCTGTAGTTATAGTTAGAGGACCAGAGATAGGGATGTTTTGCATTTTTGTCCCTTAAAAACCTTATGCCCGTTTGACAAATATCCGAGAAGCTTTGCAGGCCTAGTACCCCCGTTTTATTCTTGGGTCCTAAACTTTTCCCAGTGTATCATCAAGAAGGTGGAAGGAAAAAAGAGGGTTTCCAAAAGGGGTAGAAAATCAAATGCATTGGTCGTGGACTTTTTTATTTCATGTCAATCTGATTTTGATTAAAGTATTTCAGTTTTACTTGTTTTTAATTTTGGTATATCTGTGGCTACTGTAGTACCAAAGTATTGCAGAGGTATATAGTGATGACGAGTCATTAGCTGATTGGCTAATTATTGCCTTCCCAGTTAAAGGCAGCCATCTTGCTTTCACCTCCAGTTTCCCTGCATTCTGCGTTACACGGTTCAACGTAGGTAAGTTTTAGATTTGGCATCTTCCTCATACCTATTACCACTTTAGTAAAGTGGTAGTAGGTAGGGAAAAATATTTATGTTTATATACATATTTTATTAAAATATGGAGTACTGTGGTACTAAAAAAAAAATCTAAATACACGATGACACTGTATTTTAATAATATAGTGTGCTAAAATGTTGCTTCACCTCACATGCCATACTTCATTAACAAATTCTCGCCCCTTCTCCATGGACTACCTATACTCTTGCATATTACAGAAGTTAGAGCATGTGAACTCACTGCACATGCTCCCTGTGATCACCAGTAGGTAGTTATAGTTAGGATCTAGTTCCTATAGGAATAGCGTTTTTTGTTGTGCTGACAACTTTGGCACTGTTTCACAAATCTTCCCAAAATTATCAAAACTAGTTTGCCACTTACTTACAGCTGCTGTCTGAAAAATGTCAGGGTAAAACATGAAGTGACTGCCAAAAACAGGGGGCCCCAAAATGCTTTTCCCCATGCAATTTCCCATAGAGATTTTAGACAAGATAACAGCCCGAACTACTGAACAGAATTACACCAGATTTGACATTAAGCTAGATCATGGTCACGAAAGATTGTTTTTGAAAGTTTGGTGTAACTCTGTTCCATAGTTTTGGACTTATTAAAGAAATATAAAAAAGAAATATAAAAAAAATATATATATATATATTTATTTTTTGCATGCTGTTGGACATGATTCGGTTTTGTTTGTATAATAACATCTTCATTTTTTCAGGCCAGTTGTACAAACAAATTAGGGGTACCTCTATGGGCTCGTGCTTCTCCCCCAGCTACGCAAACTTGTTCGTGGGCTGGTGGGAGAAGCACGATGCATGGGGAGGAACCAATGACATATGGAGTGACAGGATTTTAATGTGGACAAGGTATATAGACGATTTGTTTATTGTGTGGTGTGGCGACCGAACCTCGGCTGAGGAGTACATCGCCATTTTGAATAATAATGACCAAAACTTGAGATTTACTGGCACAATTAGTGCGACCAGCGTATGTTATTTGGACTTGGAGGTATTTATACACAACAATACTCTCCAAACGAGACTCTATAGAAAACCCACAGCGGGAAATGCCGTATTACATGCGGCAAGTTACCACCCGAAGAGTCTAATCAAAAATGTACCTTACGGGGAATTTCTACGCTTAAAGAGGAATTGTTCAGCAGATATAGATTTCCAACATGCTCAAGCTGATGCTAAAATCAGGTTCCAGAGTAGGGGTTATTCCAATATATACTTAGACTAGCTGCTGAGAAAGCGTCAACAGTAAATAGGAGGGATCTCCTGATGGTCAAAAGTGTGCAAAAAGATGAGGATCAAGTAAGAATGATCACCAACTTAATACGAAATCTGGTGATCTGGTCCAAAGCTTTAAGAAAAACTGGCATATCCTAGCCACTGACAACGTCCTGAAAAAAAACCTTCCAGATAGGCATTTGATCACTTACCGTCGCTGCCAGTCTTTGTCAGACCATCTAGTCCGCAGTAATTTTTCTTCCAAAACACAGCCCCCTAACTTAACTAACACTAAGGGGTTCTTCCCGTGTCTTCGCTGTAAAGCGTGTAAATACAGCAAAAAAGTTTTTGAATACCCAGGGAGAACGGGTATAGGTGTACCTAACAGAAAAATAAAAAACTTCTAAATTGCAATTCGGACTATACTATCTATTGCCTAGAGTGCCCCTGCAAAAAGCGGTATATATGTAGTACTATTAACTCTACCAAACTTAGGATCCTTGAGCATATGTGGGCAATTGCAAATAAGGATAAATCTTATCCGGTTGCTCGCCATTTTGCAGAGTGTCACCAGAGCAATAGGGATCTCCTAAGTTTTTACTGTATAGATCAAGTGACCCGCCTAGAACGAGGGGGAGACAGAGAGAAGGCACTCCGAATCTTAGAGTCCAGGTACATTATTGACCTTAAACCGATGACACCATGGGGTCTCAATAATGATGAGGAGATGTGGGTTCACCTATAATTTAACACATGGGACCATGTGTATTTAAGCCCGTCCAACCTGCAGAACAGCTGTAAATAAAAGAAATAAAAATAACTGTAATCTCTAAACACCCGTGAATCTAACATGTGACAATAAAGCTCAGGAAATTTGATAACAAGTCTTTGCCCATACAGGGCGACACAACTCATATGAACAACTGATCAATGGCCTGATTTCTAATTATAAATTACAAAAAACTATACATGGGGGATACACCCCTCACAGTCATAGTAATTAGCTTTTTGTAAATTCCAAACAATGTTATGTTGGTTCTGGTCATGATCACGTATGAATAATCTTACTTAGTATGTACTTGAATAATGAAATGTTTGTTGTTACAATGTTTTTAATATTAGCACTTAAGCACTTTATTATTCGCCAATTTAAACCATTGCAATGTATGTGGATACATACATTTAAAGATGGCCACTGTTTTCATCATTTATACCATCTTCTATGTTGATGAAAAGAGCAATGACGGGTGGGGTTTAAAATGGCGATTGATTTCTAACACAAACTGACACTGACAAAGCTTGTATAGCGAAACACGTCTGTATGGGGTGAGGGGGGTTTGCAATAAAGAATTCACCAAATCGGATACCAGCGTGCTTGCCATCCTTTCAACTGGATTTAGTTGGTACGTGCTGCAATATATATATATTACCTACTGGCGATAGCCAGTAGGTTTATATAGTTAGGATTGTTTTCCATAGGGAAATCACAACATTCTATTGGGAATAACTTTGGCGCCGGTTGAGGAATCTTCCTGAAATTTTCCTTAACTTTGCCTCGCGGCGCTCCGCTCCTTCCTTTAAAGTTTGGGGGGGATTCGTCAAGCGGGGGCCGAGATAAAAGGGGGTCCCAAAACGTGTTTTGCCCATGTTAATTTCCATAAGGCGGTTGGACTCACTTTTAGCCCGAACGGCTGAATGGTTTTCCACCAAACTTGGCAAAATTGTAGGGACTGGTAGCCCGATGTGCCTTTGCTATGTCTCAAGATATGTGCTCCAGTGGTTTTTACGAAAATTAACTTTGAAAAAATATATATTGGGCTACATTGGGCTATATATATATGTTAGAGCCCAAATGTAGCCCAATGTAGCCCAATGTAGCCGAAAGATGGCCACCAGAGACAAAAAAAAACAAATGTAGCCCAAATATCAGCCAGATGTAGCCCAACTATAGCCCAATGACAGAATGTCCCAGAGTGTTCTAAAGAACAACTAGAGCGCTAACAGTCTTACTTAAGACAAAAGTATGGCACACCTGAAGTCATCTTGATTGGAATAAAGTGTTAACACTTAAAACATTTAATTTGCAAAGGAACAAAATGAGGGGGTTCATTTTGCCATAGAAATTATGATTAGTGCTGAAGAAAGAAAAATTAGGGCACATTTTGAGTGACTTCTCAAATCCTCTTATATTTCATTAAAAAAATTCTGATATGCAGTCTCAAAGATGGCCACCAGACACAAAAGAGCCCAAATGTAGCCCAAATATCAGCCAGATGTAGCCCAACTATAGCCCAATGACAGAATATCCCAGAGTGTTCTAAAGAACAACTAGAACGCTAACAGTCTTACTTATGACAAAAGTATGGCACACCTGAAGTCATCTTGATTGGAATAAAGTGGTAACACTTAATACATTTAATTTGAAAAGGAACAAAATGAGGGGTTTCATTTTTCCATAGAAATTTTATATATATATATATATTCACTGAAAAACCTATAGGTTACACACCAGTTACAGTTAGGAATTAGCATTTAAAAAACCTTTGAAATTCACTGAAAAAGCCATAGGTTTCACACCAGTTATAGTTAGCTGGAAATTTTACTCGCATAAAACCATTGAAATTCCCACGTTATAGTTAGTTGGACTCACTATAACTTGCATGTCTGCAATGCACTGCTGATGACGTCACATATTACATCACTCATGCATATATTTAAATATTTAAACATTACTCGCTAATATATGTATTCACTAAGATTCACTTAATAAGCCAGTTAACCAATCAATTTTTTTTAAAAAACACTGAAAAAACCATACCATAGGTTTCAGGCCTTATATATTTAGGAATTAGCATTTAAAAAACCTTTGAAATTCACTGAAAACCATAGGTTTCAGGCCTTATATAGTTAGGAATTAGCATTTAAAAAACCTTTGAAATTCACTGAAAAAATCATAGGTTTCAGGCCTTATATAGTTAGGAATCGGCATTTAAAAAACCTTTGAAATTCACTGAAAAAAACATAGGTTTCAGGAGTTATATAGTTAGGAATTAGGTTTTAAAAAACCTTTGAAATTCACTCAAAAAACTATAAGTTTTAGTGGTGTTATAGTTATATATATATATATAACCTACTGGCGGTCGCCAGTTGGTAGTTATAGTTAGGATTATTTTCCATAGGGAAATCGCAACATTCTATTGGGAATAACTTTGGCGCCGGTTGAGGAATCTGCCTGAAATTTCCTCAACTTTGCCTCGCGGCGCTCCGGTCCTTCCCTGAAAGTTTGGGGGGGATCCGTTTTCCCCATGTTAATTTCCATAGGGCGGTCGGACTCACTTTTAGCTCGAACGGCTGAATGGATTTTCATCAAACTTGGCAACATTGTAGGGACTGGTAGCCCGATGTGCCTTTGCTATGTCTCAAGATATGTGCTCCAGTGGATTTTGAGTAATTTAGGTTCAAAAATATATATATATCCATAGCCGCGCCCCGGTACGCGCACCGGGGAGCGCTCTGGGCACGCCACGCGACTTGCGCACGGAAAGCTGATTGGCTCTCGGGTGTCTGTAAACATTCCAAACAGTCCGGAGCGGCCGCCATCTTGTGTCTCGGTAGGATTGAGACACAAGAGGTGGCAAAACCAAAGGGGGAAATAACCAAAAGGGGGCAGGGTAGACCCCCCCTGACCCCCTAGGTTTGATGTAGGGGCCATAAAAGGGTCCCGCAGGTGAAATTATTTTTTTTAAAAAAATTCGATTTTCGCTGGGGGAGCGCCCGGTACGCGCACCGGGGAGCGTACTTTGGGGGAAAATAGTGAAAATAGTAGGGTAAAAAAATCATTTTGAGTGATTAGAGGTAGGGTAGCTCTGAAAAGAGCTTTTGGGTTCTGTGGCTGTTTTAGGTACCTACAAGTTCGTCCCATACACACCCACACGCACACAACCCCACACCCCCACACCCACATACTCCCCACACATACCTCACACACGCACACCTCCACCTACACCCAAACACCCCACACCCCCACACCGACACCTTACACATCCACACCCACACACCCCACACACCCACACACACACCTCACCCCCCAACACACACACACACATGCACACACAGATACCTCACAGACACACCCCACACATCCCACACACACACCTCCCTCCCCCCCACACACACACACACCTCACAGACACACCCACACATCCCACACATACACACACATCCTACACACATACCCCCCACACCCACACACCTCCCACACACACCTCACACACCCACACCTCCACCTACACTCAAACACCCCACACACCCACACCCACACACACACCTTACACCCCCACACCCCCACCCACACCCACATACCCCACACACCTACACACAACTATACACCTCACCCCCCAGACACACACACACACACACACACACACCTCACAGACACACACCACCATCCCCCACACATGGGGAAAACTCAGTGAAACAGTAAAACAATAATTTAAAGTGCTTAGAGGTAGGGTAGCTCTGAATAGAGTTGTTGTGTTGTGTGGGTGATTTAAGTACCAACATGTAGGTACCAATGCAGAGTCTTAAATTCAATGTACACCTTTTTTCTGTAGATATCTTGCATGTTGTTACAGAAGTTATTGTGGTCTATGGAATCCATACCATAGTCTGTCAGGAAAGCAGAAACAGATCCTTTAAGTACTCCCTGAGAAGACCTAGGGGATCATGGGTAGTCTACCCTGCTCCCTTATCATGTTTTAAAATTGCACAGTATACTGTAAGTTTCACTTTATACTATAATATAAATATAAATCCTTTAAGTACTCCCTGAGAAGACCTAGGGGATCATGGGTAGTCTACCCTGCTCCCTTATGATGTTTTAAAATTGCACAGTATACTGTAAGTTTCACTTTATACTATAATATAAACATAATCATTTTGGTAGTACTTCATGAATTAGATACAACAAATAAATAATGTCTCAAACAATTTTTAATTATTAAATAACATTTATTGGTTAGAATTTTCATAGTTCAATAAAACTTCCAGCATTAGATCATCTGAAATCTCCTCAAAAATGCATGTTTCTATATCTTGTAAACATTCAATAAATTGTTGATCCAAAGACTGATCCATAAAATCTTCTTCAACAAAATCTTCATTAAGAATCTCCTCATATGTAAGCTCGAAGGAAAGATTGATGTTTTCTTGCTCCCCTTCCATTTTTTTGCTGTAAATTGCATAAAAAATAACTATATCAGTAGAGTTAGGGCACTGTTGGGTTTAAGTTCAGACAGGTAGTTCTGATTTTTTAACAGTGAAGTTAACTTTGGGCAGTGTATGGTAACAGCCAGGTAGTAGAAATATAAAAAAGTGCCTGTGAAGAAGTGTAAGTAAATTCATAATTATAGCAGAGAAGCCTAAGTCAATCCATAAATATAACAGAGGAGCCTATCTCTATCTATAACTATAGCAGAGGGACCGTAAATAACTATCAGAAAACGTTTTTACAAATTAACTTAAAGTGCCCCTTACAAATTATCAACTTACTTTACAGAGAGGTGAAGAAGACAAAATGCGAAACTCCTTTCAAGATGTACCTCATGTAGTTGTAGTCAAAATGGCCGTGTTTCCCTCTCATTTTTCATTTATATTCATGTACATAACCAATCAAATGTCAGGAAAAAAAAGTAGAAAATTAAAGTAACATTTTAATTGGTTGTAAATTCTAACACTTCAGATGTGTTTTTGTCATGTAATTTACCTCAGGATATTAAGACAATGCTACAGCTGAAATGGCTCAATGGAATTCCACTAAATTTGGGAAAATGGTAGGGATTGGTATGTAGTAGGGCCTATTCTATATTTGGTGAAAGTGTCTCCAGTGGTTTTTATGTAAATTAACTCTTAACATTTTTTGGGAGTGCTTCCCGGTGCGCGCCCCGGTACGCGTACCAGCAGCGCTACTGGAGTCCTCCATCTTGTGTTTCGGTAGATTTGAGACACAAGATGGAGGACAAACAACGTTGGGAATGGGTAAAAGGGGGCACGGTAGACACTCCCTGACCCCCTAGGTTTTCTGAGGAGGGCTTAGGAGGCCCATATAGGCCCAGAAAACCAATTTTTTTTTAATTTTCGCGGGGGGAGCACACGGTACGCGCACCGGGAAGCGTACCGGGGAGCATACTTTGGTGAAAAACAGTGAAAAAAGTTAGAGTAAAATAATCATTTTGAGTGATCAGAGGTAGGGTAGCTCTGAAAAGAGCTTTTGGGTTCTGTGGCTGATTTAGGTACCTACAAGTAGGTTCCAATGCACAGTCTTATATTCAGGAGGAATATTCTATTCCCCTCATCTGAGAAGTGCACACCATCTCCTCTGTAGATATCTTGCATGTTGTAACGCAAGTTGTTGTTGTATATTGAACCCATTCCATAGTCTCTCATGTAAGCAGAAACAGATTTATTCACGTGCTTTCTCAAATTGTGGACAAAATTGGTTGGACCACTTCCATTTCTGTCTTTGGCATATATTGGAATATACCAAGGCAGTTTGAGGAAAAAGTGCCATTAATTGCTCAAAGGTGTCCTTTAAAAGCATTTCCAGACCTACCCCAGTCAAAGTGCCTAAGTCATTTCCACCACAGTGCAGAATTATGAGGTTAGGGTGTGGCAGATGCAAAAAGGTTTTCACCAATGGTATCAATTGATGACATCTCAATCCTCTTTGGCCAATCCATTTTATGTCTACATTTGGTAAGTCAAGGTTGTGAAAATTTCTGGTAGCTGCATACCTTTGAGCCCAGTGGATGTAGCTATGTCCAATAATCCAGACAGAATACATGGTAAGAGGAGGTTCTGGTGCAGTCAGATGAAGTGTGGGAATGAAGTGGCAGTTGGAACAGTATGAGTTTGCAAAAAAAACTGTGGAGTTTCAGTGCTCTTCAATCACAAGCAATGATTGGTGGATTCAGATAGTTGAAAACTGGAAGTTAGGGTGCATGGTTCTGTTCTGTGAAAGAAGCAATTTGAATGGTTAAGAAAAAGTCATTTAAAGAAAGATTGCAGCGGATAAGCTGGTGTATTGAGAGGTCAAACATCCTTGCTTAGTTCATTTGCAACATTGTAGAATAAACTTTTAACCCTGAGAGCTCAATGAGGAGGGAGTTGATATGGTAACAGGTAGAAAAGGCTGAGGGGGGAAGGGTGTTGGTTTGAAAATAGAGAGGGAAGAGTTTTGATTGGTTACCATATGCATTATGTGTGTAGAATTAGAGGTTCTCTGTGCCATTCATGGTTGCAGTGCTTGGAGTACATACATTTTGCTCTGCTAAAGAAATAATGGTGTGTGTGTCTGACACTGTTCTCAATCTCCTAAAGCATTTGTAAAGGTGAGTAATGATTCATTTAATATACATAGAGACTTGTATACTCTATGGAGAAGATTTGGAAGCAAATTGTGGTTTTTTAATGTTGCTTTGTGTCATGCTTTTTGATAATGCTTGGTAAAAAGTTTTTACTGAATAGAGGAATTGTATTTTGTAAAATTGTGAAGTTTCAGTAGTGACATGGAATTCTTGTACATAGGACCTGTGCTGTGTTTCTTAAATGTGATGTCAAAAACGATTTTGGGGAAAATGAATGGCTTTTACATTTTTTAGAAGGAATAAATAATGTGTGCATGCTTAAAGAAATACATTTGACCCTTTCAAAATGATGTTACCTGTGTTAACTCAGTGTAGGAAGCACATTGAGTTTCTTTGCATAGAGGAATTGTATTTTGTAAAATTGTGAAGTTTCAGTAGTGACATGGAATGCTTGTACATAGGACCTGTGCTGTGTTTCTTAAATGTGATGTCAAAAACGATTTTGGGGAAAATGAATGACTTTTAGATTTTTGAGAAGGAATAAATAGTGACTGCATAATTAAATAAATATATTTCAACCTTTCACAATAATGTCACCTGTGTTACCTCAGATTAGGAAGTAGATTGTGCAGTTGGGGTGAGGCATGTCCAGAGGGACAGAGGAGGTGAGGTCTGTGTTCAAGACTGTAGTGGGAGAGAGGCCTTTCCTGGGGAGTATAGGTGGTGAGACCTGTGTTTAAGAGTGCAGTGGACTAGACTTTATGAAGCCTATCCCCCACTGCACTCTTAAACACAGGTCTCACCTTCTTTGTACCTGTGGTCAGACCTCTCTTCCACTACACCCTTTAATACAGACCTCACCTCTCCTGCACCCCTAGACAATCCTCACCTTATCTGCAACCCTGAATAGAATTCAACTAATCTGTATCCTTAGACAGGCCTCAGCTTATTTACACCCTTGGACAAGCGTCACCTCATCTGCACCCAGTTACCATCATTTATACTCAATACATTGAGGCCTGTCCAGAGGACACAGATGAGGTAAGGCTTGCCCAAGGGTCAGAGGAGGTCAGTCCTCTCCACTGTACTCATGGACACTGAATGCTTGTACATAGGACCTGCAGTGTGTGTCTAAAATGTTATTTAAAAAACGATTTTGGTGCAAATCAATGAGTTTTAGATTTTTGAGAAGGAATAAATAGTGTCTGCATGATTAAATACATATATTTCATCCTTTCACAATAATGTGACCTGTGTTACCTGAGATTAGGAAGTAGATTGTGCAGATGAGGTGAGGAATGTCCAGAGGGACAGAGGAGGTGAGGCCTGTGTTCAAGACTGTAGTGGGAGAGAGGCCTTTTCTGGAGAGCGTAGGTGGTGAGGCCTGTGTCTAAGAGTGCAGTGGACTAGGCTTTATGAAGCCTGTCCTCCACTGCACTCCTAGACACAGGTCTCACCTTCTTTGTACCCGTGGACAGACCTCTCTTCCACTACACTCTTCAATACAGACCTCACCTCTCCTGCACCCCTAGACAATCCTCACCTTATCTGCAACCCTGAATAGAATTCAACTAATCTGTATCCTTAGACAGGCCTCAGCTTATTTACACCCTTGGACATGCGTCACCTCATCTGCACCCAGTTACCATCAATTATACTCAATACATTGAGGCCTGTCCAGAGGACACAGATGAGGTAAGGCTTGTCCAAGGGTGAGAGGGGGTAAGTCCTCTCCACTGTACTCATGGACACTGAATGCTTATACATAGGACCTGCAGTGTGTGTCTAAAATGTTATTTAAAAAACGATTTTGGTGCAAATGAATGAGTTTTAGATTTTTGAGAAGGAATAAATAGTGTCTGCATGATTAAATACATATATTTCATCCTTTCACAATAATGTCACCTGTGTTACTTCAGATTAGGAAGTAGATTGTGCAGATGAGGTGAGGCATGTCCAGAGGGACAGAGGAGGTGAGGCCTATGTTCAAGACTGTAGTGGGAGAGAGGCCTTTCCTGGGAAGCATAGGTGGTGAAGCCTGTGTGTAGGAGTACAGTGGACTAGACTTCATGAAGCCTATACCCTACTGCACTCTTAGACACAGGTCTCATCTTTTTTGTCCCTGTGGACAGAGCTCTTTTCCACTACACTCTTCAATACAGGCCTCACCTCTTCTGCACCCCTGGAGAATCCTCACCTGATCTGTAACCCTGAATAGACCGTTTGCTTTTTGTCATTGCTTTGTTGTTTGGTGATAGTGGTCTATAATGTGCTATTTTTTTCTTTAACACAGATTGAAATCAAGATTTCAAGAGTAAGGAAAGATGCCCTCAAGGCAAAGGAGAAGAAAACATGATAACCGCAAAAAAACAAAAACAGCAACGGAATTACAGCACTCTTCCACAACAAATACTTCAAAAAACAGGTACAAAGCTCCTGGTAAGACAACTAAGTCTTTCTTACGGAACATATGTAGATCAAAAAAAAATGTTGGACAGCATGTAGAAAAAGAGAATGAGAGAGTAAATTTGAAAAGGAAGGAGAGACCCTCAAAAAATCTTACAACTGGAGCAGGAGAGAATAATATGTATAGGAATAGAAGGCAGAATCAGTTTAGAGACATTAGTAAACGAATGTTTCGCAATAGGGTGGTTTTAAATTTGTTAAAAAACATTAATCATTTCATTTCATTTCCAATCTTTATTTCGACCATTTGGTCATAAAAGATGCACAATACACTTATACAAATATCATTACGGGTAAAATGTTACATATATAAAAAAAGTCTGTACAGGGTTAAACAACTTTGCAATGAATTTAAAAAAGATGTTTAAACACTACCCAACATTTTTTAAAAGACGGTTTCGTGTATACCACACATTAGAAAAAAACTTAGAGAGTGCGAAAACAGTTGGGCCAGTAACATCAGTTTTTAAAATCCTGTACATTGGTGCATATTCCGTGCCACCCATGTTCCTTATCAATGGAAGCAGCCAATACTTTCTGGCTGCCCTATAGGCTGGGCAAAAAAAGACAACATGCAGGTCATTTTCCTCCCGGTCCTCGCACACAGGGCAGTGCTTTACAGGGGCAGCCGACGACCACAGACTGGTGAAAGACCGGAAGGGTAATGTGCCATACCGCCACTGGAGATACAATTTTCTGGCAAGTATGGGATAAATGGGATCCAGGGCCTTTTCAAGCATATAAGTATCCTTGCTTTGCAGGAACACAGCTGAAAGGGACCCATCTGACTGGGCAGCTATGGCCCCTGCCAATTTGCGTTCATGATATAAAATCGCCAGGGACTTCTTAGAAATATTAGGTGCTGCCGTGGCCGGGTCTGTCCATAAGTCAGGGAGCCCCAAGCCCATGCAAGTGGCTTGAATGTTTTTAACCCAAGGGACACTAAGCACCTTCGGGTGTTTCAATAGTTCGACCAGTTCTGCCCTATAATCCGTGAGATCAGTACTGCTCCATAGCCTGCGCCAAAAGGCTAAGGGTCTCAAGCCTATCTCATCCGCTAATGGTCGTAGTCCTAAATCAAGCCTCAATGGAAGAAGCGGTGTGCTCGGGGGAAGAGCAGCCACCTTTCTTATGAACTTATTTTCTGTAAGAGAGAGACTATGACAAGGTGTGTGCCCCCACAATTCGGCCCCGTACATAATTGCTCCCCTCGCCTGGGCCTTATAAATCTGAATTAAGGAGCCCAATGGCCGGTATGTCGAGCCAATCATTATACGTGCAATGCCTCCAGTAGATTGCACGAGTTTAAGATTTGCCCTACTCTGGTGGGATCCCCAGGTCATAGTTTCATTGAGGGTCACACCCAGATATTCAAAGGTGGCCACTCTCTCGAGCCGCGCAGTTCCCAGTTGAGGATTCTGGCGCAGTTTATGGCTCGGGTTTTAAACCATAAATTTGGTTTTAGTGGCATTAATTTCTAACCCTCTGTCAAGGCAGAATGCAGTGAAGGAGTCAAGTATCCTTTGGATACCCATAGGGGTTTTTGAAAGCAGCAGGGTGTCATCCGCAAACATAATTGCGGGCACCCTACGGCCATTTAGTTTAGGGGCGTCGGTGTAATCAGTGGCATTGAGATGGGCGATTACCCCGTTGACAAAAAGGCAGAACAGGGTCGGCGCCAGCACACAACCCTGTCTTACCCCTCGGTCAACGGGGAACCTATCAGTCAACTCCCCCGACCTCCCGCACCTCACTCGGGCATAATTACCATGATGGAGCCTCTGCAAGATTGACAGGATGTCTGGGGGGACGCCCATCTCTGCCAAGACGCTCCAGAGTTTCCCCCTGGGGACCAGGTCGAAAGCGGCCCGTAAGTCCACAAAAATTGTGTACAGACTGCCGCCGTCGAACTTTGCTGTCTTCCAATAGATTAAATTCAATCTAAATACCTGGTCCACTGTGGATACCCCCTTCCTAAACCCCGCCTGATAGGGACTGAGGGCTCCCACCTCCTCTATCCAGTCCTGAAGCCTGTTCAACAAGACCCTGCCAAACAGTTTCTGGGGGACGTCAATCAGGCTAATTGGCCTGTAGTTGGCTGGAAGAAGAGGGGATCCCCTTTTGAAAATAGGGACCACCTCTGCCCCCAGCCAAGTACCAGGGATTTCCATCCCACCAAGAACACTGTTGAAAAGGGCCACAAAATAAGGCGCCCAGACGATGGGCTCCTGTTTGAAGAGGTCCCCCGGTAGGCTATCTAGTCCCGGCGCCTTTGCAGAAGCCAGGCCCGAGATAGCGGCAATGACCTCGCCCAGCGTAATTGCCTCCCCTTGGTAGCCCGACCCCGCCACCTCGATAGATGCAGGGAGTTCTCCTTGCTCAGAACTATAGAGCGACTGGAAATGGGCCTGCCAAACCCCAGGCGCTATATTTGGCTCCAGTGCCGATTGTAAATTCCCTGACCCCCCGTTCACTACCCTCCAGAACAACCGTTGGTTTTGGAGTGCCAAAGCCTTTGTGAGCTCCTCCCACTGATTTTCTTCCCATTCTATTTTGGCCTGGCTGAGGAGCCTTTTATATGCTTGCCTGCTATGTTGCAGGCATTCTCCTCCTACCCCCTCCTTGACTACTTTGAGAAGTTCTGATTTAGCCTGTCTACATGCTCGATTGTACCACAATGCTTTGCCACTGGGCCTTGCTCTGGTCTTACGTGGACTACTAGTGAAGTGTAGTGCCGCCATTTTTGTAAGGTCCTCATGGGCCTTAAAAACTCTGGTCTGGGAGTCTATATCATTTCCCTTAATGTCAGAACTCCCCACGACTTCCAGAATAGGGACAATCTCAGCATATAGTAGGGGAAGTTTGTCCTTGGTTGCAACCATATTTTCCCACCTAATTCTTCTCCTACTGCTATCAAGGTGGAGTACGGGTTTATTCCCTTCTACTGTAGGCCCCAAGGCCAAAGGGCCTGGGTGCACCAGGTCAAGCTCCAGGGCATTGTGGTCGCTCTCATTCCTTTCCACCACCCTAAAGTCCCGGATTGTAGCCCACCTCGTTAGTTGGACCATGACATAGTCCAAACGCGACTCTCTCCCCCGTCTATTGTAGGTGGTTTTACTTAGAGTATCGGATTTCATCCGCCCATTACAGGCTCTGATTCCGAACCTTAGGGTAAGAGCAGTAATTTGAAGCGCTAGTGGGGACCAAGCAAGTTTCCACCGCAGGAACTGCCCACCTTGCATCTTCTTCCACTGAGAGCCCTTCCGCAAGGCCAGGTAATGGCTCAAAATGGGAGTTAAAGTCACCACCCACCACGTAATATGAATCATTCGGCAGTTCAGTTAAAAGGCTCGAAAGTTCATCAATGGTTGGTGATTCCTTTGCCCTTCCCATCGGCCTAGAATAGAGATTAATCAGCACAAGTTTAACATTGTTTGGCCAGATTAACGAGACCACAAGTATATCTTCGGAATTGAGCATTCGTCGGGTGGCCACACATCCCAAATGAGAAGCTACCCAGGTCGTAAGCCCACCAGACGGGCGGCCTTTGCCTTCCCACCGTGCTGGAATGGAAAATGATGCATAGCCTTGATGCCCATAGTCCTCTCGTGCCCAAGTTTCCTGGAACATGCAGATGTCTCCCGTTTTAATATAATCTTCCCAGTCTGGCTCGCCCAGTTTGTTGGCCAGGCCCGCAATGTTCCAGCAGATTAACTTCAACTGGTCAGACGCCACAACGGCCAGGTCAGAGGGATTGGGGCCATTAGATCCTGGTACCCCTTCCATCGGGGTGCCTAAGACAGGAACTGCGATACAAAAAGGTGGCTCAGAATGGCTGAGCAAGCCGTTGACCATTGCCAGAGAGTCCTGTGCACTTCCCTCAGCTGTGTCCTCATTAAACAAAGGTAGGTGGAAAGGGCCACAGATTTCAATTTCGGAAACCCCTTGATCATCCGCCAAGCCAGAACCTAAACCAATTTTTGGAATAGAGAGTTCCAAAAGTCTGCTGGCCCCATTATCCCAGGTATCTAGCTTATGAGCAGCAAGTCAGTCAACCCCATCCAGGGCACTCAAACAATTGAAACGATTAAAATGAGAATACGGTGTTTCTGGCACTTGGAAGTGCTGACGTTGACTGTGGTCCTTGCGACTGCGTCTATGATCCACCCTTGTCCATTCATCATGCATTGGGACCCTATGCATGCGAATAGGGCGGAAGAAAAAGGAAACTGGCAAGGTCTGGATGGTAGAATCCAGGGATCTATTAACGCCTTCGCAGATATGCAGCACTGTACCCTGATCTTTAAAAGTTACCAGAACACAGTCCCCTATTATTGATTTTCTGGTCTTCCCTAACCATGGGACCCTTCTAACCATAATAATCTCATTATTTAAATAAGGCGGTAGTGGTCGGTTCCAATTGAGCCATTTAATAACCTTTTTCTTAAGGGATAAATAATCTTCTTTTTCCCCTGATCGTAAGTGGGGGGCGCCTGCTAAGACTACTGTGAGGCTATTGGCTTCAGGCGGAAGATCTGGCCTCCTTGGTCTAGGGGAGGGCCCAACCGGAGAGTGTGGGGTGCCTTTACCGGTTTCCTGGCCTCTTTCCTTATGCTCTATCTGTGTTCTTTGGGGAGGGCAATCTGATAGTTGCTCTAGCCCGTTAACTTGATTGTGGTGCTGTGCCTGGAATTTGATAGCCATAAGTGGCTGCAAAGGAGGGGCAGAGGGCGCATGCTGGGGCAAGGCTATATTAGCTGATTTTAGAACTCCTGCTTCCCAATGGTCCCCAGCCGAGAGCTTGGATCCCACTTGCTTACTTACTATGGTGCTCAAGGTAGTAAGAGATGTTTCTAGTGAAGTGAGCCTGCTCTCCACTTTTTCTAAACTAACGCTAATGGGCTGCAGGAGGGAACGAAATAGAATTTCAATACTCTCTAGGGATAGGGGTGGGGGGATTTTGGTTGAAACATTGACCTCTAGGTTCGTGTTAGTAACCTCCTGGGTAGGGCTCTGAACCTTTGCTGGAGGGATAGTGGGGACTTTCTCACCCACCTTCCCTAGAAGGAATGGCTTGGTATGTTTCTTGCCAAAATCAAGATAAGATAATTTAGGTTTCCCCCCACCCCCTATTGATTTCCTAATGCGTTTACTGGGCGGAGGCCTATGCACCTCAACAGCAACAATAGATTTTGACTTGCTCTTCTTGGCCATTTGTAAAGGAGAGTGTTGAGCTACAGGGTTAACCGGAGTGACGGATTGAGTATCCGCCACCAGGACCGGTTGTTTTCCCGATGCCAACCCTGAGGGACAGGGGATTTCCCTGAGTAGGAGGGGAAAATCCTCAAGGGTCAGGGGAATTGGGCTATCAAGGAGCGTACAGTCCTCTTGAGAGATTGGGTAGGGAACAATATCTGTCAAAGATCTAGTTTTCATAGATTCAATGGAGCGCCTACGCTCCGCCCTACGCTTCTCTAGTGAGGTCTCTTTGGCCACCTCTCCCTTAGAAGGTTTAAAATAATTGTCCAATGTCCCAGTACTGGACGCTCCCTCCCTTGATGGGGTTTCACACACTGTTGGCGAGGGCATGACCTAGATCAAAGTTTCAGCACGATTTTAGGGAATGGGCCCGGCCCGGCCTCCTTCGGCCCCGGACGGCCACAGACGGTCCCGCCCTTGTCCCGGGCTTCTCCCGGCGCCCTCCCGCGCGCTCCCGCGCAGCGGGTCAGGTGCCTCCTTTTGAAGGTTACACCGATGGGGCGTGGCCGGCAGGGAGAGGAGCCCAGCTGGAAACGGGCGCGCGGAGACTCCTGGACACTGGAGTCCTCCGCTCTACCCTCGCAGCCCTGCCGGTGTCGGTGTTGCAGAAATTGCCCCTGGGTTAAGCTGAAGCCGCAAACCACGAAGCGGGACCCGCGGAGCGGGTCCGGCGAGGCGTGGTGTCTCAAGGAGGGCTGGGTCCGAGGTTTGGGAAACAAGTGCGGAGAGTGCAGCGTTTAAGCAGGGAATCCACCAGGCAAGCCCTTCTCAGCCCGTTATATCTTGCTGTGTTGGGGGCGGGGCCGGCAGGGAGAGGAGCCCAGCTGGAAACGGGCGCGCGGAGACTCCTGGACACTGGAGTCCTCCGCTCTACCCTCGCAGCCCTGCCGGTGTCGGTGTTGCAGAAATTGCCCCTGGGTTAAGCTGAAGCCGCAAACCACGAAGCGGGACCCGCGGAGCGGGTCCGGCGAGGCGTGGTGTCTCAAGGAGGGCTGGGTCCGAAGTTTGGGAAACAAGTGCGGAGAGTGCAGCGTTTAAGCAGGGAATCCACCAGGCAAGCCCTTCTCAGCCCGTTATATCTTGCTGTGTTGGGGGCGGGGCCGGCAGGGAGAGGAGCCCAGCTGGAAACGGGCGCGCGGAGACTCCTGGACACTGGAGTCCTCCGCTCTACCCTCGCAGCCCTGCCGGTGTCGGTGTTGCAGAAATTGCCCCTGGGTTAAGCTGAAGCCGCAAACCACGAAGCGGGACCCGCGGAGCGGGTCCGGCGAGGCGTGGTGTCTCAAGGAGGGCTGGGTCCGAGGTTTGGGAAACAAGTGCGGAGAGTGCAGCGTTTAAGCAGGGAATCCACCAGGCAAGCCCTTCTCAGCCCGTTATATCTTGCTGTGTTGGGGGCGGGGCCGGCAGGGAGAGGAGCCCAGCTGGAAACGGGCGCGCGGAGACTCCTGGACACTGGAGTCCTCCGCTCTACCCTCGCAGCCCTGCCCGTGTCGGTGTTGCAGAAGTTGCCCCTGGGTTAAGCTGAAGCCGCAAACCACGAAGCGGGACCCGCGGAGCGGGTCCGGCGAGGCGTGGTGTCTCAAGGAGGGCTGGGTCCGAGGTTTGGGAAACAAGTGCGGAGAGTGCAGCGTTTATGCAGGGAAAGGTAAACAGAGAGCTGCTTTTTATAAGAAAAAGAAAAGTGTAGAGAAGATTGTTGATCAGGCTTTTGAAGTTAAGAAAAAATTATTTATTTTAATAATCAATAGAATTAGGACACTTAACAAGACAATTGATGTTTTAAAATCAAACAGTAGATGGAAAAGAGTAATTAATCGGACTAATTTTTGTAAAGTTTTTTCAGGAGAATGGATGCACAGTTCAAGTTGTGAGCCATTTTTTAATGAGGAGAGTTACTTCCAGGAGAATGATTTAGTGCATGCAGTTGACACCAGTGGTCGAGCACATGAGGGGAAAGACGGTTGTCCGATTGAAAAAGAGAAACTTGTGCCCAGAGAACCAGAAGAGATGTTAACTGATGAAGTTTTAGGGAGACATACTAAGGGTCCAGTGTACACTTGGAAGTGTAGTAGTATTTGTAGTGTGCGACAGGAATCAATTGATTTGTTTTGTAATTTCTTACGTACATATAGTAAGAAAAGTCTAAAGCAGAAAATG
This sequence comes from Lissotriton helveticus, assembly GCF_964261635.1. Lineage (NCBI taxonomy): Eukaryota > Metazoa > Chordata > Amphibia > Caudata > Salamandridae > Lissotriton > Lissotriton helveticus. The sequence goes on along the minus strand of NC_136070.1, from coordinate 862,276,686 downwards.
AAGTTGTTGCAAAACTTAGATCCTTGCAGAGTGAGAGAAAACACAGGTTTGCAAGGGCATTCACTGGCTTGTCTTTCTAGAAAAGTCTGTCGGAGTGTTTTTCATCATTTTAGGATGTTAGCAGTGCATCATACCAAAATGAGGAAATTAGTGAGAATGTTGTATTATGCAAAAAGTCCAGCACTTAAGTTTAAACAATTAAACAGTGCTCTTTTTCATGGAACTGAATTAGATGTGAAGAAGATTTGTGAAGAAATTGAGATTTGTTATTTTGGTGAAAAAGAGGACAGTGTAGAAATTGAGACAGAAATTCAAGGTAATGAGGAAGACAATGTACAGATTTCAAGTACAGAAAAGTTTGAGCAGGAAATTACCAGGTTTAGGGTGAAATCAAGTGAAAGGCCGAATTTTACTTGTGTGTGTTGTCGACGAAGTCATTATAAGCATCAAACTAGATTAGTTGATTTATACGTAAAAAGTGAAAAGATAAATAATTATGAGTGGAAGGATTTTGCAACTTATTTGTGGGTGGAGAAATGTTTTGATTTGAGTTCTGATCAGCGTATTTGTAAATATTGTTATGATAAATTAAATCAAAACAGAATGCCTGCTAGAGCTGTTCATAATAATCTGGAGTTGGTAGACATTCCTCCTGAATTGATGGATTTAAATACATATGAGTCTATTTTGATTCAATGTGTCCATCCTTTTCAGGCTATTGTTCGCATGGAGCCTAAGATAGGGAAATTGCCTTCTTCAGATTTACAGAGAGGATTAAAGGGAAGAGTTGGTTATTTGCCTCTAGATTTCAAGAAAAATATTGATACCATTGGTGTAGAGAAAGTGGAAGAGGAACCTCTGGTTATTCTAGTTAATGGGGTTCCGACAAAGAGTAAGAAAATCTGGCAAGATTTAGTGGATGTTAAGAAAGTCAAAAAGGCAACGTTGTATTTGGTCAAAAACAATGAGTACTACAAACATGTATGTGTTGAAGCAGAGGAAACAGCTGCAGATGAAGACAGTGATTGTTCAGCTGGCCAAATTGAAAAAGTTGATGTGTCTAGAAGTGAAGAAATATATGAACATTATACTGTTCATCCTTTGCATTCCAAAGAAGTGATGGGGAATGCAATTGACTTGTTTCAAATGAAAGCAGCAAAAGGAAGTCCCATTAGTGTATGGGAAGAAAGTTTGGAAGCTCGTTGTTTTCCACATTTATTTCTAACAGGTCGAGGTGGACGATATGACGATCGACCACTTCAAATTCCTGCATCTGAATATCGAACTGTAAGATTATATGCTGAAGATCCAAGGTTTCGTCAATGCATTCCTTATTTGTTTCATCTACTGTATGAAAGTGACTTGTCTGGGCTTTCTTATGCAGTAAACCATATACTGAAAAGTGGAGCACATCTGCAAAATGTTTCGGCGAGGGACTTTATGGAGAAAGTGAATCTGCAAGATAATATTTTGGAATCTCATTTAATCAATCTCATGGCATGTCAGCGTGGTACAAACGAGTATTGGTACCGTCGTCATGGGGAATTGAAATGTATGCTAAGAAACTTAGGAACTCCTACATGGTTCCTCACTCTTAGCTGTGCCGAGTATGCATGGGACGACTTACTTCAATTTCTACGAGAGGCAAATGCAAATACACAAAATATAGAATTCAAAACACCTGGAGAACTGTGTTCTTTGGATTCAGTGAATGTATGCAGATATTTTAATCATAGATTTGAAGCTATGATGTCTTTTATTACCAACAAAAAAAATCCTCCCCTTGGAGAAGTTTTGTATTTCTTTTGGAGAAAGGAGTATCAAGTGAGAGGTGCTCCTCATATACATATGTTGTTGTGGATTAAAGATGCACCCAAATTTGGAACAGATTCGGATGAGACAGTGATGAGCTTCATTGAAGAGTATTCAACATGTGCTGTTCCAAAAACTACCGAAGAAAACAGTTTAAGGCAACAAGTTTTACGCTTTCAATCCTATCGTTGTGGAAAGTACTGTCGTCGAAAATTCAGAAACAAGGACAAGTTCTACACAAAATGTCGTTTCGGCTTTCCACGACCAGTGATTTCTAAAGAAAGAGTCAATAATTTGATGTCTTCTCTACGACATACTGTGACGAGGAAATCACCCAAAAATACATACAATTTAAAAAGAAACGAAGAGTCCAAGTACATCAACGACTACAACCCAGTGATTTTGTCCATGTGGAATGCTAACATGGATATTCAATTCGTTGCTGACAACTCTATTGCTGTGGCTCGATATGTGACGTCTTACATCACAAAAAAAGAAAAGACAGAACTGAAGGAAATGTGGGAGGACATTTCACATGAAAAGAGTCTAAGCAAGAAATTATACAGTTACAGTCTGAAGATGTTGTCGCATCGAGAAATTGGAGCATATGAATGTTCTGATCGATTGTCATCAGCAAGTCTCTATGCCAAATCTAGAACCATCATTTGGATAAGTCTAGGTTTCGCTGCAACACGAAACCGAGTTTTGAAATCTGTACAAGAGATAGAGTATTTGGCGGAGAAAGAACCAGAAAGTACAGATATTTTGAAGACGAACATGTTGGATACATACTATCCAAATAGAAGTCCTCACCTTGAGAACACTTGTCTCTATGAAGTTCTTCAAAGCTATATTTATAAGAGGAACATCAGAGAAGATATCAATAATGGAATATATGCTGTCATTGGATGTGAAGGATGTCTAGTGAAACAGAGAAAAGGTCATTTGATTAATCATCGAAAATTGAGTTGTGAAAATCCAGACAAAAGAGAATTTTACTATTTGGCTCTTTTGCAACTCTTTAAACCATGGCGTACAGAAGAGGAACTACTTGGAGATTTTCTCTGTTATGAAGACTCTTTTAATGCAACGAAGGATACCATAGAATGTCCTGTTTTTCCAAATTATCTGCAAATGTTGAATGAAGAAATAGAGCAAGAAGCAACAATTGCTGCAGAGATTGTGAGAGATAGTTCTCAAGACAGTCAGAGTTCTGCTTCATTGAGTCAGGATCCACTAGGAGGACCAATTATCCAAAATAAAGCTGCCACTGCCATGGATGGGGTGGAAAGAGCTATGGAGCAAGCTCAAGAGGATGTAATTAATTTAGAAGATTTGGTGAAACAATTAAACCTTGAGCAGAAACAGATATATGACGAAGTCACAGAACAGGTTGATCATGGATTGAGTCATGAGAAGAAAGAGTGCTCATGTACATCATTTAAGCCTGTCCGACTGTACGTGAGTGGAGAAGCGGGAACTGGAAAAAGTTTTCTGATTAAAGCAATTGCAACTTATCTGCAGAAAAGGACTGAATCACCGCTGTCTTGTGTTGTTACCGCTCCAACTGGGCTGGCAGCAGATAATATTAAAGGGATTACTTTACATCGTTTACTGATGCTGCCAGTGGAGCATGATAACAAATTGCAATACCACAAGCTATCTGGAGATGCGTGTTCTGAAGTTTCCAGAGATCTGAAGAAAATGAAACTTCTTATCATTGATGAAGTAAGCATGGTCTCAAATCTAATGCTTGCTTTTGTGCATTTGAGAATGCAAGAAATTCTTAGAACAGACTATGATGTCTTATTTGGAGGAAAATACATTATTGTTTTTGGAGATCTACTGCAGTTGACTCCAGTGAAAGGTCAACCAGTGTTTAAAATGGTCACGCATGAAGATACCAGGAAGTGCCTAGGAAGCATTGGAAACGTTAATATATGGTTAAATTTCAAATATGCAGAACTACTCCAAAATATGCGGCAGGCAAAGGATGAAGATTATAAAAATATTCTACAAGATGTAAGAATCGGAAAAATAAGTCAGCATGGGAAAGAAGCTTTACATGGACGATTAATTTCAAATTTGTACCCAAATGAAAACATTCTTTCAGAGAATATTTTTAAGAAAATTAACGAGAAGAAATCTGGCATATGTTTGATGCCTACTCTGAAAGCATGTTCCATGTTCAACAACAAAATGTTAAAGTTAGAAAATGAAGAGATAGTGAAACTGGAAGCTATAGATAAAATAAAGCATATGGGAGCAACAATTATTTTGTCAGAATATTTGAAATCAAAATTGGATTCATTAGAGAAGACTATATCTAAAACTGCTGGTTTTGAAAAGACTCTGAATGTGTGATTAAATTGTCGTATCATTTTGAGAAGGAATTTAAATGTTGAAAGAGGTCTGGTAAATGGAGCAATGGGTCATGTTGTTGGTTTTGTGAATGACAAAAATAGAGATGGAATTGAAATTTTAAAAATTAAATTTGATGGCATTGACGAAATAGAACAAATTTGTCGTTGTTTAGCTAGATTTTTGCTTGTGAAAGACTTATATGTCCGCCGAAAACAGTTTCCTGTTTGTTTGGCATATGCAGTGACAATTCATAAATCTCAAGGTTTAAGTGTAGATAGTGCTTTGGTGAACATTGGAAGTTCTGTGTTTAAAGAGGTTATGGCATATGTGGCATTATCACGAGTCAGAACTTTATCAGGATTGTACTTGATTGAGTGTGAAGAAACAAAGATTTGTGCTGATTGTGTTAAGGAATACAATAGGTTAAGAAGAGAGTATGCTCCACATTTGCCTCAATATCCTCTGTTTGAAAAACGTGTGGTAGGCCGAAAAAGAAGAAATGAGAATAATTGCAGTGAGGTACTAGCAAAAAGACAAAAAGTAGATGAAACTGTAATTGTAAGCAGAAAGAAAAAGGATTATGTTGAAGATGTTGTTGGATTTCAGTTTGAAAACAGTTCTGGTGTCAACTGCTATGCTAATGTAGTAGTTAATGTTGTTTTTTTTCTTCAAAATTTACAAGAACAGATTGTTGAAAATCGGGATCAAACATTCTGCTGTTTATTGAATTCTGTGTTTGAGAAATATAGCAGTGATAGAGCAAAAATAGAAAGTGTTTCAGAAATTAGAAATCTTCTAGACATATGTTCTGGTCAAAATCAATTTTCACAGATAATTCAGCAGGATTGTCAGGAATTTTTAATGTATATGTTTGATGTATTGGAAGATGAAGGAGTAGATATAAAAAATCTTTTTAACCTTTCTTATCAAAGGCAGCATGACTGTGATAACTGTACTTTATCAAGTAGTACTAGAATAGACACTGAAAGATTTATATATTTGAGTTTACCAGACTGCAAATCAGTGACTTTTAATAATCTCATTAAAGCAGCTGATCACAATATGGTGTGTACCCAATGTAAGTCTGCAATGCTGTCCACATTATTTCTACGAAGTTATGGTCACTATGTCATTTTAATGTTCCAACGATGTAGACCTGATGGAACGAAATTGACAACTTCTATTAAAAATGTTGTGGCTTCTCAATTATCAATTTCAGGGAGAACGTTTGCAACTGTAGCTATTATTTATCATGACGGTCCTTCAACAACATCAGGGCATTACACATGCTATTTAAAAAGTTGTAAAGGTTGGACCCTTTGTAATGACACTCATTTGACTTTAAAACAACGTTTGCCTTTTGACTTAAAAAATTCATATCTAGTGTTTTACAACCAAAAATTAAGTAAAGGTAATTGGCCTATGAAGACGGGGGCAGTTAATAAAGGTTAGTTTGCTGTTTAAAATTATATTTTGAGTAAAAGTGATCAAGATAATATAAAAAATTGAGTTGTCATATAGGTACTGTAAGTGGATCTCATAGTAAGTGATATCAGTATTATAGGAAATGATGAACATGAGTGAGTCAGAGATAGAATTACGAAAATTTAAATATTGTGAAAATGTTGTTTGAGTCTTTCTTTCAGAACGTCGGAAAAACGGTAATTTTAGAGTTTGTTTTAAGTAATTTGAAAATATACTGATACATCTGACACTATTTGGCCTTAAGGAATGGTGAAGGAATGAGTAAAGAGTCATGACTGAAAAAAGGAGTATTTGAAAGTAATGAAAATATTTCAGATGTTCTTGGAGCTTTTCTTCTAGAAAGTTGAAATGGATTTTTTTAGTGAACAGCAGAGTACTTTCCAACGAGAAAAGGACCTTGATGATATACTATTTGGCCTAAAGGAAAAGTAAGTGAATCAAAGATTAGTGTACATTTGTCATTTGTCAGTATCTAAGTTTTTTTTAAAACACAATCTTTTAGATTGTGGTTTTTTTTCCCGCTGTCATATGATGAGTAATTTGAACTCACTGTTTTAAGTGAAATTCAATATATTCTGACAACAGCAAAAATAAACTATGTAACATGTTGTACAAGTTATTCTATACTTTGGATTGTGTAAATTAAATTGTATTCCCATTGTCTGACACTCACTTTCCATTTTCTATCCTCTTTCATCTCTTTTTACTCACTTATAATGTCTTTCTCTCACTTTTTGTAACCCCCGTTCCTTTACTCCACTTCTTTCACAACTCCTCATTCTCATTTCAACTGTCTGCATCCCCTCTCTCCCTTGCATAACTTTTCAGCTTTCAGTCTCTCTGCTTTACTTCCCTTTTCTGTATTTTCCTCCTTTGCTCTTTTAGTAATTCCTCTTTACTCATTCAGCAGTATTGTTGCACTCTATCACTATAAATCACCCACTCTCCCTCGCTTATCTTTGTTTGCTCTTTTCTTTTGACCTCTTCTCTCTATTTTTCGTTCACTACCTCCATGTCCTCAGTGCCTCACTCTCCTTGTGTTATTTTCACTTGTGTTTATCTACCTTCTATCATTTCTTTTATAACAACTTCACTGCTCCTCTCTCATCTTTCTTCATCCAATTTATTTTAGTCTGGTTCCATTACTATCCCTCATTTCCTTTCTTTCAATGTCCTTCTCTTTACTTTCATCACCAAATTATTTTCTCTCAGTACCACTGTTTTAGTCGTCTTCTCCTCTGTTTCCTTTTTTTGCTCCCTTACTCATTGTACTCCACCTCACTCAGTTTTTCTCTTAGTGTGTCTGTCTATTAACTTCCTCACTCCATTTCCCACAATCATTGTATATTATCCTCTCTCACTTCATCCCTTCACTCTATGACTGCTCTTCACTTACTCTCAGGTATCTTCTATTCCTCATTCTTCTAAATGCATCCTTAATTAGACTCTTTTGCGTCTCAGTCATTATCTTTTTACTTACTACTGTTTCCTGACTTAGTTTTGCTAACTCACATTGTTTTAGTATCTTTCTTACCTACAGTGCATTTCTCTGTTCTTCTCTTCCTCTCTGTCAGTGAATCTATATGCCTTACTTTTACTAATTTGCTCTCCTTCTATTTCTTTTTCTCTCTTTTTGTCCTTCTACCTTACTTTATTTCCCTTTCTATGTCCTTTACTCTTACTTTATTTCTAAATACACTGTTATGCTTTTTAACCTCTTCATTTGCATCTTTTAATTTAAAATCCATATTTTACTAATTATAACTTATTTTTTCTTCTCTCTTTCACAGATACAAAGTGTAGTAAAAAAATGTAATTAAAGTTACATTTATTATATGGTAAGTGTGACTAAAAAAATGTAGTTTGTCATCACCCTTTGCTTTAAGCTCACTAATATTTTCTCAACCAACATCACTCCTGTTTCTTTACTCTGCTTCCCTCACTTATTCTTATTCTCCATGTTTACTCCAATTTCCCTATTTCCACTCTCATATTCAACTTCTTTCAGTCCCTATTCTTTACTTCACTTACCCTCTGTTCCCTTCCTTTGCTTCTTCACTAATTCTGTTTTTCTTAATTATTTACACATACCTCATCCCCCTCCCAACACATACACACACCTCTGACATACACCCCACACACACACCACACACACACCTCATAGACACCCCCCCCCCACACACACTCCTCACACACACACACACATTCCATACACACACATACATCCCACACATATAACCCCCACCCCCACACACCCCCCACACATATCTCACACACCCTCACCTCCACCCTCACCGATACACCCCACACACCCACACCCACAGACACACCTTACACACCCACACCCTGACCTACACTCACTGACTCCCTATAAGTCACACACACTGCATTACTTACCTTTCTTTGCTGTTTCACTCACACCCATTCAGGCATTGTTTCCTTTACTCTCTCTGTCCTTTCTCTTTGTCACTCCCCATGTCTTATCCTAATTCAATTTTTCACCCTCTTTCACCCCTCTATTCTTACACTCACTGCTCTTTTCTCACCCTCCCTCACCGTTGTTCATTCATCCCGGTTCCGTCACTACCCTTCATTCCCCATTTCTTACTGTCCTTTCTTTTTCTTTCAACACCCACTCACATTCTCCCACTATTTCTACTTTAGTCTTCTTCCTCTCTCTTTCCTTCTTTCGCTCCCTTATTCATTTTACTTTTCTCACTATCACCCTATTACACCTTCTCTGTTTTTTACTATGTAATAAACAATCCCTCTGTGTTTCTCCCTCTAGCTCTCTTTCTCTCAACATTACTCTCTTTGTGTTCTTCCCTCATGCTAACTCTTCATTCATTGTTTTTTTTCTTTTTTTGGGGTGCGCGTACCCTGAGGAAAAAAAATTGACAGAGATTCTTTAAAAATATAGGTTTATTTTTATAAATTAAAGGTAGTTCTAAAAAGAACTGTTTTTTTTCTTCATTTTGTTGTTTTATATTTTTTTAATGTTTTTTGAACATGTTGTACTTTTTTTGGCTTTTCTGAACAGTTTTATATTTTTTTTGTATTGTTTTATGGGGAGAAACAAAAAAGAGGGAATTGAAAATGGCTCAACTGGAGCAAAAAACAAAAAACGGAAAAAATTAGGGTTTTTTGGGGCAATTGTGGTTGTCACCAGCAAAGACGATGAGCTTTATGCTCTTTTCACCATAGGAGATGAGCTTACCACAGTAAATACATGTTACTCTAAAATCTTCAAATCGTTGTTGAATGCAAGGCATTGTCTCCGTTGTTTCTGGTCCCGATGGAGTGGGTTGCTTTCTTTTGGAGGTGGTCCTTGAAGACTGGGGGAGGTTTCTGGCCAGTTCCCTCATCTCTGCACGAGAATAGTTGTTTGGATGCTTGTGGGTCATATGTCTAATCATGGTATTATACCAAAGGAATATTTTTTGTTTGGGTTGCCCCTTGAGAGTTCTGAGCCACAGATTAGGCAAGTTATCTTGGCCGCATTGACTTTTTTCTTGCCCTCTGGGATTGAAAAAACTCCCATACAATGTGTGGCCTTGGCTGGTATGGGGTATTGTCTTCAGACAGCCATCTTCTCCTCTCCTCCTCTTCCTCTTCCTCCTCCTCCTCTTCTTGACCACCAATGTACTGTTGTGGTGGTCCTCTTGGTGGTGGTGGTGGTGGTGCAGATGCTCCAGCTGCTGCTGCTACTGTAGCCATTTTAAAGTACAAAATAATTCTCTTTGTTGTTGAAACAGGTCTTCCTCAGTCAAAGGACAAAGTCAGAATAAGGAAAAAAGGTGAAGTCTTTCATCATTTGGAAAACAGAACTGTTCTTGACCAATGAAAAGTGTTATTTTCAAGTCACATGATCCGGGCTTTCATCATTTGGAAACTAAAACTGATCTGCACCAATGAAAAGTGTTATTTTCAGATCACATGACCCGACGCGCTTACGATACGCGCCCCGGGGCGCGCCCGTAGTCATGCTCCGGGGCGCGCCCGGGGGTGCGTAGTGTAAGCATGTCAGGACGTTGCGCGATCGTATGCGCTCGCGTGCTTCCGGGTACGCTTACGCAGTGCGTCATATGACGCATCACGCGGTTACGCGAAACGTCACAATGTTGTTTTCGTTCGTGAGAATAGCGCTAACGGGACGCTCCCCGGTACGCGCCCCAGGGCACGCCGTAACATTGCGCTTACCCGTGCGTTCACCGGTACGCGCCCCGGGAGCGCCCCAGGGCAAAAAAAAAAGAAAAAAAAAAAAAAACATAATTATACAATATAAAATTCGTTATAATTTTTTTTACTTTTTATACCTATAGAGATTTGCTATTAAAAAACCATTGAAATTCACTGAAAAAACCATAGGTTTCACACCAGTTACAGTTAGGAATTAGCATTTAAAAAACCTATTAAATTCACTGAAAAAACCATAGGTTTCACACCAGTTATAGTTAGCTGGAAATTTTACTCGCATAAAACCTTTGAAATTCCCACGTTATAGTTAGTTGGACTCACTATAACTTGCGCGCCTGCAATGCACTGCTGATGACATCACATATTACATCACTCATGACATGGTCAGTGACATCACTCATGGGACATCGCAACATTCTATTGGGAATAACTTTGGCGCCGGTTGAGGAATCTTCCTGAAATTTTCCTTAACGGTGCTCCGGTCCTTCCCTGAAAGTTTGGGGGGGGATTCGTCAAGCGGGGACCGAGATAAAAGGGGGGTCCCAAAACGTGTTTTCCCCATGTTAATTTCCATAAGGCGGTTGGACTCACTTTTAGCCCGAACGGCTGAATGGTTTTCCACCAAACTTGGCAAAATTGTAGGGACTGGTAGCCCGATGTGCCTTTGCTATGTCTCAAGATATGTGCTCCAGTGGTTTTTACGAAAATTAACTTTGAAAAAATATATATTGGGCTACATTAGGCTATATATATGTTAGAGCCCAAATGTAGCCCAATGTAGCCCAATGTAGCCCAAAGATGGCCACCAGAGACAAAAAAAAACAAATGTAGCCCAAATATCAGCCAGATGTAGCCCAACTATAGCCCAATGACAGAATGTCCCAGAGTGTTCTAAAGAACAACTAGAGCGCTAACAGTCTTACTTATGACAAAAATATGGCACACCTGAAGTCATCTTGATTGGAATAAAGTGTTAACACTTAAAACATTTAATTTGCAAAGGAACAAAATGAGGGGGTTCATTTTGCCATAGAAATTATGATTAGTGCTGAAGAAAGAAAAATTAGGGCACATTTTGAGTGACTTCTCAAATCCTTTTATATTTCATTAAAATAATTCTGATATGCAGTCTCCCAAGATGGCCACCAGAGACAAAAGAGCCTGTGCTTAAAAACTCTGTTAGCAAAGCAGGCATTTGAGATTTAAAAAACGTTTTAATATATGAAAACGTTATCCGCTAATAGAATTAGCATTTAAAAAACCTTGCGAATTCAATGAAAAAACCATAGGTTTCAGGCCTTATATAGTTAGGAATTAGCATTTAAAAAACCTTGCGAATTCACTGAAAAAAACATAGGTTTCAGGCCTTATATAGTTAGGAATTAGCATTTAAAAAACCTTTGAAATTCACTGAAAAAAACCATAGGTTTCAGGCCTTATATAGTTAGGAATTAGCATTTAAAAAAACCTTGCAAATTCACTGAAAAAACCATAGGTTTCAGGCCTTATATAGTTAGGAATTAGCATTTAAAAAACCTTTGAAATTCACTGAAAAAACTATAGGTTTCAGGCCTTATATAGTTAGGAATTAGCATTTAAAAAACCTTGCAAATTCACTGAAAAAAACATAGGTTTCAGGCCTTTTATAGTTAGGAATTAGCATTTAAAAAACCTTGCAAATTCACTGAAAAAACCATAGGTTTCAGGAGTTATATAGTTAGGAATTAGCTTTTAAAAAACCTTTGAAATTCACTCAAAAAACTATAAGTTTTAGTGGTGTTATAGTTAGCTGGACATTTCACTCATACAAAACCATTGAAATTGCTCCTATATAGTTAGTTGTACTAACTATATTTCGCGCACCCGCAATCCACTGCTGATGATGTCACATATTAGATCATTCATGACATGGTCAGTGACATCACTGATGACATCTCAAATGACATCACTGATGACATCACTGATGACATCATCCATGTGACAATCACATACACCTTTTCATACACTATTACAATTTTTCATCACTCTTTGTAAAATACAGAGTATCATATTTAAATCCATTGTCACAGCAATACAAGTATCTAAAAATCCACTCAGTGATTCATAGATGTATACACACATCTAATCACTTACCTATGGATTCACTCATACATGCTGTCAATGAACAATAGAACACTATCAAAAATACTTATACATCTATATCGACATTAAACAACAGCACGCATCCTATTCACATATGAAGTCATCCTACTCACTTATGCAAACAATGGATCATACTTACATATTTACTTAGCATAACACTTATACAAACACCACTTCTTCTATTCATTTAGATAGTAAGTCATACTTAGTGAATTATAAAATCATTATTACAAGTATACAGTTATCCATACAGTCACTCACACAATCATTGTGTCTTATGTAAACTTATTTATATACAACAACTGACACATACACTGCCTTTTATTTTTCTAGTTTGTTGGACCTGTACCATTGAGAAATATATTTGCTCATCACCACACCCATAAAGATATTCACTCACCCAAACAACTGTTAGAACATGTAGTTTTAACTTCATATATCTACTGAATCAACTATTCACACATCTTTGGACTGTCACACATCCCCCACCGAACCACACACACTTTCACACTCCCATACAAATACTCAGTTAACTAGTGGAGAAGTGTGGCTCACTGGTCAGAAGCGGCAGACCCTGAAGCAGAGGTCGGCCCGGGACCAGGGTTCAATTCCCGACGCGGCAGGGTCTTGGGTCAATGTCCGCGGACTCGATAATTCTCGCCTAGGTGCCTACGCTAACCATGGGTCCCACTCTGCAACTCTGGGAAATAGCTTGCTTAATCTCCACAACGGCCCCAGCAACGCCGGGGATGCCTGGCTTCACCTTGGGGTGCCCTCTCACAGGGAAAGCCAGGACGGGTTCCCCAGCGGTATACAGCACCAGGACACCACGTAACGAGGTAACAGTGCGCTTTACAAGTATACATACATTACATTACATTACATTAATCAATAACTAATATAGACTTTCACATAGCTAGTAACCAACTGTAGAATCAGTTTACACAACAACTGACAAAGTGATACAGATATTCACACAGTTTAGTCACTAACCACTATATTTATTGAAACATTATAAATTCGTCAAGTAAACAGTCAATTACACTGCTACTAAATCCTCCATCCAAATATTTATTTATATATATCCACTTATTCTTCAATGCAAATTGCTATATATATAATGCATATTTAACTAACGAAGCAAACCACATTCACTGGATGATGTCATCAGTGATGTCATCAGTGATGTCATTTGAGATGTCATCAGTGATGTCACTGACCATGTCATGAATGATCTAATATGTGACATCATCAGCAGTGGATTGCGGGTGCGCGAAATATAGTTAGTACAACTAACTATATAGGAGCAATTTCAATGGTTTTGTATGAGTAAAATGTCCAGCTAACTATAACACCACTAAAACTTATAGTTTTTTGAGTGAATTTCAAAGGTTTTTTTAAAGCTAATTCCTGACTATATAACTCCTGAAACCAATGGTTTTTTCAGTGAATATATATATATTTTTATATATATAAAACTCCAACTTGCCCCGTTTGTGCTTCTCCGCACCGGCAGGTACTCAGACTACTAAATAAGCAAAAGTCAGTCTTCTGTTGTAGTTTTAAAATATTTATTTCGGTGCAAGCCATCAGACGCATTTCGGACTTCTCGTCCTTGCTCAATGATGGGGAGTGTTGTAAGTAATCGCCATTTAACCTGAGATCACAAACAGATTACGCGCTCATTTTCTGAATAGTAAACATATATAAATATCAACGCTTTCAACATCCACGGATTCTTAATCCATCAAGAACGTAGCACATGCAGGGGGTAGTTCCACAAAGAATTTATTATGGGAACTTCACAGCAACAAGACGCGTTTCGCCTTCGGGCTTTGTCAAATTGTGCAGAGAGCCGAGGCACCCGTCTGCCTTTAAAGACGTCATTCATGATGTAAAATGCAAAGAAGGACTATAATACATATATCAAAGGTGGCCGCCATCTTATGACGATGTAAACGTAACTAAATAGTAATCACACATGCAACTCGGGTTTAAATAACCAAAAATAAATCGCATGACCAATGTAAATGCATATATACATTCTCAACAACGGTCCAAGATCCGAACACGATGTTTATATCGCCCTGGATGGGCTAATATAGTCCAAATACATGCACATAAATAAAGATCACGCCCTGAATGGGCATACCTGAAGCACAAACGTCATCACAGGAATGAAGTGAAGAAAGGACTGTAATGCATAGCACCAAGAGCAGCCGCCCTCTTATGACGTGTAAACAAGCTACAATCTCAATCACAGCATACAAACACGGGTTATAAATATAACACTTGCATGTGTGCATTAGCGCTCTAAATGATTATGAATCCATTCATAGAATTCAAATACTGCTGCTACTATTGCCCATATAACCACACTCAAGTTCTAATATCACCCTGGATGGGCATATCTGTGTTGACAGCTTCAAATACATAGGATGCTCATCTGTCAATCAGAATGACACCAATTCATATAAAATTGTTTGTCATACATAGTATTCATAAAATCGACATGTCAACAGAATTAATAAATACAAAATTAATAAATACAGGGAAAGAGCTCAATGGTACAGTAATTGTGTATAATATTGTGTATAATATTCTATAAGTGTCTCAAGAAAGCAGTTTCAACAGTCCTCAGCCCAAATGTACTGATAACCCCTCGTGCATGTTGAGGTCGTTAGGATTTTTGCTTTGTAAATCAATTATGTACCTGGATTCCAGCCGTCTAAGTTTTAAAAGGCGGTCACCTCCTCTGATATTGGCCGGTACACTGTCAAGGCATACATATGATAACAGATCCCTGTTACTTCTGTGCATCCTGTCAAAATGCCTGGCTACAGGATAGGATTCATCTTTGTTGGCAATGGCACACATGTGCTCTAAAATTCTCAACTTCACTGCATTGGTCGTACTGCCAATATATTTCAAGCCACAAGGGCAAGTGAGGCAGTAGATGGCATATGGCGTGGAACATGTCAAGAATTTCATTATCCGTTTCGGAGTTGCCAAGCCAGGTATCTTGTAGGTAAGCGTCCGCTTACTATATTTGCAAGCCTTGCAACGGCCACACGGATAGAAACCACTCAGGACAGGCAATTTCGGGGTTACCGCCGGTGCTTGGTAATGGCTATTCATTTAGAGCGCTAATGCACACATGCAAGTGTTATATTTATAACCCGTGTTTGTATGCTGTGATTGAGATTGTAGCTTGTTTACACGTCATAAGCGGGCGGCTGCTCTCGGTGCTATGCATTACAGTCCTTTCCGCACTTCATTCCTGTGATGACGTTTGTGCTTCAGGTATGCCCATTCAGGGCGTGATCTTTATTTATGTGCATGTATTTGGACTATATTAGCCCATCCAGGGCGATATAAACATCGTGTTCGGATTTTGGACCGTTGTTGAGAATGTATATATGCATTTACATTGGTCATGCGATTTATTTTTGGTTATTTAAACCCGAGTTGCATGTGTGATTACTATTTAGTTACGTTCACATCGTCATAAGATGGCGGCCACCTTTGATATATGTATTATAGTCCTTCTTTGCATTTTACATCATGAATGACGTCTTTAAAGGCAGACGGGCGCCTCGGCTCTCTGCACAATTTGACAAAGCCCGAAGGCGAAACGCGTCTTGTTGCTATGAAGTTCCCGTAATAAATTCTTTGTGGAACTACCCCCTGCGTGTGCTACGTTCTTGATGGATTAAGAATCCGTGGATGTTGGAAGCGTTGATAATTCAAACGGGCACACCCCCGTTTTGTGTGCACCCGCTCATGCGTGCATCTGGCTGGTGTTTTGAAGCTGCTATATATATATATATATATATATATATATATATATATATATATATATATATATATATATATATATATATATATATATATATATATATATATATATATTCATTAATAAAAAACATAGGTTTAAGGCCTTATATAGTTAGTAATTAGCCTTTAAAAAACCTTTTTAATTCTCTGAAAAAACCATAGGTTTCAGGCCTTATATAGTTAGGAATTAGCATTTAAAAAACCTTTGAAATTCACTGAAAAAACCCATAGGTTTCAGGCCTTATATAGCTAGGAATTAGCATTTAAAAAACCTTTGAAATTCACTCGAAAAACTATAAGTTTTAGGGGTGTTATAGTTAGCTGGACATTTCACTCATACAAAACCATTGAAATTGCTCCTATATAGTTAGTTGTACTAACTATATTTCGCGCACCCGCAATCCAATCAGCAATGCTGATGATGTCACATTTTACATCATTCATGACATGGTCAGTGACATCACTGATCACATCTCAAATGACTTGACTTGCCTTGGGGGTCCTTGTTAGACCCCCTGAGCAGGCCTAGGGGGTCAGGTTGCTTCTACCCTGCCCCCTTTTTGAGTTAGTTTGTTTTTCTGCTTTTTTGTACCTCAGTCTACCGAGGCACAAGATGGCTGCCCACAATTTCTGTTTTGGAGTGTTGACAGACAGTGGCAGCCAATCAGCATGCAACTCATGCACGGAGAGGTGCGCGCACGTACGCGTACGTACGCGTATGGTACGCGTACGGGTAAGCGTATGGGTAAATGCTCGGTGCGCGCCTATAGATATATATATATTTTTGAAGTTAATTTTCGTAAAAACCACTGGAGCAATTTTCACCAAATATACAAAAGGCAATTCTGCGTACCAGTCCCTACAATTTTGCAAAGTTTGGTGAACTTCTGTTCAGCGGTTCGGGCTGTAGCCTTGTCAATTCGTCCTATGGAAATTAACATGGGGAAAACATGTTTTGGGACCCCCCTTTTTTCTTGGCCCCCACTTCACGAATCTCCCCGAAACTTCCAGTGAAGATGCGGAGCGGAGCTGGCCTAAATTTTGGAAAATTACATGCAAATTCCTCCACCGGCGCCAAAGTTATTCCCAATAGAATGTTGCGGATTTCCTATGGTAGCTAGGTCCTAACTATATATACCTACTGGCTATTGCCAGTAGGTAATATATATATATATATATATATATATATATATAACGTTTCACCTGTTGCCTTTTGCAGAGAGCACTCCACGCAAGTGAAAATAAGCTGAAAACAGTCTTGGTGAAAAATAAAATAACAGCATGCCAAGCCTGACGCGTTTCAGATGCCATATCTTTCTTCAGAGGCGGCATGCAGAGCAATGACTCTTCCGTACTAGCTTCAACTGAAAACCCCATTTATTCAATTAAGCCCATGTGGGACACAGCTTTGCATTTCGGGAGTTGAAGTTTACAATACTACCCATGTGGGTCGGAAAGTCAGCATGCTCCAAATTTTAACCGCATATATTTCTTTAAACACCCATCAGTGCATTCACCAAAAATGAATCCCAAATACAGCCAACTTGCGTTCCAATGTGGCGCTTTAACAGTCAGCGCGCCACAGGACTTGCTTACACACTCGTGAAATGGTGCTTCTCCCCGACCTGGCTGGCCGCTTTAGATAACGTTTCACCTGTTGCCTTTTGCAGAGAGCACTCCACGCAAGTGAAAATAAGCTGAAAACAGTCTTGGTGAAAAATAAAATAACAGCATGCCAAGCCTGACGCTTTTCAGATGCCATATCTTTCTTCAGAGGTGGCATGCAGAGCAATGATTCTTCCGTACTAGCTTCAACTGAAAACCCCATTTATTCAATTAAGCCCATGTGGGACACAGCTTTGCATTTCGGGAGTTGAAGTTTACAATACTACCCATGTGGGTCGGAAAGTCAGCATGCTCCAAATTTTAACCGCATATATTTCTTTAAACACCCATCAGTGCATTCACCAAAAATGAATCCCAAATACAGCCAACTTGCGTTCCAATGTGGCGCTTTAACAGTCAGCGCCCCACAGGACTTGCTTACACACTCGTGCAATGGTGCTTCTCCCAGTCCCTACAATTTTGCAAAGTTTGGTGAACTTCTGTTCAGCGGTTCGGGCTGTAGCCTTGTCAATTCGTCCTATGGAAATTAACATGGGGAAAACATGTTTTGGGACCCCCTTTTTTCTCGGCCCCCACTTCACGAATCCCCCCGAAACTTCCAGTGAAGAAGCGGAGCGGAGCTGGCCTAAATTTTGGAAAATTACATGCAAATTCCTCCACCGGCGCCAAAGTTATTCCCAATAGAATGTTGCGGATTTCCTATGGTAGCTAGGTCCTAACTATATATACCTACTGGCTATTGCCAGTAGGTAATATATATATATATATATTCACTGAAAAAACCATAGGTTATAGACCATATATAGTTAGGAATTAGCATTTAAAAAACCTTATTTTACTCACACAAAACCATTGAAATTCCATATATAGTTAGTTGCACTAACTATATATCGCGCACCCGCAATCCACTGCTGATCATGTCACATATTACATCATTCATGACATGGTCAGTGACATCACTGATGACATCACTGATGACATCTCAAATGACATCACTGATGACATCTCAAATGACATCACTGATGACATCATCTAGTGTCTGTGTGTTTTTGTAAAGTTTAAATATGTTTTACATATTGAAGAATGAGTGGATGTATAAGTGTCTGGATGAAGGATTTAGTAGGTGCGTGACTGACTGTATGAGTGAGTGATTAAATGTGTCTCACTGAATGCATGGGTTAGTGACTAAACTGTCTTAATTTGTGCATCATTATGTCTGTTGTTCTGTAAACTGCTGCATGTGTTGATCATTAGCTATACGAGACGCTATATGTGTTATTAATTGGTTGCCCAAGTATTTCTATGGGAGATTGAGTTTGTGTAGGGGTGGCTGGAGGGTGTGTGACTCTATGCATAGATGTGTGAGCAGTTTATTCACTAGGTGTATGAGTTCAAGAGTGCATGTGGAAACAGCTACATGGGCAGTTGACTGTGTGCATGAGTGTATTGATGAGTGAATGGATATCTCAATGCTACATGTCATAGTAAGTACATATGTAAAACACAGTACATGTGAGAGTTGGCATATATAAATAACTGTGCATGAGAGCCACTGAATGAGTGAGTAGTTGTATCGATCATTGTGAACTTGTATCAGGGATTGTATAAGAGAGTAAATATGTGTTAGTATATGTTTCAATAAGTAAGGTGTGTTTAACTGTATAGTTGAAGAAATGGAGGTGAGATTGTTTCTTTGCATGACTGACTGGGTGTGTGAGTAACTCCATGGATGAGTGGCAGTGTGTGAGTGTCTGTATACACTGAGTGTATCTAAGGTTATATTAGAGTCTGAAGAGGTTTATCGTATTAGCACAAGAATGATGTCAAATGAGATGTCATCAGTGATGTCATCAGTGATGTCATTTGAGATGTCATCAGTGATGTCATCAGTGATGTCACTGACCATGTCATGAATGATGTAATATGTGACATGATCAGCAGTGGATTGCGGGTGCGCGATATATAGTTAGTGCAACTAACTATATATGGAATTTCAATGGTTTTGTGTGAGTAAAATAAGGTTTTTTAAATGCTAATTCCTAACTATATATGGTCTATAACCTATGGTTTTTTCAGTGAATTTTCAAGGTTTTGTAAATGCTAATTCCTAACTATATATGGTCTATAACCTATGGTTTTTTCAGTGAATTTCAATGGTTTTTTAATAGCAAATATCATAAGCTGTCGAATGTCAAGTACGTGGTAAGTGAAAACATTTTCGTGTTTATGCACACTGATCTGCTTTGAATGGTGCCCCCCCCCTCATTTCTATTAGGAGTACTCTCTCTTTGCAGATAGTGAAAGGTAGTTAACGCAGGCCTTTGCCCCCATTGTAATCCGTCGTGCCTGCTTCTCTCTCCATTTGATTGATTGTTATCCAAGTATTTACTGTTTTAGAATTAGTTCTCTTTGGTTCATTCTCTATTTACAAACAAACACAGAGTCGCAATACTCTGTTTAGTCTTTGCAGATAACGAAAAATCGTGTAAAAAAAAAGAAAAGGAATCGAGCAAAATCAGTAAGCCACTAATGGGATCTCTTTTTGACCTCGCTAAAATAGAAACATTAGGAACAACCCCTCATGACAAATACAAAACTAGTGAGATGAACTGAACTCCACACAATGATGGCTGCAAAACAGCTCGGCTCAGCCACCCACCCCGCCCAAAATAACGATAAAGAACGGCTGCCATGATTGGTTGCGGAATGACCACGACGGAGCTACGAAATGGTGCTGCTCTCATGCTAACCCCAGCTTCAGTCTGAAACATCCAGAAACACTGTAGACTACCAATTCGATCAGTTCCGGTAGCGCCCCAATGTAACCCGGTAGAGAAGAACTAGCCCTCCCCTCTTTGACTGATGGTTCTTGTTGCCTGTCCCTTCTGTTGTCATTTAACAGAACTATTTAGCCTGCTGAAAGGGGTTGTGTTCCGACCGCTGGTTGGTGGAGACATTTTGACTATATTCTGTACCTGCGTTGTCGCGTAATGCGTCATATGACGCGCCGCGTTAGCGCATCCGGAAGTCATCCGGGGCGCGCAGCGCGTAACGTAAGCATAACAAGTCATGTGACTTGTTAATAAAACTTTTCATTGGTTCATTTTACTTTTCTTATTGTAATGATGAAAGGCTTGGTCATATGACCTAAAAATTACGCTTTTCATTACTTCCGAACATTATTTTTTCTTAAATATATGTTATAATGTTCCAGGCTAATGTACTTTCCCGGAAATTTTACAACTGTCCTGCAAGTAAAATATATTCTTTTTTCGAGAAAAAGAGCATTTCTTCGTCCCATGACGGAGCCGTTGAGCAAAAGAGGGTCGACCTGCTGTCTTAGTCGCCGATACGCCTGAATATGAGATTCTTATCGATCACTTTATGTTGCAGGAATAGAAAACACAACAGCCCTTGACCATTTATCTTTACTGCGTTCCTTCGTATTATACCTTTTACCCTTCATGTAATTGGTCTGCTTTATTTCACTTGCCTTTTAATGATTCTAAAACAGTCACTATTATTAAAAACGTTACCAATGTATATACTACTACCATGTTTTCTTTTAAAAACCTTTATTGTGAAAATTTCATTATACAAATACGAGCCTATAACCACGTGGGCCTGCCACAGAGCAAACTGTAATCGTATATGATGAATAGACATTTACACTGTAGAGGAACGTAACGGGCGGGCCATTAGGTTGCAAGAACTAAGGTGTCTAACAGTTACGGAATCGGTGGACGTACATTTTATAATTAAAATACGACAGGGCCAGTTACAATAAAATTATCTAGATATACATTTGCGGGCAAGTACCATGGGTGACGTTAATTCGAACTTTCAACAGTACAGTAATCAATAACACATCAGAACTTAATATCAATAGGGATGTCGAAATATTCAATCAATTCTCGTCCCCGCCCGCCATGTGCTTCAAAACTGCATACGTATCTCGTGATTTCAAGGTTCTGCAACCAGTACACAACAAGGAGTTACGAGTCCCATTTATTCCGGCGCCATTTTGGGCGAGGACGGGCAGGTCCAGGATATAGTCAAAATGTCTCTACCAACCATCGACTATGATGATGTTCATATGCTGTATTTATTAGAGTAACACTCATCTGTCCACATGAAATTAATTTGCCACAATCTAAACATGTCATTTTAATCTTTCCAAAGTTCTTCTAAATATTTGGGACCGTTTCCCTTGCCTCTGAAGCTCTCAGTGCCACTTCTTTGATGAATGTACTAGCAGGTCAGGGGTTCTCCTCCAAATCTCTCTTTTATGCAGCACTATAATTAATTGGTGCCACCTCTCCATATGACGATGCATGGTATAGTTACCACAACTATATTTTTTTTCGGTTCCTCTGGAGAGTTCATCGTGGCAGATGAAGCGTGTAACGTACCGGGCATTTACCTTTTTTTGCATGTACAGGAAAGGAAAAAAAAATCGAGCGTCCGAGTTCTAAGGTGTCCCAGGGCCATTTTAGTGGACCAGGCCCAAATCCAAAGAACAGGCCGCCATTTTGAGAGTCCTCTTGCAGCCGCCTGTCGCTGTAGCATCAAGAGCAGCCGAAACTCAGCTGAATGGCAACTGAAACGGTAAAGGGGCGCCCCACTACAGCAGACGAGCCTCCACCTAGGAAGGCCCATTCACGCCGGCTCCCCCCCCCTTCGGGCACCCCACGCCGTTATTCGGAGCAGTATTGTAGGATGGCCACACCAGTGCGGCAACTTGCTAGACATCACCTCGGTGGTAACCGAATCTCAATGCCTTGTGGTGTCTCCTATTCAGAAAACATTGTTATGCTGCCTTCGACCTATTCGCCGCAAGTGCGCACACAACTCAACTGCATAGCTTGCTAGACACCACCTCGGTGCCATCCGGATCTTGGAATGTCAGCACCTTTTGGTGTCTTCTCTTCAGAAAATATTGTTGCGCTGCCTTTGGCCCCATTCGCACATCGGTCCGCTACTGACGCCATCTCACAGGCTAATGGGGCGCCCCACGCCGAGTTTCAGCATTGTAGAATAACCACACCAGTACAGCAACTTGCTAGACATCACCTCGGTGCCATCCGGATCTCGGCGCCCCACTGCAGATGAAGTGCCTCTCAACTATGAAACCACCACGGTGACATCCGGATCTTGGCGCGTTGTGCTGCCTTCGGCCTATTCGCACATCGGTCCGCTACTGACGCCATCTCACAGGCTAATGGGGCGACCCACGCCGAGTTTCAGCATTGTAGGATGACCACACCAGTACAGCAACTTGCTAGACATCACCTCGGTGCCATCCGGATCTCGGCGCCCCACTGCAGATGAAGTGCCTCTCAACTATGAAACCACCACGGTGACATCCGGATCTTGGCGCGTTGTGCTGCCTTCGGCCTATTCGCACATCGGTCCGCTACTGACGCCATCTCACAGGCTAATGGGGCGACCCACGCCGAGTTTCAGCATTGTAGGATGACCACACCAGTACAGCAACTTGCTAGACATCACCTCAGTGCCATCCGAATCTTGGCATCTCAACGCCTAGTGGTATCTTCCATACAAAAAATATTGTTACGCTGCCTTTGGCCCCATTCGCACATCAGTCCGCAACTTAGACATCACCTCGGTGCCATCCGGATCTTGGCATCTCAGCGCCTTGTGGTGTCAGTCAGAAAATATTGTTGCGCTGCCTTTGGCCCCATTCGCACATCGGTCCGCTACTGACGCCATCTCACAGGCCAACGGGGCGCCCCACGCCGACTTTCAACATTGTAGGATGGCCACAGAAGTGCGACAACTTACTAGACACCACCTCGGTGCCATCCGGATCTTGGCGCGTTGTGCTGCCTTCGGCCTATTCGCACATCGGTCCGCTACTGACGCAAACTCACAGGCCAACGGGGCGCCCCACGCCGACTTTCAGCATTGTAGGATGGCCACACCAGTGCTGCAACTTGCTGGACACCACCTCGGTGCCATCCGGATCTTGGCGCGTTGTATTGCCTTCGGCCTATTCGCACATCGGTCCGCTACTGACGCCGCCTCACGTGCCAACGTATTTTCTCCGCATTTTATACCCTATGCCGCATAACAGGTCATGTGACTTGTTTATAAAACTTTTCATTGGTTCATTTTACTTTTGGTTTCCTAATGATGGAAGGCTTGATCATATGACCTAAAAACAACACTTTTCATTGGATGAAAACTTTTTTTTTCCCCCAAACGATGAAAGCCCCACCTTGTTTCTGGATGTTTCAGACTAAACTGGCGTCAGCATGAGAGCACCACCATCTCGTAGCTCCGTCGTGGTCAGTCCGCGAGCAATCATGGCAGCCGCTCCCCACCAGAAGCCTGCAGGAGTCGGGGCCCCCAAAACTTTTGATGAATTCTCAAGGCGGAGGGGACGCTTTCGAGAATGGGGTCCAAGACCTAGCAGACAAGCGTCCGATTTCCAAGGTGTCCCAGGGCCATTTCAGTGGACCACGCCCAAAAAGGAAAGAGCCTGCCGCCATTTTGAGAGTCCTGTGGCAGCCGCCTATCGCTGCACCGCAAGAGTGGGCGCAACTCAGCTGAATGGCGGATTTTGACACAGTGGACCAAAAGCGGACGGAATGGCAACTGAAACGGTAAAGGGGCGCCCCACTAAAACAGATGAGACTCCACCTGGAGAGGCCCGTTCACGCCGCCTCCCCCGGGGCGCCCCACGCCGTTATTCAGAGCAGCATTGTAGGATACCAAAACCAGTGCGGCAACTTACTGGACATCACCTTGGTGCCATCGTTCTGCTGCCTTGGAACTATTCGCACAACAGTTTGCTACTGATGACCCACCCCCCGCGACGCCCCACGCCGTTATTTGCTGGGTGGCAACTTACTAGACATCACTTTCGTGTCATCTAGATTTCGGCGCGTTCTGCTGCCTTGGAACTATTCGCACAACAGTTTGCTACTGATGACCCACCCCCCGCGACGCCCCACGCCGGAAATCTGGACGTTGTGCTGCGTTGGGACTATTCGCACAGCCGACCGCTACTTCGTTGTTTTTCCCTAAAAATGTTTATATGTTATTACTATTTTTGTTTTCTTGTATATATTTATAAATTATTAAAGTTTTATAATCTTACTACTTTGTCGGAGTGCTATATATTTTTAATGTGACACATAATTGTAAAAACTTTGATGTACAAAGAGTCATCCCTGGAATCTTCCGCTTCACGCTCGGTCCCCTCCCCAATCACAATACAGGATGGTTTTCAGATAATAGCAACGCTTCTGCTGTGACGGATCTCATCGAGTGTGGGCCTTGATCTACTATAACTCCTTTGAAGAGGGGTGATTCTTTACAGCTGTGGCCATAAACTACATCTGCAGGGCTAGCTGATAGCCTAGGACCGGCCTGGACAATCGGACACAGAGGAAAAGGAGTGTCAGAGGGTGCGGTAGTGAATAGGGCGAAAGGGAGGTGTCGGGCGGGCACAGGGTGTGATTCTCAGGGAAGAGCAGCGCAGATGGGGGGAGGTTTATTACCCATGCATAAGACAGAGAGCGGGGGTGACCACTGCCTGGGTGAGATGCTTGCGAGGGTGGGGAGCCATGCTAAGGATCGACAGCGTGCACAGAGTGGGTCTGGTCAAGGCATCTAAAATGGCTGCCGTGCACGACAAAAGTGTGGCATTTGAAAAAAGACAAGATGGCGCACACAATGTTTTTCAACAATTCCTGATTTCCTTCGAATCGAACGTTAACAGACGTTGGGGCATATTACCAAAGTTAAGCGATATTTATCCCTAACGATGCATTGCAAAGATTTTTTTACCGTCAGAAATTATCGCAGATAAACCTTGCTATTATCAAGGTTTATCGCAAATACGATAAAAAACGACCGCAATGCATTAATATCGCTGAAAACTCAGCGATATTCATGCATTACCGAGCTAATGCTCTTAGCCATGTTATCCACCTCCCATTGGATAACATGGCTAAGAACTGCTCAGGGCAGCTGTTACTTTTTGGAGATATTCGCGCTTATCTCGAATATTTCCAAAAGTTGATAATAGGAGATAGCGATGTTAGCGACTGTTTCCAGTCGCTAACATCTTGGCATGCCCACTTTGCATGTCATTAGTGATAAATATCACTCACATGCAAAGTGGGACCCAAGATGGTCGCTATCTCCTACTAGCCGTCGCTAACTGGTGTTAGCAACAGCTAGGTAATACAGATATAATTTTATCTCCGCGAAGCGGAGCGCTGTTACAGATATATATCTTGTTTTTGAACGTTAATTTCTCAAAATGCACTGAAGCACATATATTGAGACACAGCAAAGGCACATCGGGCTACCAGTCCCTAGGAGATAGCGATGTTAGCGACTGTTTCCAGTCGCTAACATCTTGGCATGCCCACTTTGCATGTCATTAGTGATAAATATCACTCACATGCAAAGTGGGACCCAAGATGGTCGCTATCTCCTACTAGCCGTCGCTAACTGGTGTTAGCAACAGCTAGGTAATACAGATATAATTTTATCTCCGCGAAGCGGAGCGCTGTTACAGATATATATCTTGTTTTTGAACGTTAATTTCTCAAAATGCACTGAAGCACATATATTGAGACATAGTAAAGGCACATCGGGCTACCAGTCCCTAATATTTTACCAAGTTTCGTGCAAATCCATTCAGCCGTTCGATTATTATTATTATTTTTTTTTTTGCCCCGCGGGGCCCTTTTAAAACCTCCACATCAAACCTAGGGGGTCAGCGAGGATCTACTATGCCCCCTTATGGTCATTTGCCCCTTCGCTTTGGCCTCCTCTTGTCTCTCGATCCTACCGAGAGACAAGATGGCGGCCGCTACGTACTGTTTGGAATGTTTACAGACACCGGAGAGCCAATCAGCTTCGCTTCGCAAAGCTCCGTAACGCGAAAAGTACGCGAAGCGGTGCGCTGTTACAGATATATATCTTTTTTTGAACGTTAATTTCTCAAAATCCACTGAAGCACATATATTGAGACCTAGCAAAGGCACATCGGGCTACCAGTCCCTACAATTTTGCCAAGTTTCGTGCAAATCCATTCAGCCGTTCGATTATTATTATAATTTTTTTTTTTTGCCCCGCGGGGCCCTTTTAAAACCTCCACATCAAACCTAGGGGGTCAGCGAGGATCTACTATTCCCCCTTATGGTCATTTGCCCCTTCGCTTTGGCCTCCTCTTGTCTCTCGATCCTACCGAGCGACAAGATGGCGGCCGCTACGGACTGTTTGGAATGTTGACAGACGCCAGAGAACCAATCAGCTTCGCTTCACAAAGCTCCGTTGCGCGAAAAGTACGCGTCCTGGGCCGCTGCCCGGTCCGCTGTTACAGATATATATCTTTTTTTAAACGTTAATTTCTCAAAATCCACTGGAGCACATATATTGAGACCTACAAAAGGCACATCGGGCTACCAGTCCCTACAATTTTGCCAAGTTTCGTGCAAATCCATTCAGCCGTTCGGGCTAAAAGTGAGGCCAACCGCCCTATGGAAAACTCAATGTTAAAAACACGTTTTGGGACCCCCCTTTTTTCTCGGCCCCCACTGGACGAACCCCCCCCCAAATTTTCAAGGGCTGCTCAGAAACAAAATGTGCCATTTTCCTGAAAATTTCAGCCAATTCCGTCCACAAACGCCAAAGTTATTAGACATAGAATTTTCAAAAAACCCATAGAGAAAAAATCCTAACTATATATACCTACTGGCGACCGCCAGTAGGTAATATATATATATATATATATAGAGAGAGAGAGAGAGAGAGAGAGAGAGAGAGAGAGAGAGAGAGAGAGAGAGAGAGAGAGAGAGAGAGAGAGAGAGAGAGAGAGAGAGAGAGAGAGAGTTCCACTGCAGCCACATCGCAGTGGATCTGTAGATCCATGTGGCACCAGCAATGCCATGATTGGGTGGCTGCAACTGAGAAAAAAGTTGCAGCCACAATTTTGTGAATAAGAACATGGTTCCAGGAGGGGGTAATAACGTAAAAATAGGATATAAGGGGTCAGGAGAGAGGTATTCTGAACCCATCCTGAACCCATGGGACTGATGTAGGAGTATGTGAGGAGCCCCTCATGAGCAAAAAGTTGCCCAAAAACATTTTTCTGGCGGTGCTTGAGAGCCTGCGAATCCGCCGCAGGACTCAGAGTGGCCTCCTCATGTGAATCAATCACAGTTGCATGAATCTGAGTTTATGATGGATCCATGGAACCAGCCCCCAATTTCAAAAAAACTAAAACCACTCACAGACCAACTGACACATTTTCTAATACCCCAACACAACTACTCAGACATCCACTCACCAACTTGTATACCTATTCGGACACCCACTTACACATATAATCAGTCACACACACATTCACTCACAGACCCAGACATCCACACATAGCCCCAGACAGGTGCTCACATATCTAATCACACAGGGAATTACACATCCATACAGCCAGTTACAGACCCACACAGCTCCTTACACACTCACTCAAACACTGATACAACAGAACCACTGACACAACTGCTCACAGAACTATTCAGGTACTTACATACTTACTTACACACCCATACAATCGCTCACTCACATACTCACACCCATACAGACACTCATACACCCAATTGCACATCCATGCAGTTACTGTGGCATTGACTCACAGACCCAGATAACCATCCATACACCCACTCACACAGCCATGTACACACCTATACAGCCACTCACAGACCAACACAGCCACTTATACAGATACTCACAAACCCATACAGCAAAGCCCTTGACACAGTCCCTCATACAGCCATAGAGCTACTCAAAAACCCACACAGCCACTTACACACCCACTCATCTGCCCACCCATCACACACTTAAACATTCTCTCACCCAGTCATATATCCATACACCCACTCACACATCCATACAGCCATTTACACACTCATACAGTGACTGATACATCCATTCAGAAAATCAGAGAAACCACTCACACATGCAATCACAGACCAACACAGGCAGTCTCATACAGACTCAGATACTCACACGCCCACATACACACTGATAAAGCTAGTGACACACCCACTCACAGACCCTCACAGCCGCTTACACACCCTGGGGTCTGTGGCATGGCAACTTTGGGGCTTGAATACAGGGCCTGTGGGTGGCCAACCCCCAACTGCATACCACCAAAGGCTGTGTGCAGCATAGGGTTGATTGCGTGCATGAGTTGGCTGCAGGCCAGAAATTGTGGCCAAACCCCTACCATGCATTTCTGAAGGCCATGCACAGAGGTGGTTGGATTCATTTATGTTAATTAAATACTACTTTACATTTTTTAAAAATCAGAAATTCTCTGAAAAACCAAAGGCTATAGGGACATTAGAGTTAGGAATTAGAATGAAAAAACCTTCGAAATTCAGTGAAAAAAACAAAGGTTACAGGGACGGTATAGTTAAACTCAGATTTTACATTCAGGCTACAGGGACGTTATAGTTGGGAATTAGAATTGAGCAGCACTCGAACACTTGCCTTGAAGCACAACACTTTTATTTAGGTATGGAAAGTATGCAGTCCATCAATTTCATTTAGAGAGCTTTTCACCGAACTGTGCCTGACGCGTTTCAAAGGGTTTCCTTCTTCCTCAGAGGCGTGTATGCAGGAAAGATTACGTGCATCCGGTCTTCCTCCCCCTTTAATGATGCATGATGCCACGCCCCCTGATGGGCTTCTCGAATGAGTATCATGTGGTGCATTATGGGTTATGAAGTCCCGCTTGAATAGCTTGCATTTAATTACTGTCAGATAAGCATTTCCAGCCCATGGATGGGCCTCAACAGGCAGCCACTTTCCTAAATCCTATGCAGGCGCTCCCAACACTCCGGCTCAATAAATATCAAACCAGCTGGGCCCCCGATTCTTGAGGTGGTGCGCGCTCGTGGCGGGGACAGCCGTCCAATATCACAAGCTCCAAACTTTCCCAAAGTATGAGCAGCACTCTAGCACAACACTTCTATTTAGGTATGGAAATTATGCAGTCCATCAATTTCACTTAGACAGCTTTCCGCCAAACTGTGCCTGATGCATTTCAAAGGGATTCCTTTCTCCTCAGAGGCGTGTAGGCAGGAAAGATTATGTGCAACCGGTCTTCCTCCCACTTTAATAATGCATGATGCCACGCCCCCTGATGGGCTTCTTGAATGAGTATCATGTGGTATCATATATATATATTACCTACTGGTGGTCACCAGAAGGTAGTTATATTTAGGACCTATTTTCCATAGGAAATTCGCACATTCTATTCCCAATATTTTTGGGGCCATTTGACGAATCTTCGCCAAATTTTCAAAACTCGTGGGGCGCTCCGGTTTGCTCCTATCTTGAAAGTTTCTGGGTGATTCGGCAAACGGGGGCCGAGAAAAAAGGGGGTCGCACAATGTGTTTTCTCCATTCAATTTCCCATTGCTGAACGGAATTACACCAAATTGGGCAAAAAGGTAGCCCTGATTCAGAAAGAGCCCTTTTTGTTAAATGGTGTAAATGTGTTCAGTAGTTTTTTAAATATTAATGGAAAATTAAATATATATATCTGTATGGAGCCTAACCACACATCTCATCGTGAGATCTGATTGGCTGTCAAGAAGTGTTGGCAGCCATCTTGGGACCAATATACATGATAGGACCTCATTAAAAAGCATTGCAGTTAATAGAAGGTTGTAAGACTTTAGTTACATTATAAATCATTTGTTGATGTTACCATACTCATTTTTGGAATTGTGGTGTGTTCTAAGGTGATTTTACCATGTGAAAAAGCCTTCCGCTGGGATATCTAGAATCATGTTTGGGAGAAAACTATTTCCTCATGCTTTTCCCACAGAGGTTTGGAAGGTCATATATAAGCTAAACTGAGAGCATATTTTCTGTAAATTCACATTATCTTTCTTAGTCATGTGAGAATGAAGTCTGACATTCTCAGTAAAACATGTACATCCAACAAGGGCAGAGACTGTCAGTTGATTCCTTTGTGTTCCACTGCAGCTTCTCAGAGTGTTCTAAAGTACAACTAGAGCGCTAGCAGTCCTACTTATGCCAAACGTATTGCACACCTGAAGCCATCTTGATTGGAATAAAGTGGTAGATCTTAAAACATTTAATTTAAAAAGGAACAAAATTAGGGGGTTCGTTTTGCAACAGAAAGTATGATTAGTGCTGTAGAAAGAAAAATTAGGGCGACATTTGAGTGACTTCTCAAATCCTATTCTATTTCTTTAAAAAAGTTCTGACATGCAGACTGAAACATGCACTTTCAATACCAGTAGTAGACTTCCCTGGTGAGCAGTAGCTTTACTACAGTGATCTAATAAGCAACTAGAGTGCTAACATTCTGGATTTATGGCAAATGTGTGACACATCTGAATGCCTTCTTGATGGAATCAAAGTAAAAAACTGAAAGTATTTCCTACTGAGGAGACTATAGTAAATGAGGAAATTAGTAAACTTCATAACAAATAAGTCTCCAAAGATTGCTCCCAGAGACAAAAGAGCCCAAATGTAGCATAAATATCACCCAGATGTAGCCCACGTAGAGCTCAATGACAGAATGTCCCAGAGTGTTCTTAAGAGCAACTAGAGCACTTACTGTCTTACTTATGACAAAGGTATGGCACACCTGAAGCAATCTTGATTGGAATAAACTCATAACACTTAAAACATTTAATTTAAAAAGGAACACAATGAGGGGGTTCATTTCGCCATAGAAATTATGATTAGTGCTGAAGAAAGAAAAATTAGGGCACATTTTGAGTGACTTTTCAAATCCGTTCTATTTCATTAAAAAATTCGGACATGCAGACTGAAACATGCACTTCTAATACCATTAACAGACTTCCGTGGTTAGCAGTAGCTTTACTACAGTGTTCTACGGAGCAACTAGAGTGATAACATTTAGAATTTATGGCAAATGTGTGACATATCGGAATACCTTCTTGATGGAATCAAAGTAAAAAACGGAAAGCATTTCCTACTGAGGAGACTGCAATAAATGAGGAAATTAGAAAAAAATCATAACAAATAAATCTCGCAAGATGGCCACCAGAGACAAAAGAGCCAAAATGTAGCACAAATATCACCCAGATGTAGTCCACATGTAGCCCAATGACAGTAGTGTGCAAAACACTATTTATTTTTTGTGTTTTTGCAGTTTTATATAGTGCAGACTTGTCATTTATTGGAGTGCTTTACATGCACATTGGTTACATCACACAAGAACAAATTCATTTTGGTTTTAGACATGGAGAGATAAAGTGATTTGACCAGAATCACAGAATGTCGAGCTGAAGCAGAAATCCAAACTGGTTCCCCATTGCAAAGTCTGCAGCTCTGTAAGTAACACCACATCCGCTCCCTTAAGTGCAACATTTAATGAAGTGGTAAACTGGATAAAAAAAACATAAAGATAACAAATAATTTAAAAGTGCTTTGTCGCTATTTGAAAACTCAGAAAAGTTTTTTAGAGCACTAACCATAATTTTAATGCAAATAAGACCCTCTCATATATTTAATTTCTAAAGGAAATGCTCTAGGTATTTCTGTTTTTATTACATCAAGGTGACATCAGGCGTTCCACACTTTTATAATAAATATAGAATGTTATCAATCTAGTTGTTCATTATGATACTGTTGAGAGGTAGAGGCGAGGGGCACGGACTCTGAATATTGAAGGAAGGTAGGAGGGTGCAGAAGCAACAATTTGACCACAGTGGGCATGCAGGAAGGGCATTGGAAGCACAACAGACTATGGAGGGCAGTGGAAAGGGGGGCAGGGGCAACAAACTAACAATACAGGACTGGCAAAAGAGGCAGTGGCAATATAATAGACCATTGTGGGCAGAAGGAAGAGGCAGTGATAGTACAACCATACATGCCAACAGACCCGATTCAGCCAGGAAACATCCAATGTTTTTAAGCCCAAATGGGCTTTATTTGATCTATGTCTTGTCTACAATCTCCTCTTTTTCAATGTAAGTCAAAGGGAAAATCAATACCCCAGTTTTTTTAAAAATCTCCCTCATGCCAAGTTCAAAATGTTAGCAAGTATGGTACATTGGATCATGGAAGACAGGAGGAATTGGGGTAGGGACATGGACTTGGATAACAGAGGACAGGAGGGACATGGAGAGGTGCACCAAACTGACCCTACAGGGCAGGCATCAGGGTTTGGAGCAGCACAATATACCACACAGGGAATGCGGGACGGGAGTGCAGCACAACAATCCATAGAAAGCAATAGGGAGGGGACCGGACCATGCACATGGACAACAGAGAACAGAGGGGAAAGAGGGGCAATGGTAGCTAGCTGACCATAATGGACAGACAGGAGAGAAAGCTGCAGCATAACGGACCATAAAGGGCAGGAGGGACGGATCAGGGGCATTACAATGGAACAGACAAGCCAGGAAGGAGGGAATAGGGGTCCACACATGGAAACAGAGGGCTGGGGGCAAGGGGGCAGGGCAGTAGCAGCAAGATGACCATGGAGGTCAGGCAGGATGGGCACTAGAAGCAAGACACACCACGGAGAGCAACAGTGAGACTATAATGGCATACACACAGACCATTGAGGGAAGGTGGGAGGGGGTCAGGGACAGCTAGCTGACCACACAGGGAAGGTGGGAGGGGTCGTGGCAGCACAGAATACCATGGATGGCAAGCGGGAGGGTTAGTGGAGCACAATGGCTATGATGGTGTTGTGAATCTATCTAGGACCCTAATTAGATATCCCTGATTCATGCCCTTATGTGGTTATAACAAAGCATATCCTTATAAAGGCATAGGAATCATGTCCATATCTAGTCATAGCCCATGCAGTCCAAATACGGCAAGGCTACTCCCATAGACTCGTAGAAAGCACAACGTGTTCTTTAAACAAACCAAGCCTCCAGCAGCCCGGGAAATCCCCTGCTTTTGTTTTGATTTGCACAAGAACTCCTGGAGTACAGAAAGAACTGTTAGTTCTTAGTGACGTCTTATGTCCAACCTTACGTCAAACACGGCACCTTTCAGGTGTAAATATACCAACGTTGCCTTAAGCAAACACACGGTGGTTTGGAGCAGAGTGGCCATCTACTTGCCCGACGCCCAGCTGATGCGAGAGCCAAAGGAAGCCGACCCTCCCTTGACGCACTGAGAGAGACGCTGTCTTTTCTCTTGCCGAGAAATCCAGCTCCGGTGTTTCCAGTCACCCTTGCGGGTTGCTGGGAGATCGAGTCCTGAGACACAAGATACAAGACCTCCTACATTCTAGAACCAAGGTACGGAGCTGACTAAACCCGTAAGAGATTTTGTGATTCAGATTCTTGGCAAAAACCAACTTAACTCAAACTGCAACTTACTTACTCCTTCCCACGTAATAGGCTTAGGTCAGGTACACCGGGGTAGGTGTATCTTAGAAGCACCAGTTGAGTACGTTAGTCATTGTTTTTATGTATGTATATATTTTATCCGTTTTAAAGTATCATATGGCTAAGAAACAATATCAATGCTTTTACAGTATTATTTCATAATACTCCTTTTACTGTACGCACTTTACTTTATGATAAGTATTGCAATTGTGGCAATTCATTTCTCTTGCATGAGAAAGAAAACTGCTCAATAAATAACACCTTTTATTGAAAACGCCCGTCTCTCTATTTCTCTGCACTCTGGTGAAACTAATTATGCACGATTGACTGAGTGAAATAGTTGTCTACTGTTTTCACACGACTCTAGAGATACACTCTTTATTCTGAGGGAGCAAAGTTGTCATGTTTATGCGGTTGTCAGAAACTAATCCCTTCTTGTCTAAATCAGGAGAGTTAACTCTTTCCTGAACATTCGAGAAAGTTTCTAGTGACCTCTGAGCTAGCTGGCAAAACTAATTAAGTCTAATATAGTCAGTAGAGACCTAGATGACCTCAGTCCTACGTCTACACTGCTGTTTATATTATTCCAATGCGCAGGGCCTATTGGGAATATAGGAACTACACTACATGGCGCCCAACCTTTGGTAAGGCGATAATCTAACGCAAGACATTTGAATAACTCAGTCGTGTTTTTTCACACAGACCCTTTTTCCTGTAAATACTCCCAAAGACGTCTGAAGTGGGTAAAAGGTTAATATCCACCGGAACTTAGTAGGAAGAGATTCCTATGTATTAGTTTTTGGTTTAGTCAACGTTGAAGGATACAGTGTTCCAAAATATTGTGCACCTAATCTTTGTTTCCCTTGAAACTTGATCTGCAACAAAAACTTTCTGTTAGTAGGAATGACGGAAAGTGAAGAAGAAAGGGAGGAAGCTAGATTAGCAGCTCAACTCCTAGCGGATGACACAAGTCTCCAAGAAAATGACCCGAATGCTATAATCATTCCGGTAAATGTAAGAAAAACTATAACTAAAAAACTTATAGAAAATGGAGTATCATCACGAGGTGGTACAGTCATAATCGTGGTAGAGGCCCATGAATATCGGCAGACAGAGGTATTCTATTCATGGATACATTTCCCAGCAGCACACGCTGTGACACACGAATTCCACTATTACAAAATAGAGGAATCTCCGGATGAATACGCTCCTTTCGAGGACGTTGAAATCCCACTAACTTACCAAGAGCACCTGCTCTGGTTTAATGGCGCCCTAAAACATCAAAATCACATCACCAGGCTAGGTCCACTAGGTAGACCAGGAGCCACGTGGCCGGTTCAAGCCAGCTACACACCACATCCTGACATTGAAAAGATGTCAAGTGAAGAACTTTTAGTTAAACTAAAAGAATTAACAAAGGCATACAAGAATTAGTTCAATTGGCAATGGACGATATAACATACCGCCAGAAATTGAAAGAAACAGATATAGCAGAACAACCTTTTGAACTTGCCAGAATCATTAGGTAGAGATAGTTTGGGTGGGAAGCCAGTAAAACCCCAACTACTTGAAAATCCTGAAAAAACATTTATTAAAAATAATCTAAACACTCCTAAAAAGAGTTGGGATGGAAATAAACAATCCACTCCCAGAGAAAAACGATTTCAGTCCAGAGGAAGGTCTCCTCAACGAAGAGATAGATCTCCAGAACGAGTAGGCATGTCTCCCCACAGGGAGCCCTCTGAGAAAAGATACAACCTTAGAGATAGGGATAAATTAAGAAAACCTTACAGATATCAAGATATTGATACACGTCCCTCTCGATCTTTTCAGACTTCCTCACAGAAATCGGAAAGAAGAGGACGGTCAGAACACAAGGAAGTGCACGTCAAGTCCAAAGACAAGGAACCTGCTCATCAAAGTAAAAAATTAAAATTTCCAAAGAAGAAGGTAGCTAGTATTAAAATAAAACATGCCGAGGATTCTGAGGACACAACTGAAAAACGGAGAGTGGGCCCAGACAGTGCTAGACAGCGCAGCAGAAGTAACCATAGCTCGCAAGATCTTGATGAATCTTCTAGAGGCAGTGGACACAAATGAGTACATTCAAGTGGAAACTGCAGACACCAGAGTTAGCAAACCCCATAAATTATACGAAATAACATTGCGTATAGAGAGGGACAAAATTAGGAAATTAAAGGGTCTCTTTTGGGATAACCTTTCTAAAGGCTATGACATCCTGTTAGCTGAGAAAGACTGGCCACCGGAATTTGTCAGGGAGTGTCCTCATGGCAAAGAAATGATTATGCCGGCCTTTTCAAATCAAATTCCAATTCATAAAAAATACACATTTGCTAGAAAATGGGTAGTGGCCCAAGCTCCTGTATTATATAAAAATCATGTAGGATGGGATGAGGATTCCCCTCACCATAAAATCCAGTTAAAAAATCAACCCACTGCACAACGGCAGTACCCAGTTAAACAAGAAGCTAAAAAGCAAGTCAGGGAGATCCTAGATCAACTTGAATACCTCGGGGTGATTGAAACATGCACCTCACAAATGAACAATCCTTTGTTTCCTGTCTCCAAGCCAGACGATTCATAACGTCTAGTTTTGGACTACAGACACCTAAACTTCTGCTGCAAAACATTTGCAGTACAAAACTCACACAGTGCAGCACTAATGAATAACATTGTGCGCAAAAAATATAAAACAACATTAGATATCTCAAATGGTTTCTTTTGTCAAAACATAGCACCTGAAAGCAGGTATTTGACCGCTTTCTCAACAATGGGGTCGCTAAATCAATTCTGTCGACTCCCAAAGGGATTCAAGAATAGCCCAGGATTATTCTCAGCAAGGGTAACAGAGTTACTACAAATGTATGATGATGAGGCATTATCATATGTCGATGACATCTAGCTTACAGACGACGACCTGGAGACTCACCTGAAAAGAGTGAACACCATAATACTTGGGTTCGCAGCTGAAGGGTATAAATTCAACTTTAAGAAGTCACGAATTGCCCATCTAACTGTCCTGTTTTTAGGATATGAATTATCAAGTGAAGGCAAAAGCCTAGCAGACAATTTCTTAGAGAAATGTGCTGTACTCCAAGCTCCAAAAACGCTGAAGAACTTACAATCAATACTAGGTTTCCTGAATTTCGGAAGAACATACATTCTAAATTATGCAGAGAGGGTTAAACCTCTCTATGAATTAATAAAACCTGATTTCAAACCAATTAATTGGACTCAGAAACACACAGAACTTTTAAGATCATTACAAACAGACATGTTAACTAAAACAAAACTGCAAACACGCGCACATGAACGCAACCTTGTAATCCGAGTCATCCCAGGAAGATGCGGATTCACGTACCTGACCTCTAATGAGGGAGAAACGGTACCAATAGCTTACAAATCACATTTGTACACACAAGCTGAAATGAAATTCAGTTCTACGGAAAAAAATTTAATAGCGGTTCAAACTGCTGTAGCAAAAGAAAGAACCCTAGTCCAAGGTAGAAACATATCTGTTTTAACAGCAGAATCAGCCCTTGAGGCATTAACAAGCCCACGCAATCTGAATGCTGTGGCACTAAATCCAAAATGGATACCATGGGAAAATTCTCTTGCTGCAGAAGACGTGAAGCACTATTTTGACCCGAAAATGAAAAAAACTAGAAGATCTAGAATACGAAAATGAATATTCTCTGTCGACCTAAATTCTGCCTCTCGAACAATACACCTGTGTGATTTACACAGACAGATTTGCACAACACTACGTTGTGGGAAAACAACTTCACAATGCAGCGTGCACGATTGTTAAAGGTCGCTGGCGCTTAGGTAAATTCAGACGGATAATTACAAAAACTGAATCACTCAGAAACTGTACAGCTCAGCGAGCTGAAATAAGATCTTTAGAGATGGCGCTCGAAAATGCCGATCGCGAATTCCCCACACTAATAGTGTGCGATTCGCATTACTGCGTCAAGTCTTACAATAATAACATGTAATAATAACATGTGCCACAATAAAGCATAAAAAGCTCTGGGAACAAGTAGTTCTTTTACAGAAAGAACTACAAAAGACTCACGTGATACATACACTGAGTCATCAACGTGATGGCGTTCACGTTGCAGGGAATTCATTGGCTAATAGAGCCACAGCGGAAGCAGTTCAACCGGCTTCCGTAGCCACAAAAAATCATTCAAAAAAACACATAGACGGAGAAACCATGCTGGCGGTAAAAGCCTCATTAAAAGGCGACTATGCAGCATTACCTCTCGGCTATCCACTCAGTAATACATACATAATTGATGCAAACTCCTTTCCTTTTGCTGAAATCCCTAGAGTGGGGGATAGAGTAATTCCAAACACGAACCGGAGAGTCTTCTTGATTGAAGACGCACACATGGGATTGGGTCTAAGGCACCAAGAGATCGTGAAATCTCTAAAAGAATTACAATCAGAATACTGGTGGCCGGGAATGAGCCTGCAAAATTACAAATTTGCAAAGGATTGTCCAGACTGCAGCAGAGATCGCAGTTGTGAACCGGACCAGACTACTGCCAGGACACCTTTATTAGAAAGCATCAGGATATCTCTACGCAGAAATCCAGCCGGAGAAATGCGTTCCCATAAATATTAATACTAGATTCACTTAAAATGTAGACCCCAGCGCTCGGCTGACACCAGAACTGTTATAAAAGATTTGTGAGTCTTTATCGGTACATACGCAATTGGCATGCTGCATTCTGACCAGGGACCTGCGTTTAGCTCTCGAGATTACAAGAAGGCCATGACCAGCATGCTCATTGCATTGCGGTACTCTTCTCCCTTCCATCCTGAGGGAAATGCGGTAGTGGAAATAAAAAAAACGTGACATAAAGCAATCTATACCGGCGAGGGTATAAGGTTCGGGTGATGGGTGGGTCAAACATTTAACAAGTGTCCAACGTAGTCTTAACAATCTGCCAAGAAATTCTCAAAAAGGTTTCACTTCTTACGAACTATTGTTCGGCACTAGAATGCGAATCCAGGACTTAGATTGTCAGACTTCAGTGGTAGAAGAAAAAGCCTTTGATATCAAAGATCGTTTGGCTGTCTTACAGGACTTAAATGAAACAAGAAGAAGTCTGAGTAATACAAAGTTAAAGCCAACAGCCACTGAAGAGAAACCACCTGTCCCAGCAAGACCTGTCTGGATTCCAAAGATTGGGGATCTAGTCAGAGAAAAGATTGCGGTGCGGAAGGAATTTGGGCCTTCTTACAGAAAAGCATTACCTGTCTTAGCTGTCAGCGGAACAAGATCAGTAGTACTACCGTCCCTTGCTGGTAAAAAGAACAGAGTTGTATCCATCGACCTGGTAAAACCACAATCATGTGGCCAATAATAAGTAGTAGGCCCAGTGGACTCCCAAGAAATAGCAGAAGACCAAATCTTGCTACAATCCAAGAGGTTCAAACTGAGAGACTAATCACATTTGATAAACCTGCAGTGAACAAAAAAGGACTATGCAACAAAGCCATGGAACTTGTGCCTCTTGAAACCCAAATTGCAACAGTTCGTCAAGAAACACCTGTCTACAACGATGTAGCCTCAGACTATGCTAATG
The DNA here is from genome assembly GCF_964261635.1 of Lissotriton helveticus. NCBI lineage: Eukaryota > Metazoa > Chordata > Amphibia > Caudata > Salamandridae > Lissotriton > Lissotriton helveticus. The sequence goes on along the minus strand of NC_136070.1, from coordinate 862,237,199 downwards.
AAACAAAGAAAAATGCAAAGACTAATGAAAATCCGGAAGCAATTCCAACAATTGACAGAACTGCATCTGGCTACTTCATCAATTTCGATTACTTTTCTGATGATCCAAGTGAACATGAAGAAACGCCAGCAACAAAAACTTTCAAGGAAAAATTGACTGAACTTTTTCACCAACTAAAAGAAACGTATCTGATTTCACCATGGATTGAATTTTGGATTGTGTTAGGTGTACTTTTCCTCCTGCTTTGGCACATCATGGTTTTATGTTTGGGTAGATTCATTGATGAAAAATACAGTACAATGGACACAGCAAGTCAGAACATCAACTTGGTCCTAAAGCCTCACACATCCTCACACATCGAGAAACGAGAACTGTCATCAGTGAACATCACAGCCAATCCAATACCCGGTGGGGTAGCATGGGACAAAACAGATTATGAAATCTATGGCCTGATTGAGCTCTTGAAATATCCACATACCTGTGGACCTGCTCACGCTTTCCAAGGGAGGTTGCTGCCTGTTTGATCCTTCGTGATCGGAACCCCCGCCTGCCTCCCGCTGTCCCGCTGGTTCTGACACCTAGCCGGCGCGACCGCCGAGCGGAGTGTGGGCTGGGGACTACAACTCCCAGCAACCCCTGCTGCCCTCGCATCACCCGACCGCGCCAGGAGGCGCATAAAAGTGGTGTAAGATCCTGTCGAGTGGGGAATACCTGTGGACCTGCTCACGCTTTCCAAGGGAGGTTGCTGCCTGTTTGATCCTTCGTGATCGGAACTCCCGCCTGCCTCCCGTTGTCCCGCTGGTTCTGACACCTAGCCGGCACGACCGCCCAGCAGAGTGCGGGCTGGGGACTACAACTCCCAGCAACCCCTGCTGCCCTCGCATCACCAGACCGCACTAGGAGGCGCATATAAGTGGTATAAGATCCGCCTCGCAGTATGCCGGGCGAAGCCCGGGCAAAGGGCGGGCCCTCTAAGGCCCTCAGAGTCCCGAGGAGTCTGGGCTGGGCCACGTCCTTTGGCTTCATAAATAAAACATTCTTCAAGGTAAACCATTCCAATTGATTTGAGACTGATCTAACTGCTGCCAACTTTAGAACTGACTGAAGTAATAAGTAGAACCATGGTTAAAAAGACTCCAATGGCCACTCGATCGACGACAAGGAAATTAATGCTGCCACCAACCCCACTCCCAACCCTAACCGCAATTGACAAAATGTTACAACAAACAATCGGGGTGGTTGTCACTGCTGTAGAAAATACTGAAAGACGCCTCTCACTACCACCGAGCATGTGCCTGGTAACCCAACCCACACAAGGAGTTAATACACCTGCTAATACATCCATTATAACAGCTATGTCACAGGATTCTATTTTATTACATTCTTATGCAGACTTGACAGGGAACGGGCAGAATCAAGACGAGGCACTTCAACAGTCACCACCTACTGTGTTTGCTGCTCGGGAGAGTAGGCTGTCACTAACCCCTAATTTACAACCTAGTGAGATTGTCCTACCATCTATAGGGACTGATGTGCCAAAAGTCAGAGCGGAGGTAGATGATTGTGGCATCAACGATATTAACTCAATAGCAGAGTCAGTTAACATCAGCCCATCGAGTAGCATGGGTGATCATGGAACCGGCAGGTTTAAACATAAATCTGCCTTCAGTAGGAAATTGGTAGTTGTGAATAGACAAGGGAAGAGATATAGAAGTACAAAGAAGAGATTAATCCAAACCACATTGGATCAAGGGAGGGGGGGAAACACATCGCATCAGAGCAGAAATTTGCAGCAGGAAGAAAATCATGTTATTGTCCAACAAAACCAACCCCCAATTAACACGGTTGGGCCTCATACAACAGCTAGAGCAAATGGTAAAATCCCACATCACACCAATGGCTGAAAGATTGAGGGTCTTAATGGATAAAGTGGAGATTCTCGAAAAGCTGGGTCTAGCCAACTTAGACTTATTAGAACATCTCAGCACACAAGTTAAGCAACCCACAACCAATGCATCAAAGGGTAAAGCCAGTAATAACTTGACTGGCAGCGAAACAAGTACATCTAGTCGTCTGGCCCCGGCAATAGTAGCTACTGCCCGAGAAAAATTACCTACTCCTAATGCTAACACTGGGCAGAACACTGATGTGGGGCAAAGGGAGAAAGGGGTTCCTATACCTAACAACACGGCCAAAACAGCACCAGTGCGGCATATTAATAACATTATTCACGCAACGATTAACCTCCCGCCAGAATGTAGCCCGTACGTAGCTATTCTTGCTTACGTACCAAAGCTTAAACCCACCCAATTTGAAAATCAGCTAACCCTCAAGAATAAAACTTTGCATTGGCTAGCTCAAAATTGTGGGTTCCCAATGCGAGGGGCAAATCAAATTATCTCTACACAGAGAGTAGGTTGGCTGGGACCCAGCAAGAAAGAGATAAAAGGGGACTGTATAGTTATAAACTTCAGGATCCCCGACTGGGCTAGAGATTCCATTTTAAATGCACCCATACCCTCTAAACATGAATATAATACAACATTGCTCCCTCTAGACTATTTCTACAGGAGTCAGTCAGGAAAACAAGTTACAACACGGCCTATCGATTGTCATAGAGCCGCACATTCTAACCATTTCAATGTAGCGTATGAACCAGCACCATTGTACAATCTATGGGATAATATTACAATCCCGACTTACAACAGATTTCAGGTTTTTGGTTCATTAGAAGAGAACGACTGACTGCGGGAACAAACTGCATTACCTCATCCTGAAGTAACTGTATCTAGGGGAATGGCTGAAATCGATAAAGGGTTGTTGAGCACATATAGGGTAGAAGGGGATATTGCAGTGAGTCCAGTAAGTAGTGACCAGCACAATAATGATACAACAGCCCAGTCTGATGTAACTCCTGACACGGACATAACTTTGGTCGTGAGTTTAGAGAGATCTGAATCGACCACACACTACGATACAACTCACGATAACTCTGTTGAAGGTCTAAAGGTCATTACTTGGAACATAGCGGGAATTGCTGCTAAAATAACTACGCCTTTTTGGGATAGCTTTGTCAAACAAGGTCACAACATAATTTGTCTCCAGGAGACGTGGCACAGAGGCCAAATTCAAGTTGAGGGGTATACATCATATAGCGTGGATGCAATAGCTTCTTCAGCAGGGAGAGCAAAAGGTGGACTACTGACGCTGATATCTACTTCTCTAACAGAGTTCAGCCCTGGTGGTTATGTGGAGGTGGCTCAATATGCATCAATTTTGCATCTTGTACATGGTACAGGCAAGGATTTAGTCATAATAAATGTTTACAACAATATAGTGGGACCCAACCGGGGCACGATTGTATTGGATTTAGAGCGGGCAATAGAGGAAGTACTAGTGTTATCGAGTGACCCCCCAGTAATAATTTGGGCGGGAGATTTTAACATTCAAGCATGCAGTCATGCACACAAGGGGATCTGCGGCCACCGTGAGGAGTATTTTAATGGAGGTAGTACTTTTTACAATCACTTCCCACACACTAATTATGGGAGCGTGCTGAACAATCTAGTAGCCAAATTAGATCTGGAATTATTAGACTGTACAAAGAATAAAGATAACGAAGAGTGCCCCTCATTTAGAGGGAGGGATGCCCACTCTAACATCAACCATATTTTGGTATCCAATGGATCAGTCTATCTTAATGTCTGGGTAGTCGAGCAGCCAGTGAGCGATCACAATAGTATATCGATGGTATTAATAGGCTGGGGGCCAAAAACACATGTCTATGGAAGACCTGTCCAAGGGATCATAGCCGAAAGACCTAACGGTATGAGGATAAAGTGGATCAGAATTAACCCTGCTAAATTTATGGAGGATATACTCTCCAAATGTAGTGGGGAAATAGGCTACTGTTTGACATCTAAAGTGACCCCTGGTATCTTACTCGCTAACTTTTTTAAAATAACTGAAGCAATCGATAACTCACTAACAGTAAGGAGTCGAAAGTCGAGGAGAACCAAAGTGGCGTGGTTCGATAAGCACTGTGCCCAGTAATTAAACAAACTAAAAAAAGCACTTGATACCAAGCCGAGGGATATAGTTAAAATTAAAGTGGAGCGTCTCAATTATAAGACTGCCCTTGTAACCAGAAAAAAAGATTTGCAAAACGAGGCTTGGGTCAAGCTGGATATGGCTGCGGAAACAAAAAACCATAAATTATTCTGGGAAACCGTGAATAGTCCATTTCTAAAGAATGATAATATCCCTGAAATTACCTCTCACGTCAGTTGCCGCGCCTGGATAACCCACTTTACTGGGATTTTTAACTCTGATCTTAACCTAGATGGGACATTTTTAATTACAGATATAGCACCTAGTTCCAAATGGTGAAAAATACAGTTATCCGTGACCCTAACTGAGGTTACCAAGGCAATAAGAAATAGCAAAAGCGGTAAAGCCCCGGGCCCCGACGGGGTACCTATGGACTTTTGTAAACATGAAACGAATTTATGGGCCCCAATATTGACACGATATTTTAATGCTGCTATTGAAGATAGGCTCCCTGTAACATGGGGTCAGTCAATTATCGTGCCTCTTTACAAGAAAGGCTCCAGGTCAGAGGCACGAAATTACCGTCCCATCTCACTCCTGGACTCGTCAATTAAAATCCTCAGTCGAGTCCTTTTAGAGAGACTAGAAGCCTGGGTAGAGGAAAATAACATCTTATCCCCAGTGCAGTACGGGTTCAGAAAGGGGATGGGTACAATGGAGCAGTGTGTGAACCTGGAACTCATAATCAGCAAATACACAAAAGCCAAAGAGGGCAACTTATTTTTGTGCTTTGCTGATCTGAGTTCGGCATTCGACCTGGTGGAACACTCGCTCCCATGGCCAGTACTGTTGGAAATGGGAGCTCCGATCGAAATTATACATTTCCTGGCCAGACTGTACGAAAACCTATCTAGCAAAGTTAGATTCGGACCTGCAGGAGAATGCACACCCTTTTTTAGAACCAATAGAGGCATCCGACAAGGATGCGTGCTTGCCCCACTGCTATTCTCCCTTTTTATAAATCAGATAGATCAAAACTTAAGAAGAATTCAAGCAGATGCACCTATTATTAACGGTAACCCAATTCCTATTCTTTTATACGCGGACAACGCGGTTCTTCTCTCCCGCACTCAAAACGGCTTGCAATGTTTGATTGACATGTTTCATACCTTCATTGAGGGTAGAAAGTTGACAATTAACAAAGGAAAGACCTTTACAATGTCTTGTGGCAGGAAGACAAGAAAAAGCAGGCCCTTTTACCTAGACGGTGAGAAATTAGAACCTGTAAGGAATTTTTGTTACCTGGGCATCACATTCTCAGGAGATGGGAGGTGGGTTAACAAACAAGACAGTGTCCGCCTCAAAATGTCAAGGAATACAAGTGGTGTTTTTAGATTTGCAGCGAAATTAGGGGGCCGTAGAATTCATGAGATGTTGTCAATATACAATTCTAGGTGCATTACATCACCCCTGTATGGAGCAGGGATATGGGGATACCACTCCCAGAGTGGTAACCTAGTTCAGCATGAGGAGAATGCCTTCCTGAAACGATTGCTTTGTGCTCCGGCTGCGGCCTCAAACGAGTTGACACACAGGGAAGTGGGCCTAAATCATGTTAAGGACTTAATTGTCCTACGCCCTCTGTCCCTATGGCGATCAATCTGGTCAAAGGAAGAAACAAAATTTACTCAGGATGTGATCAATGACTGTTTAAAGCTCGACCACTGTTCTAATATACCATGGTTACGCCATATTCAATCTTGGTATAAGACACTCTATGGCTGTGACATTTTTGCAGAACCAACAATGGGAACAGGGTTATCAAAGAAGGAGCTTAAAAACACTTTCCTGAAACATACAGGTAGCACCAGAATGATAAAATACGTAAAACAAAGCACGTTTAACTCCTATTTAGAATATAACGTTAATGAAGGCTTACAATCATACCTCACTGTTGTCAGCAAAAGTTCGCACCGTTTTGTACTATTTCGCTTACGCTTAGGGATTGTGCACCACCTAGTGGCATTCCCAACAATGAAGAAACCTGGGACATGTCCATGCCCCTGTGATGGTGCATCCAAGCAGAGTAGCTGTCATTTTATGTTGTTTTGCAAATTTTATATTTCTTAAAGAAAATTTTATTTGAAACCCATCTTTTTAAAATATAACACGCGCAGCACAAAGAAAGCGATGCAACTGATGTTTAATCTAGAGAGTCCTGATATATGTTTTTATGTAGCTACTTATATTTTAAAATGCATTTTTGCACGAAAATCAATCATTCTATGATCCCAATACACGGCCCTGACTTATACGCACCTTATTATTGCCAGTTTGCACATGTATTACTAGTCGTTTGTATCAATATGCACTTTAACATTGCCAATTTTGCACATTCGCCTGAAAATGAGTTTTTTTTAGCATTACTGCACTTTATACTGCTAGTTTGTATATGTATTATCAGGCGAATGTATTAATATGCACTTTCAAGATTGCTTATTTTGCACGTGTTGTAGATGTATATTGTACATAGTATTGAAGATTTGGTAAAATCAGAGTTGATGTAATTCATGATGTATATGCAATTGACTCACGCGCACCTTACTATTGCTAGTTTGTACACGTATTACTAGTCATATGTATCAATATGCATTTTAATATTGCCAATTTTGCACATGCGCCAGAAAATGAGTATTTTTAGCACTATTGCACTTTATACTGCTAGCTTGTACATGTATTATCAGGCGAATGTATTAATATGCACTTTAGGTTTGCTCATTTGCACACGTGCCGTAAATATATATTGTATATAGTACTGAGGATTTGGTATATCAGAGTCAATGTAAATCATGATGTACATGCTTTTTATTTTGATTGTTGCTATACGGTTGTATATATACATACCGAATAAAGCACTTTTGAACTTGAACTTGAACTTGAAATATCCACACCAATCTAAGGTTTCCTTAAGTGACTTTGTGACACCAAGTGCTTTCTCTGATGATTGGGACTTTGAAAATATTAATAATATGATGTCAGATTTAGTAATGTCAGCCATATTCCCACAGACAACATCCAGGGATAGTTACAACATACAGTGTAGGGAAACTATGCCTCGAATGGCTATAGAAATCCACACTGAAATTAAGCAACACTTGACTTTACTTAAAGACGGTGCTGACTTGCGTGATTTCATACTGGGACCACGCAAACAGCGTCAAAAACGTTTCATATACGCCGGTATATACGCTGCTTACAACGAAGCTTGGAAAGTAACACAAATTGAAACAGCAGAAAAAATACGACAAATTGATCGTATAAATTTGGAAAAATCACTTTCTGTTGTGGACAATGGGTTAACGACTCTGTCCTACAGAATATATTCACTGGACAGCATTGTATCATCTGCCATTGATATAATAGAGCAGGACTTGCTAATGTTACAACATGGTCAGTCCCAATTACGTTCTATTGTACAGCTAGGCTGGACGTTGCAAAACCTGCGTTCAGGCTACGTGCCATGGCGTTTAATCAACACAATGTCATTATTCTCTATCTTTAACCTTACTGATAAACAAATCAGTTTGGCACAAAAGGGAGCAGACTATACGATTCTGAGCATTGAAAAACTTGAGAGATTGACATTGAGAGACCTGTCATTGAATGGATAATACATGGAACGATTACAATCCCAATAACAACTTTCCAGTTTAAATACTGCCAGAAGTATATACCAGTAGGCCTGTATGAAAGGTTGGGTAAGGGATGCATCAAGTCAACATGGAATTTACCTTATACACACAAATGTTATAGTGAAGGGAAAAAATAGGTATTTCTTAGTGGTAACAATTGTAAAAAATCACTAAGCGGTACACTCCTGTGTCAGGGTATTAACTTGCATGGATCCTGCAAAGGGTATTCAAATAACCTTGCATGTCACCTGCACGGCACTCCGGCAACACAGATAGAGCCATTTTTCAGACAACTTTCCAACGGCAGTTATGTTCTAATAAGTGACCACAGCTGTTGTGGCATGGTGCCAGGAAAAGCCTATCTCATGAGTGTTACTTCCATGGTCACTTGCTGTATGCAAGTATTGTATCCAAGCAGCAATCTAGACATGGAGGCGGCAATATGGCCTCTTTGAATATCTCTTCTATTCAAATTGATACTTTAAGAAGAATGAAGTCCATTCTTTTACAGACAACTGTGCCTTTAACCTCGTCCAAAGAGACATATGATCTGCAAGTTGCAAGGACAGCAGCAGAGATACATTCCCTATTATCAACAAATTGCCCCGTGCATTTCGTAGAAATGTTAGGTCAAATCTTAAACATGTCTGATACCAGTGGCATCACACATGTATTTAAGACAATTTTTTCGGGACTGTTAGCACCCTTTAAAACAGTGCTGGGCATTTTCACGAATTGTGTCCATTCCTTTTTCGGCGGCCTGCCTCTTCTTTTAGGACTCGTAGCTGGAATTTTATTTTTGATCCTTCTGCTCCGATATGGCAAGCCAATCCACAGACAGAACTCCAGCTACAATGGAAGAGACGATCCTAGCAATACGCTACCGAGACCAAATCACTAGAGTCCTCTGATTAGCCCGGCTAAGAGATCTGAGTGCAACATGGTTTCTTTCATTCAGACCAATCTGGCAAGATTGCATCTTACCTGTGCTTCGATGTCTGCTATGTGGAGAAGAATGCGTGTTGGACGTCTGTCTTACACTACCATCAGCAGTACCAATGGATATCGATACTTTGCTAGGTCCGGTAAAGACTCGTGCAACGTGTTGTCCCCAGCGGCTGCCTATTCTGATGACGGCATTCGTTGAGACTTCACCACTACGAGTAGGTGGCGGTAAAGTACGTGAGGAAAGCAGCACCAAACAGGTACAACCTTCTGTGAGCATTGCTGATCCCGACATCGATGATAGCAATCATTCTCACATATGCACAATTTCAGCATTTTCGTACTTGGTCGAACTTTCACCTGATGTAGTAGACCAATTTTTCGTAAGCCTGTCTCATATGATGTTCTCCCCTGAACAAAAAGAATAACTTTTAAAACAACGAGCACACAGTGTTCCCTGAACTCTGAATTCGGCCTTCAATTTTGATAAACAAAACTACTGAAAACATTTGGAACTATTTTTTCCCCTGAGAGCGAAATTATTATTTTTTCCAAATATTAACCTTTTTTTGGTACTCTGCTTAAAGTAGAACTATTCTTAGAGAAAAGAGCTTCTATTTTTAGAGATACTAGAGACAATATTTTACCTCAGCCTCTAGCATATGTACAGTATTGTATAAATGTGTGATGAAATGGTCTCGACCTTCTCTTCTGTATTTAGAGCCATTTCATGTGTAATTTTCGCAAATCATTCAGCTGAGATATATATGCATTATCTGAATGATACAACTGCTTAAAAAACGTACAGTACCAATACTCATTTTCGTGTATACACCATACACCATTTTAAATGCAACCTATGTATTTTGGGGTGGGTTGGAAAACACATGCATCGTTATATGTTTAGTATTGCTTAGTATTTAGTAATGATTGACATAATACGTGGAGTGGGTGTTGAGAATCTATCTAGGACCCTAATTAGATATCCCCGATTCATGCCCTTATGTGGTTATAACAAAGCATATCCTTATAAAGGCATAGGAATCATGTCCATATCTAGTCATAGCCCATGCAGTCCAAATACGGCAAGGCTACTCCCATAAACTCCTAGAAAGCACAACGTGCTCTTTAAACAAACCAAGCCTCCAGCAGCCCGGGAAATCCCCCTGCTTTTGTTTTGATTTGCACAAGAACTCCTGGAGTCCAGAAAGAACTGTTAGTTCTTAGTGATGTCTTATGTCCAACCTTACGTCAAACACGGCACCTTTCAGGTATAAATATACCAATGTTGCCTTAAGCAAACACACAGTGGTTTGGAGCAGAGCGGCTATCTACTTGCCCGACGCCCAGATGATGCGAGAGCCGAAGGAAGCCGACCCTCCCTTGACGCACTGAGAGAGCCGCTGTCTTTTCTCTTGCCGAGAAATCCAGCTCCGTTGTTTCCAGTCACCCTTGCGGGTTGCTGGGAGATCGAGTCCTGAGACACGAGATACAAGACCTTCTACATTCTAGAACCAAGGTACGGAGCTGACTAAACGCTTAAGAGATTTCTTGATTCAGATTCTTGGCAGAAACCAACTTAACTCAAACTGTAACTTACTAACTCCTTCCCACGTATTAGGCTTAGGTCAGGTACACCGGGGTAGGCGTATCTTAGAAGCACCAGTTGAGTACGTTAGTCAATGTTTTTATGTATGTATATATTTTATCCGTTTTAAAGTATCATATGGCTAAGAAACATTATCAATGCTTTTACAGTATTATTTCATAATACTCCTTTTACTGTACGCACTTTACTTTATGATAAGTATTGCAATTGTGGCAATTCATTTCTCTTGCATGAGAAAGAAGACTGCTCAATAAATAACACCTTTTATTGAAAACGCCCGTCTCTCTATTTCTCTGCATTTTGGTGAAACTAAGTATGCACGATTGACTGGGTGAAATAGTTGTCTATTGTTTTCACACGACCCTAGAGATACACTCTTTATTCTGAGGGAGCAAAGTTGTCATGTTTATGCGGTTGTCAGAAACGAATCCCTTCTAGTCTAAATCAGGAGAGTTAACTCTTTCCTGAACATTCGAGAACGTTTCTAGTGACCTCTGAGCTAGCTGGCAAAACTAATTATGTCTAATATAGTCAGTTGAGACCTAGATGACCTCAGTCCTACATCTTCACTGCTGTTTATATTATTCCAATGCGCAGAGCCTATTGGGAATATAGGAACTACACTACAATGGACAAGAAGGAGGGTGCAGGGGCATGCACAAAGGACCATGGAGGATAGAAGGGATTGTAATGACCTGGGCACAAACAAGAGAGTTCAGGGGAAGGGGCCTTACAAGAGACCACACAGGGCAGGCAGGAGGAGCAATTGCAGCACAACAAACCGGGGAGGGCAGAAGGGTGTGGCAGTAAAATGGACCATGGAGGACAGGGGATAGGGGCATGGAATGTGTACAGGCAGGGTGGTTGTGGCAGGGACAAGTTACAGTCATCTGACAATGCTTGGCAGGTGGGAGGGGAGTGGCAGCTCAACAGAACACTCAGAGTAGATAGGATAGCAGGAGGTCAATGATGGGGCAAAGAATTGGGCAATGGAGGGCAGGAGGAGTGGACTGGTACATCATGCTAAATGGAGGGCAGTGGCAGCACATCAGACCATGCATGGCAGGAGGGAGGAGGCTAGTCCATGGATTCTCACAACAGATGATAGGGAGGAGGTGGATGGGGCAGCAAGCTAATTGTTCAGAGAAGGCGGGAAGGCCAGTGGCAGAACAATGGCCACACAGGGCTGTAATAATGGAGCAGGGACATGGACTTGAACAATGGATTTCTAAGAAGAGGGAAGGCAGGAGCAGCAATCCTGGGCGGGGGCAGCACAATGCCAGGCCCTGCTTCCCCCACCATCCCTTGTGATATGCCTCTTACTTAATGTTAAAAAAACCGAGACATTTGCTGAAAAAAACAAAGATTACAGGGACGGTATAATTAGACTCAGATTTCACTCATACACAACCAGTGAAATTCAGCAGTTATAGTTACCTGAGCTAACTATAACTTACACCCCGCAATGTACTGCTAATGACCTCAGACATTACATCATTCATGACATGGTCAGTTACATCACTCATGACATCACTCATGACATCTCAAATGAGCTGTAAATGGAATGGAACTATAATCTCTAGAACTTTATTTAGGGATTGTGTGTGTATATTAACACCCCTTTGTTTTCTTTGTTTTAAAATACTCAACGTGCCCAGATTAATATGGCCAATTGCCTTTCACTTTAAAGTAATGTGTAGTCAATTGTTTATGTTGATGTTTGCAATCCTAAGTGTGTTTATTATGAATAAATCACGTTGACGAACATACAGGTATGGCTGTCACAGGGCAAGATATGCTGAAATCACATTGTGTGCATATTAACACTTGTTTTCTTTTCTTTATTGTATCAACTCCTGAATTTTCACATCATGACCAGGCCAATTTGTCCACCAGCTTTTTGGATTAAAGTATTATGTAGTCCTTTCTTAATGTTGGCAACTTTAGGCATTTGTACATTTAAATAAGGATGCTACAATGACGTCTTGTATCGTTATCAAGGTTCAGACGAGCAGAAATGCGTGGATCACGTCCTTTGCAGATTAATTACTTCCAAATTACAACCTGAGTGCCGATTCCTTCCTTGTAAGAGTGAGAGGAGATTAAATACATATATATAAAATTCACTGAAAAAAACCACAAGTTTCAGGGACATTATAGTTTGAAATTAGCATTTAAAAAAACCTCAGAAATTCACAGAAAAAAACACAGGTTACATGGACGTTATAGTTAGTTGGACATTTCACTCATACAAAACAAGAGAAATTTGGCCGTTATAGTAAGTTGTGTTAACTATAACTAGCGCCCCAGCAATGCACTGCTGATGACGTCATATATTACATCACTCATGACATGGTCAGTGACATCATTGATGGCATCTCAAATGACATCATCAACGTGATCATCTGATGCACCTCCTCACACCCTAAAATACAGGCTATCATTCTCAAAACCATAGACACACCAATACTAGTACAGCTACAATATTCTGTGCACTATGTATGCAGACCTCTAACCAGCTACATAAAAATTGATACGCTCTTCTAAATACCCAGTTAGTACCTATGCAGTCTAGGAATCCTTCTGTCTGTCCCATGCACTTCTCCATTCACCCATCCAGCACTATCTACGTATCCTATCACTCCACCAATACCTAAGCACTTATAAATTCAGCACGCCCTTTCTTTGCAACACTGAAATTACTCCAGTTATTAGTCGTATACTATGGCATAGTCACTAACACAAGTACACTATGCATGCTCACCTATAACCAGCTACAATCTATTGATATGCTCTTCTGAATACCCAGTTAGTATCTATGCAGTGTAGGAATCCTCCTGTCTGTCCCATGCATTTTGCGAATCTCCCATCCAGCACTATCTACTTATCCTATTACTCCACCAATACTTAGAAATTCACTATACACTCCGTTTGTAATACTGTAATTATTCTAGTTACTAGTCCTGAACTTATGGAATGGCCTAGCTACTAACACAAGTGCAGCTATAATATTTTGTGTACTATCCAAGCAGACCTCTACCTAGCTACATACTATTGATACACTGTTCTAAATACCCAGTAAAAATGTATGCAGTGTAGGAATCATCCAGTCTGTCCCATGCACTTCTTTAATCACTTATCTACACTATCTACCTATCCTATCACTCCACCAATACGTAAGTGATAGAGCGCGCGAGGCCACCCGGCCAATAGTTTTCGCCGTTTCCGGCTTCAGGGCCCATATACTTTTCAAATCACCATATACAGCGATCGGGTGACTTCACGAGCTCTATCAAGTTGGTGTGTGTGTGTTCCCTGCTACCAATTTTCAGTGCACCCGACTTACCATCCACCGATGCGGGTGCCTAATGACCACAATGAATCAGGGAGCTAGCTGTAAAGGAAAGGCAGCAAAATACAAACCCAACCAATAACATTCAAATACTGTTTAAATGACCACGGACAACTGGAAGTTTTAAAATGTTTATCTAAATTCAATGTTTTCTTGCATGAGGTACAGTAAAATAAGGCAATTAATAACCAAGATAACGTAAATCACATAGGCAGAAAGAAATAATGACAGAGTAATCATCAAATGTACTAATAAATTGTAACAAGAAAAATACTATATAAGTCAGTATTATCTAGACAGGGATAGACTAAGTGTGTGTGACTATAGAAGAGCTTATAATGAATAACACGCTTCACTTAAGGTGAAGGGGCCTTTGAACAATCTAGGCAACGAAGTTCTAGACCATATCAGAAAATGACACACTGCTATGCAAAATATAATTTCTAACAAATGAGAAGACATAGGAATAACTTTGCAAAATTATAAATGATAGTTCAATAGTTGCGGAAAGGCATGGAAATATAACATATGCAATGTTTAACTTTATTAAAGCAAAGTTAGAAATTCAGAAAGTGCAAGAATTTCAAGAGGTTCAGAGTAATATTTACCCAGAAAAGGTGTGGAAACCAAACCCTGGCCACGGGTCAGTTAAGGACAGGAAACCCTCAAGGAAGGATACCCCTCAAAGGACAGCAGGTGCAGAATGGACACCCAGGACAGGACAGGATACCCTCGGAAAAGGAATCAGGACAGGACCCTCAGGACAGGACAGCAAACCCTCAGGACAGGACCCTCTTCAGGACAGGACCGGAACCCACAGTTCGGAAGCAACGCCTGCGCTCCACCCGCTCTGCAGCTATCGATCAAGACCCCGATTGGGTCAGCGAACTCCCAGCTAAGTGCCTTGCCAGCACTTTAAGGTTCAGTAGAACCTTAGTCTATGGTCAAATTCGGACAGAGTGCTCCGCAGCGCTCTGTATCTTCAGTCACCTATTGAGTGCGTTGGGTCAGTGACAGGTCAGCTAAACCAGACAAGTCGGACGGTTCACTAGGTGAACCCAGGGTAGATATACAGTTTGGGGACAGTGTACCACCCCCCAATGTTGCAAAGTGTCAGAATCCCTCAATTTCGATTGGTCCTAAGGTAGGGTTTGGGTAACACACCAATCACAATACGCGAATTGAAGCCTTCATTAACATATTTGGGTACCGCCTAGCAGATTTGGGGTTCCCATGAGCTAACAGTAGCGCAACATTACAATGTATCATATAAGGAGCTACATTCGCTGTTCTCGCAGGGCAGAGGTGACTTTCTCAGGAGCATCTCGCCCATCACTGCCAGCTGGCTATGTTCCATCAGCCAAGGTCCCTCGTGCTGCCGAATGTCGCACAGGCGCAGAAGGGACCTCCAATATGGCTCTCCTCTCACTCAGACCCCCATTTCCCGCGGTACATGAAAAGTAAGCGAAAACAAATTAATACATAATAATGTCATTATGAAAAACACATCACAGGGTTTGTACTTTTAACTCATCATCAAGATATAAACTTATGCAATTAAATGTTAGCTACATTGAGACGGACACAAGAGCAGTGGCACGAGCTGTACCACATGATAAGCACAGCTATGAATTACGCATGCGCATAACTTTCCCTCCACTTCTGCAGACGCGTCAGGACACGTGAGTGTGGCTGACGCATGCGCAGTAACTAAAATACAAGCAGCGGCCATTTTAGGGGACACGAGTAATTATTTTAGTAAAACACATGTGCAAGCTTCACGGTCTTTCTCCAAACTAAATAAAAATGTTAGTAAAACATACACGGGTTACCTTGTTACACATAAACGAGGTTCTTGATTTCGGCAAGCCGCAAAATATGCGAAGCTTTGCTTCATCAATCCCCTCTTTGATGATATCTACTATCATCACAAATTATAATGGAACCAGATGCCAACTTTCTTTCACACTTTATAAAGTTCTATTTCTTCCAGCAACCGTTCTAACTTTTCTCTCTCAGTTTTAGCAGGGTGAGAAGTCTTCACCTTTTTGTATATCTGATCATTCACTTCCTCTAATTCAATCTCATCCACACTTCGTTTCACTCCTCTTGCATTAACCTCGTGCTTTTTGGTGCGCTTGCGGTATTTACAGCATAAGAAAATGGAAAGTATAATAAGACCTATAATACCAATTGGCATCAGAATTTTGAATAATAAGCTTTTACCTATGCTAGCAAGCCAATGACCTACATTTGAGAGACCATCTACCAGTCTCTTCCAGGCACTATCAACCTCGAGTGGTTTGAGTTCCTTTGCCAAATTAGTAATGTTTTTCACATATCTTTTGATCTGTACACTTTTATCCGGAATATAAGTGCAACAATGTTGCGCCTTCAACATCCGGCAGACTCCGCCCTCTTTCGCTAATAAGGTGTCAAGAGCAAGTCGATTTTGTAAAACCATTGATCTGATCGCAACCATTTCGGTATTGACCAGCAGAAATCCATGAGCTGTTTCAGTAGACAGCACATCTACTATAGTAGACAATTTGCAAATTCGGTGAGTGTTCAGAACCACTCCCACTCCAGGTATCAGTGCACTGAAAATACTACCCATAATTTCACCTATACTCTCTCTTTTACTACGCACTAAGCCGTTAGTATCTTCATTGCTTCCAGCTTTTCCATTCACATGGTATATTTTCGGGAAAACAATGCCAAAGTAGCAGCTTCCATACCAGTGATCCGGCAATTTGAAATAAGCCTTGTCCCCACAAATGTAATAAATTCCAGGAAACACAGGCTCTGACCCATTTTTGAAACCCCAACCTCCAATTACCTTGTAATTATGTTCGCATTCACTGGAACCAATGAAAACATTATTATAATAGCTAGTCTTCTCGCGGTGAAGACATAGCTTGCCTTTCTTTTCAAAATCCAGCAACAGAGCAGGACCCGCTCCACCAGATGAGGTGCCTTCCATGTTTTCTGCCCACTTTGGCTTTTTCTGACTTTCGTCATTAGCCTTCTTCTGAATTTTAATTCTCCTTTTCTCTGCCATGTTCAGGAACATCTTTTCCTGCTCACGCAAAGAACAAGTCAAGTTATCTCTGTGTGCGTCTGCTATGTCAATGTTCCCTATAGTCAGAAAGTAGTCTCCCATATATCTTATGGTGTCAGTTTTGGTATGTACAGGATTCAAGTTCCCACGTATAGGAAGTTCAGAAAAGATCACGTCATTGTTAGAATAATAATACTGTAACGGTCCCCTTTTGTAAAATAAACTAGCTAAAATGCTACAGGAAATTCCATATGTCAATGGCAGGTGATGGTATGTCACGCCTTCAGCCACCGAAGTAGGTAGCTTCATGCAGACATAGCAATCTTCAATTTCCATAGTCTCTACATAATGTATTAACAAGTTTGCGAAAACATTCAAATGTGTCCTGTTTTTCATTCCATGATAATGTAGTCCTTTCTCATCTGATGCTTCTAAGTCTCGTTTAGTTTGTCTCAATGCTCTCTCATGTCTTTCTACACTCTGTGTTGTTAGCTCCTCATTGTCAGTATCTACAACTTCAGTAGGGACAATGTTAGTATCTTTACTTACAGCAAAGGGAATGAAAATTGTTAATCCTATCCAGATAATTATCAGTACTACTATACTACATATACACACCTTGCAACACGTCTTAAAACGGCTGCAACTAGGTCTACCATTCACTGTTGAATCAGACATTTTGGCTCAGAAGGAGTCTCTTGAACCCCTCTTTTTGGCTTTACACAATTAGCTTACTTTGTGCAAATTCACGGTGGCTCGTCTTCCTCTTCAGCTGAGTACTCTGGGACAGGTTCTTCGTCGCTCACGTCAGTTATATCAAGATCTTCAAGTTCTTCCAAAACCAGTGTCCATTCAGGAGATTTGTACTTTTTGTTTTGTCTTTTTATTCGCTCACTCCTTCTTTTGGAAGAGTCTTCTTCTTGCTCTGCTATTCGAGCACTTCTTCTTGCTTCTGCACGTTTTTCTTCCACTGTCTTTATCCTTAGTCTCAGTCTTTTTACAAACCTAGGCTCAAGGTTGTTTCTTTTCTTTAGTCTCTTAGTCGGTATTTTGACTTCACTTTCTCTTCTTATTCTTTTGCTCTCTTTATCTTGTGGTAATTCTTCTCCACTTTCTTCTCCTACTTCCCTTATCTGACTAGTTCCAGGGCTAGCATCAAATTCTTCTGCCTGGTTGCTAATCTGGCCTTGTTCAGGAATATTTTGTTTTTGGCTTTTGATTGTCTCTGTTTCTGTTTCTGTTTCCTGAACCCGTTTTTCTAACCCTATCTGATCCTGTTCAAGCACTTCGATCTCTTGATTTTCTTCTGCTCGAACTATTATTCTATGTCTAGTCTGTCCCTTATCCACATCAGGAGTTAGTGGAGGAGTATCAAACACTTGCTCTGTATCCTGCACTTGTTCAGTATCGGGTACTTGTTCAGTCTTATTCACTTGATCTGTATCAATCACGTGCTCTGTCCCTGTCTGACCTTCTCCTTCCTCAGTTTTGATTTGAATCTCAAGTGGCTGAGGTTCTTCGCCTGTGCCTTGCTTTTCCTGACTAGTCCACTCTCTACCTTCACTAAGTCGTTCTCTTGTTCTGATAGGATCTTCGGTCAGATCAATCATCGGTATCCATTCTTCTGGCCATATGCTTGGCAGCTCGTCTTCAGCTACTCCTGGCTCAGTTTCCTGGACCTCTTCAGCAGGCTGGTTTCTTGGCAGTTCGCAGTCAACTACTCCTGGGCCAACGTCTGCTGTTCCTGCAACCTGACTGGTGCTGGGCTGCTCGTTGTCAGTTGCTACTGGTCTGACTCCTTCAGGGTCCTCTGCTGGTTGCCCTGGTTCTTCAAATCCTTTGTCTGGCAATACCTTCTGGGTGTGTCCGGCGTGGATCCACTGGGGAACACCTGCGACTTTCACTGCAGTGGTTGTCACCAGGATTACTTGGCGTTTCTTTCCCCACCTTGGTGCCAGACAGCTTGATCGAGTGTGCTTCTTTATTTTGACCCAGTCTCCTGGAACCAAGCTGTGGAGAGGAGTCGTTGGATTGAGGATGCCGTCGTCTCCAATCTGGCGAGAGATAGAACGCACTTGGTCACCCAATCTTCTGCAGTATTCAAGCACCAAATCATCAGTAATACTCAACAGTTTGCTTCCTGGCACCCATGCTTGTCTCATCACTCTTCCCATAATGATTTCATGGGGACTTAGGCCTGTCTTGCGGTCTGGAACACTTCTCAGTCCCATCAGGACCAGGGGCAGGGCCTTCACCCAGTTCATGCCAGTAGCATCTGTCAGCTTTGCTAGTCTGTTTTTGATAGTTCCATTTACTTGTTCCACTATTCCAGAAGCCTCTGGGTGGTATGCACAATGGAGTTTCTGCCTTATTCCAAAGGCCTTACAGAGTTCAGCCAGTATGTCATTCTGGAAATGTCCACCCTTATCTGATTCAATAATGCATGGTATTCCGAACCTAGGTATCAGTTCTTTTAGTAAACACTTCGCTACTGTCAGTGCGTCACTTTTGGGAGTAGGGTAAGCTTCTACCCATTTCGAAAATACGCACACAATGACAAGGACATATCGCTTTCCTTCACAATGGGGCATGGTGATGAAATCAATCTGTATTTTTATAAAGGGACCCCCTGACCTCCCAATCTTGCTCAGTTCAACCATTGTCCTCTTGCCTGGGTTCATCTGTTGACATGACAGGCACCTCTGGCAGAGGGACTCTGCTACCTTCCTGAATTTCTTGCTGTACCAAGTCTGTTGAAATACCAGAATCATGGCATCCCTACCAATGTGTGATCCTTCATGTATTAATCTTGCCATTGTGCCAAGCAAGTGTCGGGGTAACACAGGCATACCAGTTGGACCTATGATGACACCATCCACACGTCTCGGTCTACATCCATCCTCTTTCCATTTCTCTCTTTCTTGCCAAGGAGCCGACTCCTGCCACTCTCTCACCTCATCCCATGTAGGCACTTCCTCAAACACCTGAAGCTGGCAGCTGGTTCCTGGCCCCCCTCGTTTTGGATTTACAATATACCGATCTTTGGCACACCATTGAGCCACTCGATCAGCATAATCGTTTCCCAGAGATACTCTGTCCATGCTCCTTTGATGAGCAGTACATTTTACCACTGCCAGTTCTTTGGGTAACTGGATGGCCTCTAAAAGGTCATGAACAACTTTTGCATTCCGAATGGGAGTACCTGAGGAAGTCATGAATTCCCTCTGCAGCCATAATTGGCCAAAGTCATGCACAACGCCATAACAGTACTGACTGTCAGTATACACTGTTATGCGTAAGTCCTTCCCAATTTTGCAAGCCATTATCATGGCTATCAATTCGGCTACTTGTGCAGACTTGATGTTATATAGGTAACCTGCTTGTTCAATTTTTGTGAAAGACACTACTGCATAAGCAGCACTCAAGCCTCCTAATTCATGTCTTAGACAGGAACCATCCACAAATAGTTCTTTATCATGCTCAGGCAATGGCACTTCTTTTATGTCTGGGCGTGGCTTGGTACTGAACTCTGTCAGATCAATACAATCATGTTCATCATCATCCCCACCTTCCATTTCCAAGGGGTCGGGGAGTAAGGTGGCAGGGTTCAGAATACCGCACCTAACAATGCTCACATTTGCTGCACCCACAAGAATCCTCTCGTATTTAGTCAGCCGACTAGGGGTGAGATACTGTGTTTTAGTTCTGGTCAATAGAATTACCACTCCATGTGAAACATACACAGTCACAGGATGTCCCATGACAATGGACTCACTCTGTTCCAAACTTGCACAGGTAGCAGCTACTGCTTTTAGACAGCCTGGTAACCCAGCAGCTACTGGGTCCAGTGTGGCAGAGAAATAAGCCACAGGCCTTCTGGTCGTGCCATGTTCTTGAGTCAGGACAGACAATGCGCAATTATCGCGAGTGTCACAGAAAAGGGCAAACTCTTTGGAATAATCTGGCATTCCCAACGCAGGGGCTGTACACAGACAGTTTTTCAATCTTGTGAAAGCCATTAGACTTTCATCGTCCCACTGTACAACATCTGGCATTCCTCTCGTGGTCATTTTTATCAAGGGCCTGGCTAAGGCTGCAAATCCCAGAATCCACTGCCTGCAGTACCCTAATACACCCAGGAACATTCTGACATCTTTTTGAGTACGGGGCAACTGCATTTTTTGAATTATTCTCACTCTTTCTGAAGTGACTTTTCTGACACCCTTTTCTATCTGGTGTCCTAGATATTTCACTGATTTTGCACAGAACTGTAGTTTGTCAGGGGCTACTTTATGCCCTTTCTCACACAGATGATTTAGGAGGGCAATGGTGTCGACTACACAGTCCCGGTGACTTTTAGACGCCAGTAGAAGGTCGTCTATGTACTGCACTAACACAGAGTTCCCAGGTAAGATCAAAGTCTCTAGACATTTTTTCAAGATCTGATTAAAGATAGAGGGGCTCTCTGTATACCCCTGAGGGACCCTGTTCCAACAATACACGTGACCCTCGAAGGCAAATGAGAAAAGAAATTTGCTGTCGGGGTGCAGGGGTATCGAAAAGAATGCATGACACAAATCAATCACAGTGAACCACTCAGCATCCCAAGGAATTTGGTACAGAATTACTGCAGGGTTCGGGACAATAGGGCAGCAAGGAACTACAATTTTGTTAACCTTTCTCAGGTCCTGCACTACCCTATACTTGCCACTAGGCTTTTTAATGCCCATAATCGGTGAGTTGCATGGGCTGCTCATCACTTCCTGTATGATGTTTCCTTCCAATAATTTTTGTATTTCCAG
Source organism: Lissotriton helveticus (assembly GCF_964261635.1). Classification (NCBI taxonomy): domain Eukaryota; kingdom Metazoa; phylum Chordata; class Amphibia; order Caudata; family Salamandridae; genus Lissotriton; species Lissotriton helveticus. The sequence goes on along the minus strand of NC_136070.1, from coordinate 862,215,688 downwards.
AGTGACACCTGCTTTCACTTCAGCATTCATTCGGTAGGGCCTAGTGTTAGGATATACTGCATTGTCCTTGATGGCTATTTGTATGGGGTCCACATCTTTCATCAACCCCACATCCTTTCCAGTGAAATCCCACACCTCTGGCTTTACGGCTTCCTGTAGTTCTTGGGGCAAGTCCTGCAGGGTCAATCTTTTAATTTCTGAGTCAGGTCTAAGCAATAATAATTTATAAATGCCGTCTTCATCTGGGGTCTGTATTTCAACACCTTTTGGTGTGCAAAAGATGGTACAGTTCATTTTGCACAGCAAATCACGTCCCAGTAAATTTACTGGACTGGTGCCACAGACGACAAATCTATGCATCTGTTTAAAATTTCCGATTGAAATCTCCATTGGTTCGGTAACAGGAGTACTAATCAATTGATTAGATACACCTACTACTTGGATATTTTCTCCCGAGAGGGGTAGGTTTGGAACGTCCACTGTTCTTACAGTAGAACGGGTAGCGCCAGTGTCCAACAGAAAGGTGACATCATTTCCGTCAACCTTTCCTTCAATATATGGTCCAGACTGGTCTACCGGCAAGGAAGCGCCAAGTACGCACTCCTCGTCCTCCCCTCTCAGGCCCCGTCAGTCCTGATCATTACAAAGGAAGGTATCATTCAGCAGATACTGCGAAGTTGCTGTATTTCTGTTCTCCCCGCTTTCCCAAACCTCTATCTCTTCGTTTTCTGCCTGTCTTCCCCTGTATACCTGCTTGGGTGCTCGAGGCACCTGAACTGTTTTTACCTGGGGTTGAGTCTTTCTTGGTCTTTCTTTCTGCGTCTGTGGAATTAAATCAGGAGTTTTCTCATTAACATCGACAAATTGGGGACACTCGTTTCGCCAGTGTCCAATTTCGCCGCACTGATGGCAGGGAAATTTTTTCATAGCCTCTTCCCTGCTAAATTTGGGCCGGGGCTTTCCTCCACCCCCTCCCCCAGGACCTTTGTTCTCAGCATTTTTAACCATGTTACTCAATTGTTTTTCCTGTTGTTCTGCGAGCTTCACCTGAGCCCACATAACCTTCTCCTTAAGGGCCTTTTTCTTTTCTGCCATCTCGTCCTCGCAGTACTTAGCGTACCGCAGGACCTCATCCATTTTCTTAGTATGCCAACAGATTTTATTGTCTTTTATCCACTGACAAATTTCAGGTCTTAAACCATTTACAAACCTGTAAATAAAGTGCGTCATATCCTTCAGGTCGATGTTGTCAATACCACTGTATGTTTTAAATACCTGCAATAACCTCTCATAGAAGGAGTGCACTGTTTCGTCCCTTTCCTGTGTTGTTCTATCTATTTTTGTCCAATCAGTTTCCTTGGCGGGCACCTTTTCTTTCAAGTGCTGAATTACCTGCTCATATTTTCGCATGACTTCCTTTGATGGCTCCCCTGTTTCCTTGTTTCTGGGATACTCTTCACTGGGCCAATCTATGTTTATTTTACACTGGGTCCATAAGTCTACTGGAACCACAATGTCGAAAAACCCATCCAGGTCTTTCCACAGACATTTTTGTACCTTCACGAACCTTTCCACCTGCCTGTACCAGTCAACTGGTTTCTCTCGTAACTTTGGAAAATCGTTCGTGAAGGACACAATATCCTGCCTAGACCAGGGGACATGCACATATTTCCCCCCTGGAACTTCGCGCATGGGGCATAACTGCTCAGGTTTTTCTACCTCTCTCAAAGCAAACTCGGGAGTCACTTGTCGGGAGCGAACCTCTTCCCTCTTTTTCGCCCACCTGCTTCTCCATTTTTCCACATCTCCCCATTTCTGCAGTACCCCCATTAATTCTTTAATCTGCAACTTCTTCCCTGCCACATTCAGGTGTTCTATATCTTTGTCTGAGAAGTCTGCTCTGTACGGTTTCTGTAAGGGCTTGGATTTTGAGATATCTACCCCCATACTAACTGCTGTTTCGGTCAGTTTTTCATGGAGCACTCTGGTGTTCCTTGTAAAGCTTTTACATATGAACGACAATTCTTCCTCAGAGTAGGTATTCAATCGATCCAACCCCACATTTCCTGCCATTAATTCTTCTATTTCAACCCTCAGCTTGTAGAGGTCTAAAGGCTTTGTTTGCGGAGTCTGCTTCTCTAATTCACGACTCCAACTCTCAATTTCATCCGGAGTTACCAGAGAGACATTCCTAGTACCTGTTGCTGTTTCTAATTTAATTTCTTTTGTATTAAAAGGATTATACCTCTGCTGTATTCCCTTTCCAGTTTGTTTGTTTGGCAATTCCAAGAACGCAACTTCAGACTCGCATTCACTGGACTGATCATCTATGATGATTGGTTCCTGTCTCGGGGTTGCTATGACTGGGGTCATAACTGGAGTAATCGGATTTCCCTGACCATTTCCGTATAACGGGACCACCGGTCCAATAGTTACTGGAATAGTCAATGCCTCAGGACTGGTATTTATCTGAGAAATTTTCTGAATTATTTCTGTTCTTTGTCTAGCTAGAGCCTCTTGCTCCTTTTCCACTAGTACCCTTCTTAGAGTTGTGTCATGTAATATCTGGGGGGTCAATGGAGGAGTAAAACTCGGGGCAGTAGGATGCGTTTCACTTGGTCCTCCCCCATAATTTGGTTTCGGGAATAAAGTTCCAGTATTAAAGGACCTGCGCTCTTCCCCATATGGAGGTTGAACAAAAGGCAGTCCTGAATTCGATGGTTTCTCTTCGCTTTCATACAAGGGTCTGGGAAAAAAGGTTTTCGTACGTGGATATTTTTCTTCCTGACTTGCGGGCACTTTGGGATATATGTCCCTTGTTTCCGTCAGTTCGGGTTTTTCAGGATAGGGCAATACTTGACCACCCCCTCCCAGTCCCAGGGACCTGTCTTCTTCCTTTAGGAAGGGGCGTCGGGGAACATCTCCTACACTGGAAGGTCGGGTTCCCTCATTGTAAGGTGGCGGACTTCTGGTACAGATGTCATCTATTAGTTCATCATCTGAATCCCCCAGGGCCCCCCAATGCTTACATTTTTCAGTACTTTTCTCACCCGCTCCAACGTTATGACATGCCGGCATCATGGGAAACAGACCCTCAACAATCATGCTCTGCCTCCACTGTTTCATCCTTTTATCCCTGGATTCCTGTTTCTGCCTGGGGTACCACTTGGTCAAACCCTTGTCCATTCGGGGTCTTTCTCTTTCAAAAGCCTCAATCTCCCATTCCTCTAATGCCTCATACTGCGTTAGTCTCGGTCTGGGATGCAGTTCATTCATTCGGGTTCTTAAATTAAATAAGATCCTACCATTGAAAGTACCATCTAACGGAAAAGCCAATACTCCGTCATCTTTTGTGTACTTCACCCAATTCTCCAGCCACACACAGGTATTGTACCCTCGGTCAAACATCATGAATGAGGCGGGAGTATTGGGTGCTGGGACAAGAACACCTTCCCTAGATTTAATCGGTTTGTCCGTTTTAAAATAATTTTTCACCTTACTTACAAGGGACATTTTTCTCTTGGTTCCGTACATAATATCGTATCTGTTAGCCTTCCACTGATCCCTTTCAAACCCTAGATGCCTTGGATCAGGTCGCGTCTCTGTAGTCCGCGAGTGCCACATACGACTTCTGCGCTAACTTTGTTTACAAACTACCTCCAATCAGAACGCGCTTCAGAAAATTCGTGCAACCAATGGGTGCGCGACACAAAATAAGCTCCGCCAATGGGTGCGCGGCCCCTTCGTGAGACAGTTCCCACGCTCCGGCGCTCACCCCTCCTTTACAATTTCAGCTCCGCTACCCGCCCGCTGCTTCTACCAATCCCAGCGCGGCACAGAGCGACGTCAGAGGTGCTTCGCGACTGACTCCCTCCCTTCACAAGGTAACGGAAACTTTCTTTCTTTTAAAGTGCTCAGTGCTTGGTTATTTTACAACAAATACACATTCGCCACAGTGCTCAAGTGTCTAGACAGAGAAAGAATTCTTTTACAGCAAGTAAACTACTTCCATTTACTTTTCACTCGCTGCGGGCAGATCTCTTCCGCCTACCCTTCACTCTAGCATCGGTGAACCTGTTATTCCCCTAAACTCATCCACTTCTTTCCGGGATATATTCCGAGTTTAAGGTTTCTCAGCGGACCCCTCTGCTTTCACGCTAGCTCCGAGGAACCTGCTACTTTTCCGATGTGACCCTTACTAGGTTACGCCACTATGGGAATTTTGCCAATGAACCCCGTTACTGTCATTTATTCACACATGTATTCAGAAAACCCTAGTTAGTGCTTCCCGGTTATCCTAACCTGCACCTAACTTTCCTCGAACCTGTGACCTCAGGACAATGGATTCTATTCACCACTTGCCCTTTCAATTCCCCGGGGAGTTCGGACAACAAGAAACAAGACGGTTGACAATTGCATGGATTAGTACATATAACAATATAAGAACAAGAATAATAACAATACAGTAATTCATGAATTGCTTTTACAAGATATTATTCGTGCGTATTCACAAGAGATTGATCAGGTCTCTTAGAACAGCCACTCTTATAGCAGCATTAATATAATAGCAGCTTCCGACTTAACTAGTCCAACTAATCCTGCCTAACCTTTAGCTAGTCCCTAACCATCCTCTAGCTACCAGAAAACTGATAGAGCGCGCGAGGCCACCCGACCAACAGTTTTCGCCGTTTCCGGCTTCAGGGCCCATATACTTTTCAAACCACCATATACATCGATCAGGTGACTTCACGAGCTCTATCAGGTTGGTGTGTGTGTGTTCCCTGCTACCAATTTTCAGTGCACCCGACTTACCATCCACCGATGCGGGTGCCTAATGACCACAATGAATCAGGGAGCTAGCTGTAAAGGAAAGGCAGCAAAATACAAACCCAACCAATAACATTCAAATACTGTTTAAATGACCACGGACAACTGGAAGTTTTAAAATGTTTATCTAAATTCAATGTTTTCTTGCATGAGGTACAGTAAAATAAGGCAATTAATAACCAAGATAACGTAAATCACATAGGCAGAAAGAAATAATGACAGAGTAATCATCAAATGTACTAATAAATTGTAACAAGAAAAATACTATATAAGTCAGTATTATCTAGACAGGGATAGACTAAGTGTGTGTGACTATAGAAGAGCTTATAATGAATAACACGCTTCACTTAAGGTGAAGGGGCCTTTGAACAATCTAGGCAACGAAGTTCTAGACCATATCAGAAAATGACACACTGCTATGCAAAATATAATTTCTAACAAATGAGAAGACATAGGAATAACTTTGCAAAATTATAAATGATAGTTCAATAGTTGCGGAAAGGCATGGAAATATAACATATGCAATGTTTAACTTTATTAAAGCAAAGTTAGAAATTCAGAAAGTGCAAGAATTTCAAGAGGTTCAGAGTAATATTTACCCAGAAAAGGTGTGGAAACCAAACCCTGGCCACGGGTCAGTTAAGGACAGGAAACCCTCAAGGAAGGATACCCCTCAAAGGACAGCAGGTGCAGAATGGACACCCAGGACAGGACAGGATACCCTCGGAAAAGGAATCAGGACAGGACCCTCAGGACAGGACAGCAAACCCTCAGGACAGGACCCTCTTCAGGACAGGACCGGAACCCACAGTTCGGAAGCAACGCCTGCGCTCCACCCGCTCTGCAGCTATCGATCAAGACCCCGATTGGGTCAGCGAACTCCCAGCTAAGTGCCTTGCCAGCACTTTAAGGTTCAGTAGAACCTTAGTCTATGGTCAAATTCGGACAGAGTGCTCCGCAGCGCTCTGTATCTTCAGTCACCTATTGAGTGCGTTGGGTCAGTGACAGGTCAGCTAAACCAGACAAGTCGGACGGTTCACTAGGTGAACCCAGGGTAGATATACAGTTTGGGGACAGTGTACCACCCCCCAATGTTGCAAAGTGTCAGAATCCCTCAATTTCGATTGGTCCTAAGGTAGGGTTTGGGTAACACACCAATCACAATACGCGAATTGAAGCCTTCATTAACATATTTGGGTACCGCCTAGCAGATTTGGGGTTCCCATGAGCTAACAGTAGCGCAACATTACAATGTATCATATAAGGAGCTACATTCGCTGTTCTCGCAGGGCAGAGGTGACTTTCTCAGGAGCATCTCGCCCATCACTGCCAGCTGGCTATGTTCCATCAGCCAAGGTCCCTCGTGCTGCCGAATGTCGCACAGGCGCAGAAGGGACCTCCAATATGGCTCTCCTCTCACTCAGACCCCCATTTCCCGCGGTACATGAAAAGTAAGCGAAAACAAATTAATACATAATAATGTCATTATGAAAAACACATCACAGGGTTTGTACTTTTAACTCATCATCAAGATATAAACTTATGCAATTAAATGTTAGCTACATTGAGACGGACACAAGAGCAGTGGCACGAGCTGTACCACATGATAAGCACAGCTATGAATTACGCATGCGCATAACTTTCCCTCCACTTCTGCAGACGCGTCAGGACACGTGAGTGTGGCTGACGCATGCGCAGTAACTAAAATACAAGCAGCGGCCATTTTAGGGGACACGAGTAATTATTTTAGTAAAACACATGTGCAAGCTTCACGGTCTTTCTCCAAACTAAATAAAAATGTTAGTAAAACATACACGGGTTACCTTGTTACACATAAACGAGGTTCTTGATTTCGGCAAGCCGCAAAATATGCGAAGCTTTGCTTCATCATAAGCACTTATAAATTAAGTGTTCACTCTGTTTGCAGCACTGTCATTCCAGTTACTAGTGGTATTCTTATAAAATGACCTAGGCACCAACACAAGTACACATAAAATATTCTGTGCATAATCCCTACAAATCTCTAAGCAGATACATACTATTGGTCCACTTCATTAAATACTGAAGTAGTACCCATGCAGCGTAGGATCCTCCTGTCAGTCTCATACAATTCGTCAATCACCCATATAGCACTATGTTCTTATTGTATCAGTCTGCCAATACCTAAGCACTTATGGGACAGATTTACAAGCACCCTGTGCCACCAGTACGTCACTTTTTGTAACGTAGTGATGGCGCCAGGCACTCCTTCATAAATACAAGGAGAGGAAAAGCCGACCCTGCATGGTTTTTCCTCTCCTTGTAAATATGACCCCTTCATACACAGAACTTTGCGTTAAAGGGGTGTTCCATAGGTGTTGCTGTAGGTGTTCCCACGCAACACCCATAGAACAAGACACATGCCCAGATTTATAAGAAATCGTAAATCTGGAGATGTGTGTGAATTTTTCTAATTTCTCCTCATTTTTTCCTCTTTCAATGCATGCTGCATTCCACAGCATACATTGAAAGAGGAAAATGCCTTTACTCATTGTTTTTGTGCAGGAAGGAGTCCCTTCCTGCACAAAAACAATCTGCGAATTCTGGCCTAATGTCAATTGCAGGTGTTCCCTAGCACTATGGCACTGCTGTTGCACTGTTGTAGTGACCCTTTCAGCAGTATGTACTAATCCATTCACTGCGCTAAAACTCAAGCACTTATAAATTCAGCCAGGCACAGTCCTTGCAGAACTGTAATCATTCAGTCAGTAGCCAAATACTCAAACAGCGAAGTAGGCCTTAGAACATGGACTGCTTCAAACCCCTATACACTATGCATGCAGTCTTCTATCCACCTGCACACTTGTCTTTCACGTCTTCAATTCTCCAGTCTGTATCCTTACAATTCCACCAAATACTCTGTCACTGTTGTTGCACTGTTGTAGTGACCCATTCACCAGTATGTACTAATCCATTCACTGCGTTAAAACTGTAGCACTTATAAATTTAGTTAGGCACTGTCCTTGCAGAACTGTAATCATTCAGTCAGTACCCAAGTACTCATGCTGCGAAGTAGTCCTTAGGACATGTACTGCTTCAAACCCCTATACACTATCCATGCAGTTTTCTATCCACCTGCACATTTGTCTTTTACATCTTCAATTCCCCATTCTGTATCCTTATACTTCCACCAACACTCTTTCACTGCTGTTGCACTGTTGTAGTGACCCATTCAGCAGTATGTACTAATCCATTCACTACGCTAAAGCTCAAGCACTTATAGATTTACTCAAACACTCCCCTTACAGTACTTTAATCATTCAGTCAGTATTTAGTACTCATGTAGCGAAGTAGGCCTTAGGGCATGGACTGCTTCAAACCCCTATGCACTATGCACGCAGTCTTCTATCCACCTACATACTTGTCTTTCACACCTTCAATTCACCAGTCTGTATCCTTACACTTTCACCAAACACTCTGTCACTGTTGTTGCACTGTTGTAGTGACACATTCAGCAGTATGTACCAATCATTTCACTGCGCTAAAACTCAAGCACTTATAAATTCAGTCAGGCTCTGGCCTTGCAGAACTGTAATCATTCAGCCAGTAGCCAAATACTCATACAGCGAAGTATGCCTTAGAACATGGACTGCTTCAAACCCCTATATACTATGCATGCAGTCTTCTATCAACCTGAACACTTGTCTTTCACACCTTCAATTCCCCAGTTTGTATCCTTACACTTTCACCAAGCACTCTGTCACTGCTGTTGCACTTTTGTAGTGACCCATTAATCAGTATGTACTAATCCATTCACTGTGCTAAAACTGAAGCATTTATTTATTTATTTATTATTTTTTTTTTTAAAACCTTTATTATCAGGTCACGTAAATACAAGCATGGGCCTACAACCAACCCGGCCGGCCGCTAAACACTTCGTAAGGGTAGCAAAGCAATATAAAAAGAAACGGCGGTCCAAAAGACGGGGTCAGGTAAATATACAGGATACGACTCGTATTGAAGCGTACAGCGTAATAAGCAGGATTTATGAAGGTTAATTTTACAATGAAGAGAAATAAAACAGAAAAAAATATCAGAAGAAGTGCCAGACGGTCACACATGATCCTACAACAGCAACAGGAAACAGAAATCCGCAATAAGGGCGAATACACTTGAGGACATGGGGGCAAGGCATACGAGTCAGGATAAATGTAAACAACACATACACGTCATGTCGAATCAGCACCCCAGCCCGTAAGAACAAAACAGATTGTAGGAAACATGAAGACGACGACACCCAGAAAAAGAAAAAGCAAAGGCCCATAGAGACAAAGGAAGGACAAATAAACAACCCTCTTCCCCCTACCCCCCACCCTGCACCCCTGCAGAAGGCTACGGCCTACCCCCCCCCCCCCAGCAGTGTGCCTATCGCCCTAAAGAAAAACCCAAAATATAGAAGAAAAAGGAAAGGAAAAATTACGAAGAAGGGCCATCGATCATACCACCCGGGCCCTCCCTCACCCATCGCGCACAATATACATTAGAAGCATAGTAAGAAGAGCCACAGTAAGCAAGAATCATAAAGTCAAACAGTAACATCCCCGTGGAGTGTCTCTCCAAAACACCGTCAGCCGACAATGTGGTCCATCACATCATAAACGTTATCATCCCAGGCCTGCTCTGTCAATAGTACCCACATACGGCCAGGCATCAAGCAGCTTACAGTACAGTGTGGTGGGCCCAACCGAACCGGGCGGTACGGGAAGCGCCAATTCTCCATGGGACTGCAGCCCCCCAATCCCAGTCAAGTACGCATGGCGGAACTCCGTACGTGGCAATACAGATAACGGAAACATCCCCCAGGCAGAACACCAGCCAGGAGGAGTAAGACACACAATCCGACACTTGTTGAAACACCGCCGGGGCAACCCAAACTATAGATCGATGTTGTTTCTTCCGCGGCCGTATAGATGAGGGCTCTGACCAGTCACTCCCAAACACAACAGAGCAATCCAAAGCGATGTCACGGACCGGGGCTATCGGCGTCTCCACAAACGTAGGCGCAGCTGGAACGTTCAGCACTGACGCAAAGGCAGGCACATCGGCGCTTCCTTGTGATTCATCCCCACCCATGTGGAGCGGCGGGACAACAATGGCGGTCATCCTCCTGCCCAGATCCCGGGCGTCCCGCATCAGGGTCTGATGCAGAGTTGTTAACGCAGCCAAAACATCTCTGAGCGTGGGCTCTCTCTCGTGTCGCCAGACCCCAGGACTCTCTCGCATATCGGCCTCTCTGCCCGGGTGAGGTGTGCGTACGAGGGCCCTCTCCGCCATCTTAGCTGCTCCGGCCTCGTCCTTCTCCACCTCACCGCGGGAACGGGTCTCACATCAGGGAGGAACAGGATTCACAGCGGGAATCTCACAAGCTAAGGCAGGTTTCTCAGCGGAGAGTCACCAAAAGGCTAAAAACTCCGCCGCACCCTGGGGGCAGCACACGGACTCCGGGTAAAGTCGGTAATGAGCTCGGATTCAACACCGGAATGGGGGGCTAAAAATCATGGACCGCCCTCGACCCAGCTGCATCACACTCCCCACATGGTTTTCCGCCAGTTGGGCTGGGTCGGCACTGTCGCCATCGGCAATTAGGTCTTTAGTTCCCGCCGGCCGAGTCCTAACCATCACCAGAGGCCGCTGTTGTTGCAGTCGCGGCCGGCCACTCTCCACACTCGAGACCCCGGTCCCAGCTCCGTGAAGGCCTCAAAACAGTCGGGGACACTCCAACGGGTATGCAGCAAGCAGAAGCCTCAGGAGCAAGCGGTAAGTAAAAGAGATTCTTCACCTACATGTAGATGCCGTTGTAGCTCAGGATAAGTGCCAGGAAGTATGTGCGGGGTGAGGAGGCTCACGGAGCCGAGCGGTTACGCAGCCATCTTGACCGCCATCTTGGCTCCTCTCCACTGAAGCATTTATAAATTCAGTCAGGCACTCTCCTTGCAGAATTGTAATCCTTCAGTCAGTACCCAAGTACTCATGCAGCGAAGTAGGCCTTAGGACATGGACTGCTTCAAACCCCTATGCACTAAGCATGTAGTCTTCTATCCACCTGCACACTTGTCTTTCACACCTTCAATTCCCTAGTGTGTATCTTTATACTTCCAGCAAACACTCTGTCACTGCCCTTGCTCTCTTGTAGTGACCCATTCAGAAGTATGTACTAATCCAGTCACTGTGCTAAAACTCAAGCACTCATAGATTCACTCACACACTCTCCTTACAGTACACTAATCATTCAGTCAGTAGCCAGTACTCATGCAGCGAGGTAGGCCTTAGGACATGGACTGCTTCACACCACTATGTACTATGCATCCAGTCTTCTATCCACCTACACACTGTCACTCCCTTTGCACTCTTCTAGTAATCCATTTAGCACTATGTACTAATCCATTCACTGCGCCAAAACACAAACACCTATAAATTCACCCAGGCAGTTTCACCAGCAGTGCAGTGGGAAGCATAAACATTTGAGAAATATTTATGTACATATGTTACATTCCTGTGCTTCGGAAGTACTACAGTACACTGCAAGTAAACACCTTATAGAGTTATGCTGTAGCACCTCCTTATAGTTCTGCACTTATGCATTCACCATACACTACCAATGTATTCTTTCATTCAATTATGCGCTACGCATTCATTCAAAAAAACTTTTACACACTATCATACTAATATAGCTCTTTTTTCGACCAGTGAAGTTTATTCTAAAAATAATTTGTTTTGGTTTTTCTGAACAATTTTTAAGAGGAAAAAAAGGGAACTGCATAAACAAAACAGTCTGGAACAAATAAACAAAAAAAATTAAGAGTGGGAGCAACAATGCTCTTGTTTGCACCTGCAAATTACGTCTATGGATTGTTGCACAAAATAATCAAATCTCCAAAATCTGGACGGATGTCGGGATGAGGACTTGATGGTCCTGCAGATGTGCTGGGTACAGCTGGTGGAGTCTCATCCCGAAGTCTGTTGCATGCAGCACGAGCATAGTTGCGGGGATGTTGGGTTTTAACATGCTTAACCATGCTGGCAGTCCCAAAAGAGTAATGCTTGTTTGGATTGCCTCTGGACAGCACTGCCGAACACTCCTTGCATGTCACCTTCGCCGCATTCACTTTTTTCTCTCCATCAGGAAAGGAAAATGAGTGCCTCTTTTCTTTTGGGGACTGGATCTTCTGCAAGAAATTGATCATCAGAAGAGTGTTCTGAAAGATCTACATCTTGCTGTGCAGCCATATTTAAGATCTGCAAAAAACAGCTGCTACACAAAAAGATGTTTCTTCAGTGAAGGTCAAAGAAGAATGATTAAAATGGGTGGGGTCCTTCAACAGTTAGAATAGGAAGTATTATGAACCAAACAAATCTCTTGTTTTGAAGTCACATGGGGTACGCCTAGGCTGCTCTTATGATGCGCGTACGTACGACGTACCCTGCGATTCGCGTAATTGCTTTTAAAAGTAATATACGGTTATTAAAACTGAATGAATACTGTTTTCATGATGACCTCAGATAATGTCTTGCCTTAATATTTACATTAAATACATAGATATATATTTTTAAACATAAAAAAATTTCACGGAGTACGTGTACCATGCGCCGTACAAACGTATATGATATCAGGCGGAAGCGCCGATGTGACGCGTAATGTCAAAATTTATTTGTGACGTATGTGCAGGTACGCGTATAGTACAAATAGAGATGCGCAGGACACCACGCGCTGAGCGCTTATCCAACGCGTACCCAAATATTGATTTTAAATGGCAGCTATGTTTCGCGGAGTGTGCGAGGAAGGTACGCGTACCCTACGTTTACCACAAGAAAATATATATTTAGAAACTAATTTTATTATATTGAAAAACATATTAAATTAAAAAAATCATTTTTTAATTTATTCTTTTACATTAAAAATATGTAATGTAATTTAAAAAAAATAACTACAAACAATTATTATAAAAAATGTAATAAATCAGTATAAAAAAAATATAACAATTAATACATTTAAAAATTGGCATTTACAAAACCTATGAAATTCACTGAAAAAACCATAGGTTTTAGGCACATTATAGCTAGGAATTAGCAGTTACAAAACCTTAAAAATGCACTGAAAAATGTGTGTATGTCATCAGTGGTGTCATGAGTGTTGTCACTGACCATGTCATGAGTGAATTAATATGTGACGTCATCAGCAGTCGATTGCGGGCATGCGAGTTCTAGGTAGCTGAACTAACTATAACGGGGGAATTTCAATGGTTTTGTATGAATGAAATGTCCAGCTAACTATAACATGTGTGAAACCTATGTTTTTTCAGTGAATATATATATACATACATATATGGTCACTGAAAAGAAATATGGTTATATATCATCACTGAAAAAAGCAAAGGTTACAGGAACGTTATAGTTAGGAAATATCATAGGTAAATAGCATAACAACTTTAGAAATTCACTGAAAAAACTTTGGGTTATGGGGATATTATAGCTAGGCTCAGATTTCACGTATACAAAACCAGTCAAATTTAGTAGTTAGACTTAACTATATCTGACTCCCCTTAATGCACTGCTTATGACCTCACATATTATACCACTCATGACATAGACAGTGACATCAGCAGTTAATTCCTACGTTTTTTAATTCTATTTCCTAACAATAACATCTTTGCAACATGTGTTTTTTCAGGGAATTTGTAAGGGTTTTCTAAATTTTATTTCTTAATTGTAACCACTAACCTTTAATACTGAGTGTGTGAGTGAGCGGATGAGTGTTTCAGTGAGTGTATGAGTAGGTTTGTAAGTGGGTGTTAGATTATGAGTGAGATGGTAAGTCGGTATATCTATGTCTGAGTGGGTCTGTGAGTGGGGGTGTGAGTCTCTCATAGGGGTAGGGGGTAAACTTTGCTCCACCAGTTTAGTTTGCGGAGTATTGACACTTGCTGTTCTTGGAATGTAGAGTTTGGCAAAAACTCCACCAACCACCCTTAGAGCCTAGTTTACTGGTGCGCTCACTCCTATACTTCATCCCCCAAGAGTAGTGTGCCAGGAGGGGTTGGGTCCTCCATTGAGGTCTAAGCAGTCCATTTTTGGGGGACTTACTTGTGGCAACAATAGGAATTTTTGCCCCCCAGCGACTCACAGCAGTCAACCAGTAGTGCACCAGGAGGTACATTTGCAGAGTGGTTGAGAAAGGGGCCATGCCTCTGATGAGTACTGAGCAATCCCGCTGTGAGGCACTTGATTATGGCAACAATAGGTTTTCTTGGTCTCCAATGACCCTCAGCAGCCAAGGGGACTTCATACCCAACCAGTAGTTCACTAGGAGGCGCATTTGTAAAGTGGTTGAGAAAAGGGCCGGGCCTCCGAGGTGGTCTGAGCAATCCTGCTGTGGGGTTCTTACTTGTGGCACCAATAGGGGTTCTCTACCTCCAATGACCCTCAGAAGTCAAGGGGAGTTCATCCCCCAACTTGTAGTGAACAAGGATGTGCCAAGTGGTTGAGAATGGGGGTTGGCCTATGACAAGGTCTGAACTATCCCACTGTGGGGAACTTATGGCAGCAATGTGGGTTATTGGCCTCCAAAAACCCTCAGGAGCCAAGGGGACTTCATTCCCCATCCAGTAGTGCACCAGGAGGCCCATTTTTCTAAGTGGTTGAGAAGGGGGCAGAGCCTCCAAAGGGTCTGAGCAATACTGCTGTGGGGGACTTACTTGTGGGAACATTAGTGGGTTCTTGGCCCACACGACCTTCAGCAGCCAAGGGGACTCCATCCCCAATCAGTAGTGCACCGGGAGGCACATTTGCAGTTGGGTTGAGGAAGTGGGCATGGCCTTTGATGAGGTTTGAGCAATCCCACTCTGGGGAACTTACTTACAGCACGAATAGAGATTCCTTGCCCCCAATGACTCTCGGCAACCAAAGGGACTTCATCTCCAACCAGTAGTGCACTTGAGGTGCAAATGGAGAGTGGTTGAGAAAGGGGTTGTGACTTCCAACTAGGTCTGAGCAAAGATAGGGACTTACATGTGGGTGTTTTTTTGCCTCAGGGAGGTGATGGTCCCTGGGGGCAACAATAGGAATTTTTGGCCCCCAGCGACTCACAGCAGTCAGTTCAGTTCAGTTAGTTTTATTTCGATAATTAAAAATCATCATAAAAATACATAGTAACAATACATTTACCCCTAAAATATCATTAAATTACATTTCTGAACTTTACAACAAATGTTAAATAATTAGATAAAATTGAACATCAGAAGCTAGGCATATAAGTCAAGAGTAGAGGTAGAAATGAGTTCCAGTTCACAGTTCGATTAGTTTCTTGTATTTCTCAATCTAACCGCTACTTTTAAAAACTTGAGATGGCACACAAGGTATACATATCATTTGCTTTCTGTAAAAATAGCAGGGCTGCTTTTGCATGGCGTAGTTTCTGTTTTCTAAGAATGTGAACCAGGAATCGGCGCCTAGGCAATTGATAAAATGAACATAAAAGTACAAAATGAAGGGTGTCCTGCGGAGACCCATTGTCGCTGCCGCAGGCACCCTTCTGCTAAATCATTGCAGTAAAACCCGAAGGATAGGCTAAAATATTAGGTAAAAGATTGAGCCTAAAACGGCACATTAAAAATCTGGCCTGTTGATTATACATCAGGAACAAATAAGGTTCCATGCCCACCCCATTGTCCACTAAACCATGTGCAATTACTGACGTCTTAACCTTTGCCACATTTAGTCTGGTTATTGCAAAGTTTTCTAGAAGCAATTTCTTTACTATAGCTCTACAATTGTTTGTAATTAGAGACTGGTCAGAAAACAAATGAGACTGGTCAATATTTATCAAAGTATTTTTAACGTATTTTAACCAGGGAATTTGCAGTGCATTGTCCCTTTGCAGACAGTCTTTGGCGATTTCCCTGCTCAGTTCAGCCTCTGGATTAGTCCATATTCTGATCCATGCAGTGATTGGCCTAATCTTCACTTGGTCCGAGATGTATTGTGTCCCCAGTTCTGAATGGGCAATATCAGCGGAGGTAGAATGTGGGATTTTGAGGATTCTACGAAGAAACTTGTCTTCTTCGATTTGCAGCTTTTTCGGGTCCTTGAATCCCCACACCTCCGCACCATATAATGCCTTTGGCATAGTGATTGATCCATACAAAGTCATTATTTGTTCAGGGCTCCAACGCCCCAGTCTATGCGCAAAGCTTAGAATTGCCCCATTAGAAGACACCAATTTAGAACAATGTTCCTCCACCAGTGGTTTAAAGTGCATATCGCCATCCAACAAGAGGCCCAAATAGGGAAAAGTGTTAACTGTTTCAAGAGTATGTGTCCCTATTTTAAACACAGGCTTCTTAACTAGTTTCTTACCAGCCACCATGACAAAGGATTTTTTTAAGTTTACCGATAGGTCCAGGTCGGCCATAAACTTCACAAAGCCGTTCACCAGTTGTTGTAGGCTGCTCGATGTGCGGGCCAGCAGGACCGCGTCATCCGCGTATAATAATACTGGGATTTGACGCGATCCTACTCTCGGGCAATCCAGGTCAAGGGAAATGAGGGTGCTTTCCAGACCATTAATATATAATGAAAAGAGAAAAGGCGCAAGGATACATCCTTGCCTTACGCCTCCTGAGCAGGGGAAAGCCTCAGTACGCCCTCCCTCTGGGCTGAAGCGCACCCTAGCCGTGGTGTTCCAATGGAGCTCTTTTGGAATGTTAATGAGCTCCACCTCCATGCCCATGTTGTACATCATGGCCCACAGTTTGCTTCTATTAACATTGTCGAAAGCTGCAGCCAGATCCATGAACCCCATAAAAACGGTACCATTACTAGCTTTAGTGTATTTGGCCGTTAACAAATACAAGTTCAAACACTGGTCACTAGTAGATCTGCCCACTCTAAAACCATACTGGGTATCCACTATAGTATGGTGTTCCTCCGTCCAGTCCATTAGCCGATTCAAGATCACCCGCTCTAATATTTTCGCAGAGACATCGATTAAAGAAATCGACCTATAACATTTAGGATCTTCTCTACTCCCTTTCTTAAAGATGGGTACAATCAGTGCGGTGGACCAAGAACGTGGGAGGCCAGACCTAATGACTGCGTTAAGGACCCTTGTTAAAATTGGTGCCCAGAGATCTATGTTGCTTCTGTATAGGTCTGGGGGTGTTCCATCAGGTCCTGGTGCTTTATTGGAGGTAAGACCTGAAATCGCCGTTTTTAGCTCTTCCAAGGAAAAGGTTACTTCCACACTCCTGTCACCCTCCCATGCTCCCTCCTGCATGACCACCTTGGTGTTATTATACAGGCCCTCAAAGTGCATAACCCATTGGTCTGGGAGGATACTCGAGGTAATGACTGGGGCGGTATTATCCTGGAAACATGGCCTATTCACAATTTTCCAGAATTCAGAGTAGTCCCTGTTTTCACCTGCCTCTCTAAAATCTGCCCAGACTTGTGCCTGCAGGGCTGCTTTCCTCTCCCTGACACTAGACTTATAGATTTGCCTGTAATTGGCCACTAGTGCGGTATTCCTTGGTTTGCATTTAAGGGCTTTTCTTAGGTTCCTCAATGCTTTAGAGCAGGTTGTGTCAAACCAGCGTGGGTGATTTGTTGTCTTAGTAGAACCTTTCGCTTCCAGCAGTTTGTCAGCTAGTTTTGTTAGGGATTCAAACGATGCTACTACCTCTGAGCCTTCTATTTGGGGGTTCAGGCATTCTTCTACGTATTTCCCCCCTTTTTGGATTAGAGCTTTGTAGAATTCCTGTGGGTTTATTTTTATCCACTTGAGTCGCCTCCCCTGGTCTACAGGCTGCAGCCTGCCCTCCCTTTTATTGATCTTTCTCCTGCAACTCATATGACTTAGTTCTACCGCTAGTGGGTTATGGTCACTAAAGGGGCTCCATTTCGTTATGACCTTTATAATTTGTGATATCGCAAAAGCTGATATAAGTATGTAGTCGATTGTTGATGAACAACCTCTACCTTTAAATGTAGGGACCTGTGTACCCCCCCTCTCCTGTGCTACCATATCCATAGTGTTGTCTAATGAGTAAGTATCTATTAATGTAGATAATAAAGTGCTTTCCTTCGTGTGCTCAAAATGCGGCCCTTTTCTTAGTGGACAAGCATCCCAATCTGTTAATGTGGTGGAAAGATTTGGGCAAAGGTGGGAGTTAAAATCACCCATTAATAATATAATTGGGCTCCCCCCCTCTTTTCTCTGTTCAACCTCTTCACTTAATCTATCATTTAACTCCAATAAAGCAGCGTTTTCCCCTTGTATGGACCCTGGGTTATAAATGTTAAAAAGTTGTAATTTCTGTCCTCTGCCTTGGAGCGTTACTGCCTGAAGGGTATGCGACGTCCAGGCTGACACTGACCATTTCCCTTCTATGGTTAGGTCAACATAGATAGATAGTCCTCCTCTCGCTCTCCCTGCTCTGCTTTCGTGTGCTGGGACCGCAAAGCACTTGTAACCCTCTATTTGGTACAGTGCCGGGTTAAGTGCCCATGTCTCTTGAAAGGCTAGTATATGATAGCCACGAAGTTCATTCCTCCAATCCAGGTTTTCGAATTTACCAGCTAGTCCCGCTATGTTCCAGGATATAATATTTATCTTTCCCTCCTGGACTTCTCCTTCATTGAGGTCCTGGTGCAACGGCCTAACATCCGTCACTTTCCTATCCCCTTCCCTATTTTTTTATCTGTCAGTGGGTGGGGGACAAATTACAACTTGCTTTCCTTGTACATTACTTTGCTCCTTCGCTTCCAGCTCGTTAGTCAGGCCCCTACTCCTCTTGACCACTTCGGTCCTAGTTGGTAGCGCTAGTCATTCATTATCATCTAGAGTCTGCAAAGGGCTAAATCTATTGGTCCACTGTGGGGCTAGCTGGTGTGGGAAATACTGAGTAGTAAAATCATTATGCCTTACCCAGTGGTCATCCACAATTCTTCCTCTGGTGGCCTGTTTAGGGTTTGGGGGGTACGCAACAAGTTTTCTGGGATAAAAATAACCTAGTGGCATTGTCCTGATTGTACTCGTGGAGTTTCTATTTTGATTATCCAGTATATATTGCACTAGATTTGGATTTTTAAAGTTTGCAATAATGCAGTTACGTTCTCTATCTTTTCTTCTCCTACCCACCCAATTTACCCTTCTTACATGTAGGATTTCCCCCTGTTCTTCGCCCTGCAATGGTCTGAGGATATTTAACCAGTTGGCAATCTTGCCTTTGAGTTCCTTCTGCGATTCTATCCGCCCTATTCTGAGTTCGGGGACCCCCGTAAAAATGACTGCAAAGGGACTGGCTTCCGGCGGGAGATTTACATATGGCAAGTGGGCTTGGTGTCTGTCATAATGCTCAAAACCTGATTGGGGATCCAACTGCTTAGGCATAGCAGATGATCCTGGGTGCATATGCACAGAGTATCCCTGTCCAGGTCCTTTATCATTGTCCCCAGTTCCCTGTGGTTTCAATCTACCTTCCTGACCCCTATTAACTGGTGGTATTGGGTCGGCATGCACCTGTACAATACTACAATGTTCATTGCTCACACAATTGTTGGTTTGACGGGTTTGTTGAGGTCGAGCGGGGATTTCTGGGCTAACACTCCCATGTTGATTTACAGTTTGTGCGTCCTTGGTCTTACCCTGCTTCTGGATTTCATGTGCTATTTTGTCCAGTCTACTGGTCAATGGTTTGATTTGGCTAATTATAAAGGTTTCTAGATGCTTTTGGAGGTCTAGAATTATATCATTCAACCATCCAGGCGGGATACAACGGCCACTAGTTTCTGGTGTAGACACCTCCTCTCCCCTTGCTCTTGATTTGCCACTCCTTGCGGGTTTCTTCAGATTTCGTGTTTGTGGGTTTTTCAGCCCCCCTTTTCTGCTTCTCTTGTTAGTTATTATGGTTTCCCCTGCCTTCATCAGTTGTTCATCCTCTATTACTATCTGGGCACATGGGACATCATTGATGGAATCATTCTGGGTATCATTAATAGATAGCAGACTACCATTCCCATCCCCAGTCAGCGTGGGTGAAAGCGGCACAGTAGTTAATGTCATAGATATACGTCTTTCTGTGCGTTCTATCTCACCCGCCACCTTTTGTAGCATTAGATCTATTGCTGTTGGGGTACTTTTATGGAATGCCGGGATACTACTCTCTACCCCTGGCTTTTTTGGTCTCAGGGGTGTATCTAGTTTACCTTTAGTTGAACGAGTTTTAGGTTTTGTTGCCATGGTATTTTGTGGGGCTTTTGGGTCTTCGTTCCTCCTTTGTCCCACTGGGCTAAATCAATGTTCGTATAACAGTTTTCACCACCCGTGTAGGCTTTTGGAGGCACAATTGTGTATCATCCGCTATTTGGTGTCCCCCGCCCTCTTGTGGTAAGTCTATTTGTGCCCAGAATATTCGTACCTTGTCGTGCAGCCAAGTTTGGAGGCCCGTCCCGTCCCCGGTCGTCCACGGACGGCCACAGACGGCCCGCCCTCTGCCCGGGCTCCGCCCGCCCGCGTCCCGCGACGCGGGAGGGTCTGATGTTCTTTAAGCGCCTCCGGGCGCTGGCGAATGACGCTGCTGGCGGCGTCGCCGGGACCCCGCAGGGGGTGCTGGGGAGTATAGTCCGCCAGGTAGGCAATCCCGGAGAGAAACGCTCCCCCCTCTTGGCGGCCGCTAATGCCGAGCGGCGGCGGGGGAGAGCGAGGTGCAGGAGCGCGTTGGGCAACAAGACCACTCCGGGCCTTACCAGGTCAAAGAAGCCCCCAGTCGCTTTTCAAGCGAATTCAAGGGGAATGTTTTGCCCCCCAGCGACTCACAGCAGTCAACCAGTAGTGCACCAGGAGGTACATTTGCAGAGTGGTTGAGAAAGGGGGCATGCCTCTGATGAGTACTGAGCAATCCCGCTGTGAGGCACTTGATTATGGCAACAATAGGTTTTCTTGGTCTCCAATGACCCTCAGCAGCCAAGGGGACTTCATATCCAACCAGTAGTTCACTAGGAGGCCCATTTGTAAAGTGGTTGAGAAAAGGGCCGGGCCTCCGAGGTGGTCTGAGAAATCCTGCTGTGGGGCTCTTACTTGTGGCACCAATAGGGGTTCTCTACCTCCAATGACCCTCAGAAGTCAAGGGGAGATCATCCCCCAACTTGTAGTGTACAAGGATGTGCCAAGTGGTTGAGAATGGGGGTTGGCCTCTGACAAGGTCTGAACTATCCCACTGTGGGGAACTTATGGCAGCAATGTGGGTTCTTGGCCTCCAACAACCCTCAGGAGCCAAGGGGACTTCATTCTCCATCCAGTAGTGCACCAGGAGGCCCATTTTCTAAGTGGTTGAGAAGGGGGCAGAGCCTCCAAAGAGGTCTGAGCAGTACTGCTGTGGGGGACTTCCTTGTGGGAACATTAGTGGGTTCTTGGCCCACACGATCTTCAGCAGCCAAGGGGACTCCATCCCCAATCAGTAGTGCACCGGGAGGCACATTTGCAGTTTGGTTGAGGAAGTGGGTATGGCCTTCGATGAGGTTTGAGCAATCCCACTCTGGGGAACTTACTTACAGCACGAATAGAGATACCTTGCCCCCAATGACCCTCAGCAACCAAAGGGACTTCATCTCCAACCAGTAGTGCACTTGAGGTGCAAATGGAGAGTGGTTGAGAAAGGGGTTGTGGCTTCCAACTAGGTCTGAACAAAGATAGGGACTTACATGTGGGTGTTTTTCGCCTCAGGGAGGTGATGGTCCCTGGGGGTCAAGAAGCTTCAGAAGGGGGTGGCCCATGAGCCACCTCCTTTAAATTTTCCATGAGAGCACATGCCCACAGGACCTGTCCCACCAGGGGGCTAATTTGTAGTGAAGCACATGAGCCTGTGCTTCCTTTAAAAAAAAATCTTTGGTGGGTGCCACGGATCCAGTGCTACTACTGCTGAAAAAGTTTTTAAAATGCTATTTTGCCCTAGGCAGGGACCCTGCAGGACCCCGTCAAGAGGCCTAGAGTTCACGGTACTCCTACCCTGCCCCCTTCTCTCTTTTTTTTTCTGGAACTGAGCTGAAGCCGAGTCCCAATATGCCTTCCAATACTTCCTGGTTGAAGTGTTGGTAGCCAATCAGATTTCACCACAGGGAATGTCGAATGAGGATCCACGTCTCTACATATACAAGTTTGGTTTTCCATTAATTTCTCAAAAACTGCTTAACTAATTTTCACCAAATCAAAAAAATGTGAACTTTGGACCAATATTTACCTTTCTGCCAAATTTGGTGAAATTCTGTTCAGCAGTTCGGCCTGTAGCTGTGTCTAAAATCCCTATGGGAAATTGCACGAGGAAAATGCTTTTTGGGACCCCTCATTTTTCACGGCTACCGCCTGAGGAATCACCTTGAAACTTCCACCACAGCAGCTGAAATGAGTGGCAAACTAGTTTTGGGAATTTGGAATAATCCTTTCGTAACTAGATCCTAACTATGACTACCTACAGGTGATCGAGAGTGGGTAATATATATTAGAAATCAAGTAACTCACCTAAGTTCTAGTGTGCCAAGTTTTGGCAACAACTGACAACATGGAGAAAAGTTAAGGTTCTTGAAAAAATATAATTTTCCATTTCAGCTCCCAAAGGACATTTTCCTGAAAGGTTTAGCAAGAAATACTAAATGGATTTACACCAGGCTTGGCATGAATGTAGAACCCAGAAAACCTACTTTTTTAATTGGATGTAAATCCATTTAGTAGTTATTGGGATATTCATATTTTAAAAAGGTGCTGAATGGGGTTTAAAGGGTTAGCACTTTTGCATATCGCTGCTATTTAAATTTACTGGTTAATAATTTTTTTTTTTTTTTTACACAATGTGATCGGCTAAATGAGGGCTGTTTTTGTTGGGGGCGCTGTTTTGAGGTCAGTGAATGAGCTGTGAATTGAAAGTTTTTCTGTGTGGAAATAAATATTTCCACACCCATAGGGATCCAATCCAAAGGTAAGAGACTCCAGTGCAGTGTTGAGGGGTATCTAGCCACATGGAAAATATGAGCCACTCCTAGGAATAAAGTGTCATTTTGGCACATGACTAGCAAACTCGGCAGCAAGTCTCAACTAACCCCTGGTCCTCACAGCCAAAGGTTGCATAGAACAGTGGATGGGTAGCCACAATGGTTATGTGCAAGGCCTGTCCACAGGCCAGGCAATGCATTCAAACTGAGCTGCGTTCAGCCGGGGAACTTGCGCAATGGGGTTTGAAAATGGAGTACATCATAACAAAACCTATGAAATTCCCTGGAAAAAATACAGGTAAAAACTGAGGTTTGGTTCTGCTTCCAATGCATTAAACAATTGAAATTTGCATGGCATGGTTATGAACACACACAATATAAGTGAGTGTGCTTGTCATGCTCAAACACCTGTTTGTCAATGGAAGAGTCATACAAATGCAGTTAACAGGATAGATGATACCCTGAGGACACATTTGAGACAGAAACATAACACAATGTTTAACTGTGTTTTCTTCACTGAATAAAATTTGCAAGTTATGGCCAGGGCCCAGTTCGTAGCTCACATAAGAAGAAGAATACCACCAAATGTCTGCCATGAAAGACATTTACAATGTGGGTACAGGCAGTAACATCTTTCCATATTCAGAAATGAGGTCAAGAACACCCAGTGGAACATTGTCTAGCAGATGGCCTGTGCCATGCGTGGCTCAAGGAAGGTGGTTTCCTTTGGTTGATGTGTGTTAAAGTTAGCAATGTGTGAAATGTGCATGATTTACTTTTGCAAAATTTCAGCAACCATGTATGTGCTCACATTAAATGCAAATAACTCATTTAGCTCTATATTGTAGTGAGAAATGTTCCATGCATCAATTTTTGATTTTTAATATGCTTTATTAATCATATGTGGTTACAAGAGCAGGCAATACACCTAACTGATTTAATATATACATAGTGGAAGAAAATAAGCAATCAAACAGAGGAGAATGTTGTTTACATTTTAAGCAATATCAGAGATGGGGAGGGAAAGGGAAAGAAAGAAAATGATCATACAACTGGAGACCGAGTATTAATAAAAAATAGTAAAACTCAATGGAAACATTTGTAAAATGCAATATAATGGTAACAATTGAATGAGAAAAGGGCATAGAAATTAATAAATCCCAGAAGATTCAAATTTGCAGAACTTGTATGAAAAACATGTATTTTTGCAATCTTGAATAAATATGTAGTTAATGGTAACCAATATAAGTCTCTATTTACTAACAGTTTGCATGAGAATGCAAAAGCAATATCCAATCTATGATACTGACATACATTATTCCACCAAGCCTTAACTGAAAGATTAGATGAGCTTTTCCACTTGAGTGTAATTTGTTGAAAGGCTAAAGGCAGCATAAGGTCAAATAAATCATTGTCATGCATTGTGAATCCCAATGTATCTAATAAACTGCCTGTAAAAAAAGTAAAGTTAGACATAGGGCTATGTAAGTTAAAAATAATGGTGATATGGGACCAAACATTTATCCAGAAAGAGGCAACATCTGGGCA
The DNA here is from genome assembly GCF_964261635.1 of Lissotriton helveticus. Taxonomy (NCBI): domain Eukaryota; kingdom Metazoa; phylum Chordata; class Amphibia; order Caudata; family Salamandridae; genus Lissotriton; species Lissotriton helveticus. Next base: position 862,191,298 of record NC_136070.1, on the reverse strand, counting down.
GGAGAAAGAAAATGCACCAAATCTGCAGAAGTAAAAATACATGACCAGCAATCCATATCATTTGTATGAGAAAAGATAGCTATAGACAAAGGTGTGAAATATAATCTATGGTATAGAAAAATCATAGATTGAGTAGTACATGCAGACCTGGACATCTTTAGTTATTGGGCCCATATCGTATTCCAGAAATTGATGCTCCAAGCGCAACCCAAATCTGCTTTTCAGGTTAGCTCTATCTTATTTTAACACAGGCAGGATCAGGAGTTAAGAAATGTGTATAAATCAGCGATGCTTTAGGAAGAGAGGTAAGTATTCTGAGAAGTGAATCATTCGTAGACGTAGTTTCACTTAAAGGAAAGGAATAGAAAACTTTAAAAATGTATTCTATCAGAACGAGAATTTATACCAAAATGAGCGTGAGCACTTAAAAATAGTTGAAATTGAGTGAACAAACAAGGAGTCATACCATCAAATAGATCTTGAACCCATATTGTCATCCTCAGTCTCTAGGATTTCCTATAAAAAGGTCTATTATTGATAGCAATTAAACAATTGTACCAAAGTTCAGACAGTAAGAAGGAATCCCTAGAAATTATCTTTGGTTGACTATGCGGCCTTAACAATGAGCATGCATGTTTAAATATTGGAATAGAAGTAGTAATATTATTTGAAGAAATAGAACTTCTTTTGTGGAGAAATGTGCAAGTAAAGTATGTTCAATAGTAAGCCATAAGGGCGTGAAGAGGTAGGACTCCGAGAGAAGCCATTTAGATGCCGCCCTAAGACAAAAAGTGTTATGATAAACCCGAACTCAGGAACATTTACACCCCCAATGGATTTTGGTTTCCTATGGTGTGATAAGGAAGTTATAGATTTTTTATTATTCCAAAGAAATTTGGAAAGGAGAGAGTCTATTTTCTTAAAATGAATGGACAGGATATAAATTGGAAGTATAGAGAAAATATATAATTAAATAGTTGTAACCATCATTTTGATGGAGTCATGATCGCCCCCACCAAGATAGGAAAAGGGAATTCCATGAAGAGAGGATTTTACCATTGCGAATAAGCCCTTCTTTCAAATGAATTTTTACTGAATGCATATTTAATTTTAGAGCGTTTCCATAATAATCCAGTAGAGTCAAACAAATATTTAACTAGAAATTTGGTAAGAGAAAGAATTTCTGTTTTATCAAATTGATTTTATAACCAGAAACTAGAGAAAAGTCAGACATTTCTTGTAATAAAGGGGGAAGAGAAACATCAGGATTTGATATAAAAAAGTAAAATATCATCCGCGTAAGCAGAAACCTTCAAATGAGGATCCCTGTAAACAAAGCCAGAAATAGAGTCATTATTGTGAATATGGGATGAAAAAGGCTCTAGAGCTAAAATAAAAAGAAGAGCAGGGGACAACCCTGACACATTGTAAAGGAAAGTAATAAGATGTTAGATAGCTCTAAGATCAGTAAATCAGTTTCAAGAGAAGTAAATTAAAATGTTCCTTAGGAGGAGGAGGGGTGTTATTAAGTAAGATTGAATGAGAGACCCAAAAGGCGTAGACTCCCAAGTATATAAGCTTGTTAAAATATTTAATGAATTCACAGAAAATATCCTGGTCTTTAAGCAGAAGCTACCCCTCAGAAGATTGTATGGAATCAATCAATATTAATTCTTTCCCAGAATTAAAATAGTTAGTCAAACTATTCAATTTAACCCCTTCGGTGCTCAGGACAGCCCCCGGCCATCATACGTCACAGTGGGTGTGTGCTAACGATGGCCGTCCAAACCCTGCCTGCTCATTATTTCTCCCGCATAGCGGGACAATTATCGTAGCGTGCAAGGGGTTTGTTAGGGTTACCGTCAAAACATGCACTACTACGTACTACTCTAAATGCTGCATTATCAGTAGTTGTTTTATATAACTGCAATTTCACACGTACAAGTTCCTGCAGATTAAAATCAGAGGAAGACGTGTAAAATGCATGCTTCAGATGTTTAATGCTAGCTAATAGAGCCGTATGCTGGTTAGGAGACTGTTTCTTCTTTTTTGAGACATAATCAATAATATAGCCTCAGGCTGTAGCCTTAAAAGTGTCTCACAGCAATTGAGGAGAAGAATTTGGATCTATATTTAATGAAAAGAATTCATTAGGAAAGGAAGTAAATGAGGAAGAAAATACTGGATCTTGCAAAAGAGAATTGTTAAATCGCCACCTAGAAAACTTGGGCTGCAGTCGGAGCATGTCAGAATCAGGCCTGGGCGTAGTTCATGAAGTTCAGAACTCCGTGAAGTGACAAACAACTCTGTGGATGTGTGCAAGTGGTAGAGTGCAGTGCGAACTGCAGTTTGCACTGATCTTCCTGCCGCTTGGGTAGAAACTCTACCTGAGTGGCAGCTCACGCTCGTCAACTTACCATTCGCGAGCGCGAGTGGGGAAAAATCTTTGCTGCACTAGGCAGTGTGGAGTTTTCTGCACTACGCGGAGCACGGTTTCTAGAAAACTCTGCAAACTCCGCACATAGAGTTCACCGCCCAGGTCTAGTCAGAATAACCAACAACTGGGTGTGATCAGAAATAACAATATGTTAAATTGAGGAAAAAATACGGTTTTGAGCTGAATATGTAGAAAGAAAAATATAATCTAATTGATTAAGGGAACAGTGAGGGGGGAGAAAAAAGAAAACTCTGTGCCACTATCCACTCCCACCTCCAGGAGTGGACAGTGGTGTGTAGGGCCATAGTACTGATGAACTGATCCGGAGAAGGAAGGAGAAGGCGTGAGTCCTTATCCAATCTGTGCCCATCCCCATAAGAAATGATAGCTTCCAGGAGTCCTTTTCTCCCATCTCAGTGGAAGACGCTTTTCCAGCCTTAAGTCTCCTCAAATCAGGTTCTCCTTCGGATTCTGGTCCCTCCTGTATTTTAGCCCTGCTGGTGCATCAGATATTTAGTATTTGCCTTTTATCAGCTATAAAGTAAAAAAAAAAGTCCACATTTGTAAAGCGCACAATCACCCGTAAGGGTCTCTAGGCGCTGGGGGCCGTCAGGAAGATTAAGCGAGCTATTGCCCTGATGGCTAGAGCTTGGAAATGGGCTAAAATTATACCCCTCTTAAAAAAAGCTCAGGCGGACCCTAATGATCCTTCCAGATACAGACCAATTTCTCTTCTGCCAGCTCTATCAAAGGTGCTTGAGAAACATTTTAATCAACAGATTTCCTCGTGCTTGGAAAGCAATAATTTGCTCCATGCTAGCCAATCTGGCTTCTGTCCCATCTATAGTACGGAGTGAGCTTTGCTGGAAATACCTATTCCATCCACCTCAGTTTGGATGGGGTGACAGAGCACTGCTAATTTTACTCGACCACTCTGCAGCGTTCAATACCATTTCTCACCCCATCCTCTTAGCTCATCTGCATTCAATGAGAATTAGAGTGCTGGCAGGGTAATGGCTGGCATTGTTTTTAGGGGATCGAGGAAAAGAGGTATGATTTCCCAGGTGAGGAGATTCGTAACTGTCTCAAAGCAATGTTCAGTTGGTTATCTAGTAACTAACTTAAATGTAATGCTGGGAAAACTGACTCCTCTTTTATAGTTCAGAGGCTGAGACACCGTGACAGTCTTTCTGGCCTGAGGACGACCCCCTCCATTATCTTAAAATTGAGTGGTAAAAAAATTGGGCTTTAAATTTGATGGACAACTTTTTCATTCCCAAGTTAACTCGGTGGTGGGATCCTTCGCGTACTTAGGAAATTCTTTCATCTCTTATCTTTCAAGGCTAGACAACAAGTAATGCAAGGCTTGACTATGGAAACGGCCTGTTGATAGGCCTACCCAAATACCTGATAGGTAGGCTGTAGTTAATTCCAGAATGCAGCGTAACTTACC